>NC_083604.1:59931174-60540486 GCF_029168945.1 Cannabis sativa
TCTTTTCCTCTCTCTCTCTCTCGGCTGTGCATGTGGGTGCAAAGGGGTGGATTTTTGCTTTGATTTTCTAGTGGATTCTCATCCAAAGCTAAGCATTCTTCAAGCTAGGTTAGCTTCTTTTGTTTTCTCTTGAATTTTGATGAAAATATGATGATTCTTGCATGATTTTTAGTTGTTGTTGCTGCTGTGATTTTGTTGTTAATTTATGTGGTTTAAAGCATGTTAATTGAAGTTAAATGAGCTGTTTTGAAAGCATGTTAGATAGGTTGTGCAAAGCTTTAAGTTTTCGATGTAAGAATATGTGATTTTTGAGAGAAAAGGTTATATTTTGTTGCTGTGATGTTGAGGATGTTTGCTTGAGTTTCCAGAGGTTATTCTGAGCTTGATTATGTAGAATTAAGTTGGTTTGATTGCTTGTTAGGTGGATTTGCTCAAGTTTGAGTTTAGAACTCAAAGCTTGAGCTCCAATGGTGATTTTTGTTTCTGTGTTTTCTGGGTTGTTTTGAGGCCTTAGAAATGTTCTAGGGAAGGTATAGAACAGGTCTGGAAAGTTTGATTCAATTTGGGGTTGAATTGGTCGAGTTATGAAAATTTGATGTTGCTGCCTGCGAGGAACCGGAATTCTGGTTGTGCATCCGTAATTCGGATGAGGGTCCTGAATTTCCCAGAACCGGAATTCCGGTTGGGCAACCGGTCTACCGGTTGGGGAATTTTCAGAACCCGTGTTTTTCCTCGTTTTTATGTTTTTAGGGGTATTTCCATGCTTTTTATCGATAGGGAAACTTTTAATTCCTAGTTTAAGTCCCCGGGAAGTGATTTAGCGTGTCACTTATAGCGTTGTGATTTTTATGGTTTAGGAGCCAGTAATCCGCCACTCAGCTACAGTTCCGGTCGGGTTAGTAGGCACACCTGAATTCGGAATCCAGGTAAGATTAGTATAACAGTATGCATATGTAGATTACATGTTTAGGGTGCATGTAGGAAGCCTGTTAGATTACATTAGTTATGTATATAGGCTTCGAACCATCCAACCCTGTCACGTCGGTACAGGCTGGAGTATGACCGACGGCGGAGTATGACCGGTTCGGCCGATCAGCCGACATTTGGTTGGTGGTTCCGTGCTATTGACCTATCCCGTCGGTACGAAATTTGGAGTATGACCGACGGCGGAGTATGACCGGTTTGACCGATCAGGAGGATACTTGTCAATAGTACCGTCCCTGTGAACGTTCAAAACTCAGTACCATGTTGGACATGGCAGTAGTGGCTCAGTACTGTGTTGGACACGGCAGTAGCGGGACTCAGTATCGTGTTGGACACGGCAGTTAGAATTATGTATGAGTATTATTATGCTTTTCTTACTGAGTCTGTCGACTCACAGTTTACGTTTATGTGTAGGTAAAGGCAAGGCTAAAGCTGACGGACCGTGAGCGAGCTTATGAGATTGTACATGTAGGGGCGGTTAGGCCTGGAGCGTACGATCCTCGGGACAGCAAGGCTGAAATTTTTTAACTGGTCGTTAGACGACCTTTATTTTATGTAACAGTTAAACAGTTAAATCTTTTGTAAATGATTTTATAATCGGGATCCCGAGTCTTTTGTAATATTGTTTTATAAGTTTAATTAAAGAGAAAAATTTTAATTAATCACGTTTTTCCATAAACCTCGTTGATTAGCAACGAGCTGCACAATATGTTTGAAAATCACGTAATACGCCTAAGGTAGTTAGGGTGTTACAGAAATTCCCTGACAATCACTACGTAAGTGGCCATTTTTTCTCCACGCGTTTGGTATTTCCCTAACACCTGGTTGACCACTAACTGTGTTACACTGAAGACTTCTACCCTTGCAGCGCCCACAGCTTTGGCGAATCTTAGTCCTACAATTAGTGCTTCGTATTCGGCTTTGTTGTTGGAAGCTAGAAATGCGAAGCGCAGGGCGGCCTGGATCCGGATTCCGTCTGGCGATATCATTGCTATCCCAGCTCTAGATCCATTTTCATTTGACGCCCCATCCACGAACACCTTCCATGCCGGCATTCGCGGGGTTGGCATATTAGAGTTGGCCTTTGCTTCATTACAATTCGTTATGAAGTTTACCAGGGCTTGTCCTTTTATGGAAATGTGCGGGACGTAGTATATGTCAAACTGGCTCAATTCCATGGCCCATTTAAGGAGTCAAACTGAGGCTTCAGGCTTCTGGAAAACTTGCCAAAGCGGATGATTTATAAGTACCTTAATGGGATGGGCCTGGAAATAGGGTCTCAATTTCCTTGAAGCCATTAGGAGGCCAAAAAACTAATTTCTCATTTAAGGGATACTGCATCTCGGCTCTTATCATGCGCTTGTTGACATAGTACATCGGATGTTGGACCTTGTCCTCTTCCCGGACAAGGGCCGCACTAATAGCGTTCTCAGAGACGACCAAGTATAATAACAAGTCCTCTCTGTGAACTTGTTTTGAAAGTAGCGGTGATTTTGCCATGTGCTCTTTTAGTTTTTTTGAATGCCTCATCACATTCTTTAGTCCACTCGAATTTTTGACATTTTTTCAAAATATTGAACAACGGGATGCACTTGTCAATTGACCGGGAAATGAATCGGCTTAGGGCGGCAACCTTTCCAGTCAAGCTTTGCACATCTTTGTGTTTCTTGGGGGATGGCATGCTTAGTAAGGCCTGGATTTTTTCAGGGTTTTCCTCTATTCCTCGTTGGCTGACAATAAATCTCAGAAACTTTCCTAATTTGACGCCAAAGGTACACTTCTTTGGATTAAGCTTCATCCCATACCTCCAGACAACTTCGAAGCATTCTGTGAGGTCGTCTGCATAGCCCATGCATGTCTTAAATTTAACTAGCATGTCGTCTACGTATACCTCCATATTTTTTCCCAGGAGGCCTTTAAACATTCGGTTAACCATTTTTTGATAAGTTGCACCGGCATTTTTTAATCCGTAGGGCATAACCAGGTAACAGTATACCCCCTTGTCGATCCTGAAGCTAGTACATTCTTGATTCGCGACATGCATCTTGATCTGGTTGTATCTGAAGTTGGCGTCCATGAAGGACAACAACTTGAATCCTGAGGTGGCGTCCACCATTTGATCAATTCGAGGCAAAGGGAAGCAATCTTTCAGGCAGACTTTGTTGAGATCAGTTAAGTGTATACAAACACACCACGTCCCATTTGGTTTGGGTACCAACACCGGATTAGCCAGCCATTTCGGGTAGTATAGATCCCAGATTAGGCCATTGGTTAACAGCTTATCCACCTCTTTCTCTAAGGCGTCTGCTATTACCGGATCAAGAGGACGTTGCTTTTGCTGTACCGCAGGCATGTCTGGGTTAACATTTAAGACATGGGTGATCACATGGGGGCTTATGCCGGTCATAATCCCTTGGCACCACGCAAAAACATCTATGGCAGCCTTTAATGTTTCGATAATCTTGCTTCTTTCCTCCAGCTCTAGGTTTTTTCCTAGACGGATAACCTTGGTGGAGTTGAGGTCACACACACTTACTCCCTCCGTGTCCTCCATAGGTTCTACAGTTGTTTCGGATCTCACGCGGTGATCCAACTCGTCATGTTCCATCCATCTTGGCTCCTCACCCCTGTGCACCACCAACACCGAAAAGTGCATTGCGACATTGTAGCATTGCCTTGCTTCCCCTTGGTTTCCCCTCACCGTTCCCACTTTGGCTTCTCGGGTAAGGAATTCAAGGCATAAGTGTCGGATGGAGGTGATTGCTCTAAAGACGACCAAGGTCGGCCGGCCGGCCAAGGATGGCATTGTACGCTGTCACGCAATCTACTACCATGAAGGTGCAATATTTAAAACTGCTTTATGGGGGTGTTTGGGCACAGGGTGACAGGAAGCCGCACTTTCCTAATTCGTATAAGCGTTATTCGGTTAAATCCTGTGAGTTGGGAGCCGCTGGGCGATAGATCCCTGTCTGTGAGTCCTTTGTCTGTTATCTACTACTATTCTTGCCACAACTTTATTGGCGATGGGAGTCTCTATAACTAGAGGATCGTGGTGAGGGAAACGCACTTGTTTTGCATCGCCTTTTGTGAAAGTGATGGGTTGGTCCATGAGCCAGGGCCTTTGTGTTGAGAGGTTAGTGACTTCACATACTTCATCGTGTTTTATCGCCCCAGCGTAACGCGTTAGCTCGTTTTTGGTGGTTCCTTCGATATGAGGCCCACCGAAGATGATGGCCACTCTCCCATTTGGCCGTGGTGGCAATCCAGGTGCCTGTTGAGGGAGTGCTCCTCCGGGGGGTACACCAGGTACTTGTTCTCTAGGCATACCCCCTGGTCCTCCCTGAGGTAAAGGGCCTCCTGCTGGAGCTGGGTTTAGATGGAGTAATCGGTTCTTGATCCATTCATACAAATGACCTAATCGGATTAGGTTCTCAATTTTGTCTTTCAGTTCTTGCATTCATTGGTGTTGTGGCCAATGTTGTTGTGATATTCACACCTTTTGCTGGGATCCCTCCGGGAGCTATCCCTATATAGGGGAGGATGTTTCTGGTAATGTGTATTTTTTTGGTGGCAAAGTATACACGCTCCTGCGTGTCCGTAAGCTTCGTATATTGAGTGTTTGAGGGGTGTATCCCCTCCGCTGTTGTTTGTTCTCAGTCCGGGTGCGCCCTTTGAGGACCTTTTGCTCTGGGAGCTCTGAGGAGGTCCTACCAGGCTGGCGCCAGGCGTAGATTGGGACGGGGTTTGGACACTCATTCCCGAGGGATTTCCCATAGGGCCCCGAAGCGTGATGATGCGGGAACTAGGGTGAGGCTTTGATTATATCCTAGGACACCAGAAAATTGTATTCCGCTCATTTGAGGAGTGGCCGGAGGCAGGGGTCCTGGAAGCTGTGCTCCAGGTGCATATCCTGATACTCCGGTTGGATAGTATCCTCCGTAAGCCACTATTTGGGCTTCTTCCAAGTTGATGTACTTTTGGACCCTTTTCTGGAAATCTTGGAGATTATCTGCTCCTTCTTATTGTAGTTCATTCCAAAAAGGAGTCCCCGTGCAGATCCCAGCCTGGAGGAGGGCCAGCTATTTTCTGTCATCTACCTTCTTAGTCTTTAAGCCTCTTCTTTGAATCTTTTTATAAAGTTCTTTAGAGTTTCCAAAGGTAATTGTTTTATATTAGTCAGGGCGCTGACTTCAAGGTTAATTTTTCTCGCCGCGATAAACTATCTCTGGAAGCTGACTTGTAGCTTGCTCCAGCAGTCCACTGATCCTGGTTCCAACTTCTTGAACCATTCTTCAGCAGAACCGCTCAGCGTTAGTGGAATCTCCGATGTAAGTTGTCATTTTGAGCATCTTAAAGTTCTTGGGAAGATCTGCATCCAGTATGTGTCGAGCGCATGGCTCTCGGTCCTCACAATCAGAGTCTGAGTCATCCCTTTTTTGTCTCCGGGAGACCCTGGCAATGTCTTTGCGTAGTATTGCCAACTCGGCCAGGATTCCCTCATTCAACGTGTCTCTGGAAATTGGCAACGCATGTTTTTTCTTGTCAAGATGGTCTCTTAAGTCACCATACTTTTCATTGATTTTTTGCCTTAGGTCAGCTAGAGGGTACCTTCGACTTTTCCTCCCACACTCCCCAAGCTTTTGGTGCACAGAACGCTCTTTCGGTCCTCTCGATCCTGAGGGCCAAGACTCGCTCGAGGGAGCTAGCCCCTCTGCGGACTTTTCCCTTTTGGGAAATTTGAGCGGAATTTTCGCGGATCTTATGCCTTCTTCTTTATCCCTGAGATCGAAGTTGGATTTTTCTCAAGGTTTTCCTCAGAAGGGTACCGTATAGGGCTTGGTTCCCTGGTCTTGGGTTTCTGAGTACTTGATGAGGATTCTTTCGGTGTTTCCTTGGGTTCCGCTGGGAATGCCTTGGGATTTATATGTATCCCTGCTGTTTCTATGGCCTTTTGCATGGCAACCATTACCTCTTGCATCCTTTTATTCTATTCTTTTTGAGCAGCAAGTTCGACTTTATGATCAGCCGCCTTTTGCCTCAAGACCAGCAGTTTCGTATAGCTACCTTCATCGTAGGTGTGGTACCCTTCGAAGTTTTCTTCGTATCCCTGATCGTTCGCCTCATCTCGCTCCTCAGAGCCCACATTTACTTGTGAGGCCACTTCCTCGCCTTCTGGATTTTGAGCATCCTGAGGAGGACGGGGCTGATGTGTATTGTTACGAGTTTCCAGCATTGTTACTCTGACTTTTTGACTGTTTTCTTTTTAACGACGCTTCCTTCAGCTCTCAATGAAAGTACCAAAATGTTGACCAAGGTTTTCGGCAACCAATTAATTTATAGAATGAGAAGATCTATGGAAGCTTTAATGCAGGTGATTTTTACGTGGTTCGGGCATTAATGAGTCGTAGCCACGAGTCTTTATTATTTATGAGAGTTCTTGTACAGAGAATGTTCTTGGTGAATCTCTCTCTCTCTCTTCTTTACTCCCTTCGATTCCTTAATTAATCGATCGACCCCTTTTACGTTCTATTTTTGGGGTATTTATAGTGTTTTTTGGGAGAATCACTAGAAAAGGATCATTTGTCTTTAAGTGTCAGCCCCTTAGGGATAAAAATTCCTAGCAGATATAAATAGGACATACATGACCTATGTCGTAGGTATCTAAGGGATTAGGTAAAAATAATCTTTCATCCTTCCTTGATTGATGTGAGTCTTCATAATGGAGTCGTCACTAGACATGTTGGTTATCGTGTAATTGTCATAAAAGAGGCTTACGCCATCTGTCAAATCCTCTTATGGAGGTTCTGATACGTTTCCCCCATGCCACATTAAATGCAAAATGACTGCTCAAACGAGCTCTTCTCCTCCCGGAGATGCATTGTTATATTTCCAGCTCCCAAAGAGTAAAGGTGTGCTTTATGCTCCTCTCTGGGAGGCTCACTCCGTGAGGTGCACTTCTCGGTCCATTTATGACTTAGCCAATTTTTGTGACTGAGGTGCTCTTGAAATCTACGTGTCACACGCAGCCAGATCCACGTATTTAAGGAAAAATCTGAGGCAACAACACAGAACTTCAAAATCTGCAGAATGCACTCAGTCTTATGCAAGACCATAACAACATCTTGCTCCATGATCAGGAAGACCTTCGAGCAGCTATTAACCTTGCCTTTGATGAGCAAAGACATCAATTCATAGAATGGAGGGATCGGGAGATGGAAGTTATGAGAGCTTAGCAAGCAGCCATTGATGACCGTTCTAGGCAAGCCACTGTGCTAATCAAAAGAGCCTACCAGGTTACCAGTCAGCAACCAGCAACTGAATTTAGTATCCCCCCGAGCAGGTTAGTGTTGGGTTTTGTGCCCTAAATAAAACTCATTTCAATATAATTAGATTTATTTATTAATAAAGATCAGAAATAACATTTTAAGTTGCATGGTTCACATGATTTATTTCATAATTATATATATAATGTATAAATTCAATTTAAGTCCAGAACATATGAATTTGCTAATGATTATAGTGTTGTCAGCACAGTGGAATATAATCTTAATTATATGTTTGAAAGTTTATTCCCTAATTTGTCAGTTCACTAGATTTAGACTGGCATGATATAATCAGCGATAGGTATTCTTACACCTTGGATAAGTGTTATGTCATTTCCAGGGCATTGGCAAAGTTTACCAGTATCGGATGTATGGAGTATACATCGGAAGGGACCGATATTGAACTCAGATTAGATATATTAAAATTTATCGTAATATCTATTCAATTCAATATCACCTGTTGATCCTAGATCAAATGATCTTAATCCTGATATGGTTAGGTTCGATCTCAAGAGTATTATACATGTTCTTTGATTTGTTAGTTAAGCCTACTTTTGGGTCAGGGTGATACGTACATTTTGGGAACATGATAGTATAATTGAGTGGGAGCGCTAACATAAATATGGAGTCTATAACTTCTATAGGAATTTAGAAGTGAAACGATGATATCCTTCGAGCTTGGCTAAATAGAGATAAATGGTTGAGATCTCATTTCACTTCGCTGAAATATCATTTATATGGAGCTAAGTGTTTTAAGGATAAAATACATTGAAGGTGTAATGGTAATTTAGTTCCTATTCAATGTAGATCATCTATTAGAGGGCCATTGATCAAATTAGGATTATAAAAATGAATAACTAATAGCGTATCTATATCGTGGAACATATAGAGCGTTCTATATGACTGAGAGTGCAATTCCAAGTTCTAAGTGTGGATTCAATAAGGAATTAATAAGTTAGGGAATTTACTTGGTAAATTCGGTTCGGCTTATTGGAAGCTCGGTTATATAGGCCCATGGTCCCCATACTAGTTGAGACCATACTGCTTGTAAGACTCAGTTAATTGATTTTAATTAATCAATTATAATTCTAAAGTTAGACTATGTCTACTTTATGAATTTTCACTAAGCAAGGGCGAAATTGTAAAGAAAAGAGATTCTAGGTTTTATTTGTTTATTAAGAGACTTTATATGTCTAATTAATAAATATATTAAATGACAATATTATTTAATAATTAATTTTAAGTTATTAAATAATAAGAATTGGCATTTAAATAGTTGAATTGGAAAATTGGCGTTTTTGAGAAAATGAGATGCAGAAATGACAAAATGGCAAAATTACAAAGTGAGGCCCATTATCCATATCATGGTTGGCCACTATGCAAGTATTTTACCATTTATATATTCATTATTTTAATGCCATATAATTCTAACCTAAACCTAGATGGCTTACTATAAATCGATAGTGATGGCTTAGGAAATAATGAGACATGCATCTTATTCCTTTCAGAGAAAAACATGAGCCTCATATTCTTTCTCTATAGCCGCCACCCTCTTCTTCTCTTTTCTTCTCTTCAATTTCGAAATACCCTAGTGATAGAGTAGTACCCACACACATCAGGTGGTATCTCAATCATAGTGTGGAAGATTGTGAAGAATCCAAACAACAAGAAGGAGAATCAGCATCAAAGGAAGGAGAGAAAGAGATCCAGGTTCAGATCTTGATTATGCTCTGCTACAAAAAAGAATCAAGGGCTAGAGATCTGAATGGAAGGAGTCATTATATTCCGCTGCACCCAATGTAAGGTTTCCTAAACTTTATATGTGTTTATTCCATTGTTTTAGAATTCATATTAGGATGTTAATGAAACATACATGGTAGTAAATCTAGATCCTGGTAAAATATTTCCAACAGTTAGGAGGGTATGTAGATGATCATACCGCACAGACTCGTAATGGTCAACTGTCCAATCAAAGGCCACAAGTCCAAACTGTGGGCTAAACGGTAGACGACCAGATCTTACCAAAGCACCCCTTGGGAGGTACTCATTCCAACAACTATACTCATACAGAAGTATCACGCTAACCTCTTGGCCAAGTAGGTCAAACACCAAGCCCGATTGACGCCTCGGTGTTCGATTGGTTAGGCACTGTGCATGATCTCAGAAACGATCTAAATCGCAGAAAGGGACTGGGCGGGCAAAATATTCCACTAACCGTCCAGCCAAATAATTACGCCCAAGATCCAGTTCAAAGAGATCTCAACGTGACACAGATCAATGAGTAGGCTGGCCAAGTTCATCCACTTGTGCAAGCACAAATAGATTAACTTAAAAACATGGTATAAGGCCTAACCGGCCCAAAACTCATAGATCTCAAACTTGACCGGGCACGAGGATCACCCTTGTCATGTGAAATTGATGGTCTTGACCTACCCCCAAAGTTCAAAATGCCAGTATGGAAAATGTATACAGGAAAAGAAGATCCTTTATCCCATTTGAAGTACTTTGTAATACAGATGAACCTACAGGGGGTAAAAGGCAATGTACAGTGTAGAATTTTCTGGCCACACTCGCAGAGGCCGGCCAACAATGGTATTTCAAATTGCCTCCAAGAAAGTTTAATTCATGGACTTATTTCTCCTCGGAATTTCACACACAGTTTTCTTCCGCTCGTCAGCTTCCCTTGCACTTAGAAGACCTGGTAGAAGTGAAGCAAATTCTTGGAGAAACTCTAAGGGCCTACATTAGCAGGCTCATGACTGAAGAAATAAAGGTTAAAGGCCTGACTGGGGAGGGAAGATTAGCGACCATACTGGGGGCATTGAGCCTCTGGGAGAATTATGGAAATATATCAAGAGATTGACTGTGGGATCAATGGCTGAGTTTTTGGATCGAGCAGATGGATTCATTAAGCTCGAAGAGGCAGTACAACTATAACGCCCTAAATAATTAGGCACGCTACCCAAGATACTTATGAAACCCTAATCCCCTAATTGGGATTACTAATAAAATTAGCGTGAAGATTAAACTTTAATCATAAATGGAATGAAAGTAAAACTTGTAATAATTAAAACTTTACAATCTAAAAGTTACAGAAGTTGGGATCCCAAAAACATTTACAAAACATTATTACAAGTCCTTTTCTTTCAGCCGACCTATGCAGCAAAACAGAGTCTCCAAAACACAACACTGGTAGACCCCAACCCGCTTGGTCTAGTATGGCCCGAACATGTACATTCTTCATTCAGCTCCGCACTCATGGTTGATCAGCAATAGCCTTACCCTTTCCTGTACAGTAGAGCACCCGTGAGCCAAGCCCAGCAAGACAGTATAAAATATATCAATAATATGCTCATCATATAATATAAACAGTAATGCCATTCAATTCTGCCTGTGATGCAGACCTGCATGTTGCGCTCACATGCCTATTTATGTCTACATGGCGTAGACCTACGTATTGTCCTCACACGTCTATTTATGTCTACATGGCGTAGACCTACGTGTTGCTCTCACACGTCTAAATACAATAAGGCCTTAGAATGGTTCATCTTAGTTTTGATTACCGAGTCCAATATGATTATTCCTTGAGGGCATAATCCTTAAATCTCATTACATTTAACATGGCATGACATTTACACAACATATATCACTAGGGTAATAACCCTAATCCCGGTTATTATATACTCACATACATCATTTCCAATATAAGCGCCACCACGCATACTCTACGTGCTAACTACTGTCTTACCTGTTGTCCCGCAATTAAAGAGATTCCAAATCCCTGGGTGCTCCTGACGAGATGCCGGTAATCCTAGTCACAATTCCAGGATTTTCACAAATAGGGTTAATCCCTGATTTCACTCTCATAAAATATTCACATGGCATTTAAAAATCCAGATAATAATATAGAGCTCAAAACGAGCTTTCCAATGGTATAAAGAACTCCCAAATCGGAGTTCGGAAAAAAAAGTTATGCATTTTCAAAGTTGGAACTCCAATCTGCCCAAAATATCCAAGGGCGAGCCGCGGCATGCCCAAGCCATGCCGCGACACCTGGACCAACTCCTAGGTTCCATTCAAGGGGGCGGGTTGCGGCATGCCCAGACCATGCTGCGGCACATGGGTTCCAAACCCAGAAATCAGCCATGAACAACACGAATTTCAGCAACCACAACACAATTAATTCATCTCAAAGCACATCCAAAACCATGGGGCAAATGGAATCCTATACATAAATCAGTTAATAAAAGAAAATTTTATTGTGTCACTTAAATTATATGAACCCCCATCGGGGAGTGAAATAGAACATGAAACCGTAAGCTCCCAAGCAGTGGGAGGAGCCCAGGGCTCTGACCGTGTGCCTGTTGAAGAATGAGCCGACGACTCATAGGAAGTGGCTTGGTTAAGGGAACCCACCGGAGCCGTAGCGAAAGCGAGTCTTCATAGGGCAATTGTCACTGCTTATGGACCCAACTCTCAAATCACTAAACAAGGTTTCTACTAATTAAAAGAGAGTCAAAGTAACATATTACATATATCAACATCTAACAATAAACCCCCGAAATCAGATTGCAATATCAACACAATGACATGCTCAAACACACAACTCTTCAAGCTCAAGAACTTGAGCTTAAATCCAATAATCTCATACATTTTTCCAGCAACATATCACTAATTGAAACTTCATTCCCAACCTAGAAAATACACAAAACAACTCATCCAAACCCAACAATTTAACCCACAACAATAACTAGCAAACTCACACCCAAATTCATCAAAATAACACCAATTCATTAAACATGCAACACAACATCATCAACAACCAAATTCATGTTCCATCATCAAGAAAATTCAGCAAGATAGTCAAAGTTAAAATCTGAAAAAAGCTACCTCAAATATAGCTAAAACTTCCTTCACTTTCAAGCTCAATAATCAACAAATTCCAAGCTCCAAATCATGTAATTCCACCAAAAATCAAAGCTAGAAAAGAGAGAGGGTTTGAGAGAGAGAGGGGTCGGGTATGGGGGAAGCAAAAACCAGAATTTTCTTTTCATTTACCTAAAAATTCAATTCTTCAATCAAAGTAAATCAATAGGTCAAAGGACCATTTTTCCCCTAGGGCTAATGCCCACATAACCACACATACAAGGGTATTTATGACATTTCATGCTCATTTATTTTCAAATAAAATTCAGATTTCTCACTATCAAATAGAATGCCAATATTTCAATTCAAATTTCATTCCGGGCCCGAACTCAGTTCGGTCGGAAATACTCGGTTGTGACTATACCGCGCCAACCTGTCAGAACACACCTGAAAAAGACAACACACACATACTATATAATAATATAGTCCCATAAGCACGTTAATAAATTAATTTCATTATTTTACCCTTCTTGGGTCAAAATTACTAAAATACCCCTGGCTCACCAACGGGGTCTTATCATAGCATAAATCATATAAATTCTTATTTATTAAATTATATAATAATATAATTCCTCAATTATTCATAATTATCTAGTTAGGGTTTTGCTAATCCATTTCATAAATCCATGGTATTACAACTATGTATGGATACAGTAGGACAGAAGAGGAATCAGCAATACACCGCTATAGTTGGTGCATCCGTCCAAAATTCACAACATCCCAGCAGTTCAAATCCAAATGGAAAGAGGTCTAACAACGATAATAGACAGGGTAATGGAAAGAAAGGCAAGTTCACTGGTAACTCCGAATAGCATTCTAGAAAGAATGCCTCTAAATTTACTGCTTTCTCAGTCCTAATAGATGATATAGAAACAATCTATGCAACCACCCAATCTATGGTGTCATACAAGAAACCCTCTCCCATGAAAAAGGATATGAGTAAAAGAGATACATCTAAGTTCTGTCGTTTTCATGCAGCTTATGGCTATGGCATGAATGAATGTAACAATTTAAAGCAGGAGATTGAATTTTAATTACAAAAAAATAACTCACACTTACAAAAATATGTCAAGACCAATCACGAATAAATAGCCAGCCATGCAGATAATAACCAACTGATGCCTCCATAAGTGGATGGGCATCTACAGGTAATCATTGGGGGCCCGCACCTCACTGGAGACTAGGGCAAAGCTAGAGAAAATTATGCTCAAGCCTTTTAGCATGAAAAAAAATGATACAATTCTAGCCGTGGAAGAAAGGAAACCTTAAATACCACGTGTAGGGGAACCAACAATAACATTCACCGAAGCAGATGCCAGCCATGTTATCTTCCCATATAATGACCCTTTGGTAGTTGAAGTACATATTGCAAACAAGATGGTGGCACGGACTACGGTGGACAATGGAGCTTCCTTGAATATTTTATTCAAGACAACCTATGAGAAGATAAGGCTCCATCTTAAAGACTTAATTCCTTACACTCAACTTGTCTATGGGTTCTCCAGTCAGAGTGTGGCACCACTTGGACAAATTTGCCTACCACTTACAGTTGGACAAGCTTTGAGGAGCATAACTGTGATGGCACAATTCCTGGTGATTGACGTCCTGTCAGCTTTTAGCAAGCCCTATATTACTTAAAAGCTATTGCATTGGTATGCCATCTGTGCGTTAAGTTCCCAACTAAAAGTGGAGTAGGTTGTCTAAGGGGAAATCAAAGGATCACACGGGAATGCAACAACCTTGCTCTATCTAAGGTCAAGAAGGATAATACCTCTAGCCAGAGTTCAGATAAGGGGAAGAGCATTGCTTAATAAGAATCTGCCCAAGCCAGGGACAAAGACATGGATCCTGACATACAAAAATAAATACAAATATCATGCCAATAGAAGAATTAGAAGAAGTGGAAATCGATTCAGCTATCGCGACCAGGAAGCTCGAAATTGATAAAGGTTTGTTGCATAAAATAAAATTAGCCTTAATAAAATTTCTTGGTCACATGAGGATATGGTCGGTATTGACCCCATGATCATGTCTCACGCCCTGAATATTGATCCAAACTTCCATCTGGTCCAACAGAAGAGAGACTTCTGGATAAAGAACGTGCAAAGCACTAAAAGAAGAGGTAGAAAGGCTACACGCAAACAAGTTCATCATTGAAGCTTTCTACCCAGCTTGGGCGGCTAACCCCGTACTAGTACCCAAGCTAAACAAAAAATAGCGAGTATGTATTGACTTTACCGACCTCAATAAGGCATGCCCCAAGGACTGTTTTCTACTTTCAAGAATTGATCAGCTAGTGGACGCAACAGTCGGACATGAAAACCTAAAATTTATGGATGACTATTTGGGACAACCAAATTAGAATGCATCCACCTGACTAAGAA
This sequence comes from Cannabis sativa, assembly GCF_029168945.1. Taxonomy (NCBI): domain Eukaryota; kingdom Viridiplantae; phylum Streptophyta; class Magnoliopsida; order Rosales; family Cannabaceae; genus Cannabis; species Cannabis sativa. The sequence goes on from NC_083604.1 coordinate 59,945,792, forward strand.
CATACACGCTTTCGAATAGATATGGATCTATACTGCTATAAAATAATGCCATTCGGTCTGACAAATATTGGGGCTACCTATCAAAGGTTAGTAAACAAGATGTTCAAAAATCAGATCGGACGTGTAACGTCCCCGCTTCAAGCCTCTATTGGGCCCTTACACCCATGGAATGATGACTCTTATACACGAGTACGTCACTCTGGCCGCTTCATGGAATGACGACTGACCCTACAAACCAACACAAGTGTTTTCAGTGTGCTTTGTCCTCACTCGCACACTTTTTGGGAAATCTTTCTAAGAGGTCACCCATCCTCAAATTACCCCAGGTTAAGCACGCTTAACCATGGAGTTCTTTCGTGATGGGCCACCACAAAATAAGATGCACTTTGTCGATATAGGTAGTACCAATGAATCCATTTAACCCCTCTTAAACTATGTAGTCCCATACTTACGCAGTCTCAGAATAATCACACATGACCTTCCCCAGGCAATCTGGGATTGCACAGCTTACCCGATATTTCCCCTTATAGATCACGAGACTACTAACTGTCACAATCACCCCCTCTTAAGGGGTCCGATGTCCTCGTCGACTACACTTCTGGCTAGGTGAAGGCTCTAATACCTTTTGTAATGTCCCCGCTTCAACAGTGCAGTCCCATACCTACATAGTCTAATAATCATCACACATGACCTTCCCCATGCGATGTGGGATTGCACATCGGGTACCGGTATTTCCCCTTACAGATCACGAGACTACTGATTGTCACAATCACCCCCTTACGGAGTCTGACGTCCTCGCCGACCGCACTTCTAGCTGGGTTAAGGCTCTGATACCATTTGTAACATCCCTGCTTCAAGCCTCTATTAGGTCCTTACACCCATAGAATAATGGCTCTTATACACAAGTATGTCACTCCGACTACTTCCTAGAATGAAGCTGACCTTACAGACCAACATGAGTGTTTTTAGCGTGCTTTGTCCTCACTCGTATGCTTCTTGAGAAAACTTCCTAGGATGTCACCCATCTTCAAATTACCCCAGGTCAAGCACGTTTAACTGTGGAGTTATTTTGTGATGGGCTGCCAAAAAACAAGATGCACCTCATTAATATAGGTAGTTCTAATCAATCCATTTAAGTCCTCTTCAACTATGTAGTCCCATACCTACACAGTCTTAAAATCATTTCACTTGACCTTCTCCAGGCGGTGTGGGATTGCACAGCTTACCTGGTATTTTCCCTTATGGATCACGGGACTACTGACTGTTACAATCACCCCTCTTACAAGGTTTAACGTCCTCATTGACCACACTTTCGGCTGGGTCAAGGCTGTGATACCATTTGTAATGTCTCCGCTTCAAGCCTCTATTGGGCCCTTACACCCACAGAATGATGGCTCTTATACACCAGTACATCACTCTGGCTGCTTCATGGACTGACGTCTGGCCCTACAAATAACCATGAGTGTTTCCAGCATGCTTTGTCTTCACTCGCACACTTCCTGGGAAAACTTCCCAGGAGGTCACCCATCTTAAAATCACCCCAAGTCAAGCACGCTTAACAATGGAGTTCTTTCGTGATGGGCTACTAAAAAACAATTATGACAGTTAGTAGTCCTGTGATCCATAAGGGGAAATACCGGGTAAGATGTGCAATTCCACATCGCCTGGGGAAGGTCATGTGTGATGATTTTAAGACTGTGTAGGTATGGGACTACATAGTTGAAGAGGGGTTAAATGGATTGATTGGCACTACCCATATCAACAAGGTGCGTCTTGTTTTTTGGTAGCCCATCACGAAAGAATTCCACGGTGAAGCGTGCTTAATCTAGGGTAATTTTAGGATGCGTGACCCCCTGGGAGGTTTTCCCAAGAAGTGTGCGAGTGAGGACAAAGCATGCTAGAAACACTCGTGTTGGTCTGTAGGGTTAGTAGTCATTTTAGGAAGCAGCCAGAGTGATGTACTCATGTATAAGAGCCATTATTCTATGGGTTTAAGGACCTAATGGAGGCTTTAAGCGGGGACATAAAAAATGGTATGAAAGCCTTGACCTAGCCAGAAGTGTGGTGGAGGAGGACGTCGGACCCTATAATGGGAGGTGATTGTGACAGTCAGTAGTCTCGTGATTCGTAAAGGGAAACACTAGGTAAGCTTTACAATTTCACATCGCCTGTGGAAGGTCATGTGTGATGATTCTGAGACTATGTAGGTATGGGACTACATAGTTAAAGAGGGGTTAAATGGACTGATTAGTACTACCTATATCAACAAGGTCCATCTTATTTTTTAGTATCCTATCACGAAAGAACTCCACAGTTAAGCCTGCTTGACCTAGAGTAATTTTAGGATGGGTGACCGCTCGGGAAGCTTTCCTAGGAAGTGTGTGAGTGAGGACAAAGCACGCTGGAAACACTCGTTTTGTTCTATAAGGACAGTCGTCAGTCCATGAGCAGCCAGAGTGATGTACTCGTGTATAAGAGCCATCATTCCATGAGTTTAAAGGCCCAATGGAGGCTTGAAGTGGGGACGTTACAGGATAGAATATGAAAGTATATGTGGATGACATGCTCGTCAAATCTAAGAAGGTTGGGGGCCCATAGAGGATCTATATGAATGCTTTAAAATCCTCAGAAAATACAACATGAAACTCAATCCCTTAAAGTGTTCCTTTGAGGTCAGCTCGAGTAAGTTTCTTGGATTTATCGTTAATGCTCGAGGAATAGAAGCCAACCCTGAGAAAATACAAGCCCTCCTATATATGAAATCGCTAACAAAACAAAAGAAGTACAAAGCTTAATTGGTTGGATAACCGTATTCAGCAGATTTGTTTCAAAGTCGATGGACAAGTGTGTTCCCATCTTTAACATCCTTCTAGGTAACAAGAAGTTTGAATAAACAGAGGAATGAAAAAAGCATTTTAGGAGCTAAAAAGACAACTCACAAAGCCTCACATACTCTCAAAACCATTGGATGGAGAGGAATTAGGGATATACTTGGCAGTCACTGAATACGCAGTGAGTGTTGTGCTGATAAGAGAAGAAAACAATGTCTAGCATTAAGTCTACTATATCAACAAACAACTTATAGAAACAGAAGGTAGATATCCTTTAATTGAGAAGCTTACTTACTGTCTGATCTTAGCCATAAGAAAGTTAAGGCCCTATTTCCAAGCTCATCCTATTTGGGTCTATACCGACCAACCCTTGCACTAAGTTTTGCAAAAGCCCGATGCTTCTGGATGGTTACTCAAGTGGACTATAGAGTTAGGTCAGTATGAAATAATCTTTTAACCCCACACAGTAGTAAAAGGACAGGCTTTGGCGGACTTCGTGGTGGAATGTACAGGCAAAGAGGATGACAGTTCAAAAGATAGCCCCGAGCCAAATAAGGAATCCCTGCCAGAAGAAAATAAAGTTAAACCTATCTAGAAATTACATGTGGATGGATCAACCATCGATCAATTATTTGGGGCAGGAATTGCTCTCTTCACACCTGGGGGAAACCTCTATACGGAGCAATCAAATTTGGGTTAGAGCCTCTAACAACGAAGCATAGTATGTAGAACTCATAGCTGGACTAAAGCTTGCTCAAGAGGTACAAGCTGAATACATTGAGGTCTGTAGTGATTCATAGTTGGTGGTAAATCAAGTCTTCGGGGAGTACATGGCTCGTGGAGAAAAAATGATGGTCTTGTGGGTGATGTGGTTGTACCCTGACATGTCCTTAGTCATGTGCTTGTCTTGTCTTTTTTTATTCTACCTCCAATGGTTTCCTTTCCAACACTTAGAAAAATTCAGTAAGTATTTGTGGTGTTATTGTGGAATGCAAGTACTTGATGGAATGGATGGGTGATGTTATTCTCGTTGAAGTGCATGCTTGGCTACGATGCTCTTGGAGAAGAGCATGCCGAGATACTCTTGGTGAGGCACATGTAAAGATGGTGATCTTGGTGAGGTGTCAAGATGCTCACAACATTGGTTGTAATACTCTAGAATTAAGAAATGGATTAGCAAAACCCTAATTAGTAATTATGAATAATTGAGGAATTATAGTATTATATAGTTCAATTTATGTGAATTAATATGATTTATAATATGGTAAGACCCCGTTGGTGAGCTAGGGGCATTTTTGTAATTATGACCTGAGAAGGGTAAAATGATGAAATTAAATTATTACGTGGTTAATGGACCTATATTATTATATAGTATGCATGTGTTGTCTTTTCAGGTGTGTTGTCACAGGTTGGCGCGGTATAGTCACAACCGGGTATTTCGGGCCAAACCGGGTTCGGGCCCGAAATGCAATTGGATTGAATTAATTGGCATTTTATTTGATATTTGATAATCTGGCTTTTATTTGGTATTAAATATGCATGGAATGACAAAAATACCCTTGTGAGGGTGAATATGTGTGCTTTGGCCCTAAGGGCATTTTGGTCTTTTGACCTTATTTAATTTATTCTTGTAAAAGCTGAATTTTGAGTTAATGAGATGAAAATTCTGGTATTCCCTTCCCTATATCCGACCCCTCTCTCTCTCAAACCCTCTCCTTATTCTAGCTTTGATTTTGATGGGAATTTCTTGATTTGGAGCTTGGAGTTTGTGGATTATTGAGCTTGAAAGTGAAGGAAGTTTTAGCTAAACTTGAGGTAGCTTTTTCAGATTTTAATTTTGACTTCCTTGCTGAATTTTCTTGATGATGGAACATGATTTTGGTTGTTGAAAGTATATGTTGCATGAGGTGTTATTCTCTTGTTAGTTTGAGTTTGTTGTGTTTGAATTCTCGGTAAATGATTGTTTGAGCTCTAGGTAAGAATTCTAGGGTTTTCTCTTATCTTGAACTAAGGTTATTGTTGGTAATTTATGGTTGAAAATTGATGGAGTTGTTGGGTTTGAAGCTCTTGTTCAAGAGCTTGAATTTTACAAGTTTGGAACTTGATTTTTTATGCTTTTGGATTTAATATGGGATTTTGATGCATGAAATATGTGTTTTTGACCCTCTATTATATGCTAGCAGCTCTATTTTGTGATTCTGAGAGATATGTATGTTTGGGGTGAGTTTGGGTGAGTTTTGGTACTTATTTTCGAAGCAGAAAACTGGGTTTTCTGGGTCTTTAAACCCAGTGGTCGTGACTATCATAGGTCTGGTCGCGACCATGATAATGGTAGATTATTTATTTTTTTAAGTTTTTATTTTGGCCATAACTTTTGACTCGGGACACCGTTTGGGACGTTCTTTATACCGTTGGAAAGCTCTTTTTGAGCTCTATGTGATTATCTATGATTTGAAGGCCAATTTTATATTTTTGTGGAAGGGGATTTAGGGATTAACCCTATTTGTGTAAATCCCGGTATTGTGACTAGGATTACCGGCACCTGGTTAGGAGCACCCAGGGATTTGGAATCTCTATTATTGTGGGACATCAGGTAAGATAGTAGTTAGCACGTAGAGTTATGCGCGGTGGCGCTTATATTGGAAATGGTATATGTGAGTTATCAGTAACCGGGATTAGGGTTATTACCCTAACATGAGCGATTTAATTGCCTAGGGTTATTACCCTAGTGATATATGTTATATGAATGCTATGCCATGATATATTTATATATGAGTATATGAGTATGTTAAAAGTTAGGGTTATGTATTCAAGGCATAACCAGGTTGGACTAGGTAACTATAACCGAGATGAACCATTCTAAGGCCTTATTGCAATCAGACGTGTGAGCGCAACACGTAGGTCTACGCTACGTAGACATAAATAGGCATGTGAGCGTAACATGCAGGTCTGTGTCATACAGGCATATGTGAATGGCATTACTGATTATATAGTGTGATAAATATGTTTATCATTATTTTATACTATCTTGCTGGGCTTGGCTCACGGGTGCTCTACTGTGCAGGAAAGGGTAAGGCTTTAGCTGATCAGCCATGAGATTTAGGAGCTGGGCGAAGAATGTACATGTCCGAGCCACATCAGACCAAGCTGGTTAAGGGTCTAGCAGTGATGTATTTTGAAACTCTATTTTGCTGCTTAGGCCGGCTGAAAGAAAAAGACTTGTAATAAAGTTTGTAAATATTTTTGGGATCCCAACTGTTATAACTTTTAGATTGAAAAGTTTAAATTATTACAAGTTTTATTTTCATTCTGTTAATTACAAAAGTTTAAATTCTGTGCCTTTTGTATTAGTAATCTCGTTTAGGGGATTAGGGTTTTGTAAGTAACTTGGGTAGCGTGCCTAATTATTTAGGGCGTTACATTGGTGGTACCAAGATCCTCAAGCATGCATGGCCAATATGGTATCCATAGGGACTTGATCGAGATGCATGCTTTAGGCATGTCAAGATTTTTCCCTTGTGTTGGGTTTTATGCCCTAAATAAAACTCCTTACAATCTGATTAGTTATCAATATAAGAAATTTGAAGTGATTGATGTTTGCATGAATTCTACATGCTAATGGTTTAAATATGTTTATTACATTTACACACAGAATAAGTTAAATCCAGATCATATGTTTATTCACAATTACAGTATAGTCAACACATTGAAATGTGATTGTGATCATACGTATCAAAAGACTTGGTCCCTATTTCATCAGTGTTATTGGATTTACACTAATGTGATAATAAGCGATGATGTGTACTTACACTTGGAGTAAGTGTTATGTTCTTTCCAGGACATTAGTAAAGTATACAAGTTTCGAATGTATGGAGTATACATTGGACTGGTTCGATATTGCAACTAAGTTAAGATATTACAAACTTACCGTTATACATATCTTTCCAAGTCAATATCAGTAGTTGATCTTAAGATTAAAAGAATTTAAATCCTGATATGCTTAGGCTCAACTCAGGAGTGCTATTCATGTTCTTTGATTTATTAGTTAAGCCTACTTTTACGTCAGGGTGATACGTATATTTTGGGAACATGATAGTATGATTGAGTGGGAGTGCTGAACATAAATATGGAATCTATAGCTTCTACTAGTGTATAGAAGTAAAGTGATGATTCCCTTCGAGCTTAGCAAATAGAAGTAAATGGATGAGCTCCTCGTTAACTGACTAATTATTAGATCACTAAACACCATTTACAGGTAGCTAAGTGTTTTAAGGGGCAAAATACATTGAGGGGTGAGAACGGTAAAGAAATTCCATCTCGATGTAGATCATCTATATAGAAGATCTTTAAATCACAATAAGATTATAACAATGGTTAAATGAGATAGCATATTGATATCGTGGAACATACAATATGCTCTATATAAGTCTGAGAGTGCAATTCTAAGTTCTAAGAGTGGATTCAACGAAGAATTAATAAGTAGGAATTTACTTGGTAAATTTGGTTCACTTATTGGAAGCTCAACATATAGATCCATGGTCCCCATTCTAGTTGAGAACATTCTGCTTGTAAGACTCATTAATTGATTCGTGATTGATCAATTATAATTCTAAAGTTAGACTATGTCTAATTTTATGAATTTTCACTAAGCAGGGGTGAAATTGTAAAGAAAATAGTTTCTAGGTTTATTTATTTATTAATGGACTTTATATGTCTAATTAATAATTAAATTAAATGAAAATATTATTTAATAATGTATTTTAGTTATTATATAATTAGTTTTGGCATTTAAAATGTTAGAATTGGAAAATTGGCGTTTTTGAGAAAATAGAAATAAAATTTGATAAAACTGCAAATCAAGTAGGGCCCACTACTACACCTTGGCCGGCCACTTATTGTGGAGTTTCAAATTGATTTTTTCATTATTTTAATGCCAAATAATTCCTAACCTAAACCTAGTAGTTGCTTATAAATAGAAAGTGATGGCTCAGTCAAATCACAAGTTTTCACAAGTTTTCTGACAGAAATTTCTCTCTTCAGAAAAACTGAGCCTTCCCCACTCTCTATACCTGGCCGAAACCTTCTCTCCTCTTTTCTCCTTCATCAATTTCGGACCCTAATGAAAGAGTAAGTGCCCACACACAGCAAGCAGTAACTCAATCATAGATTGGAAGACTGTGAAAGATCAAACTTGAAGAAGAAGGACATTCGAGCTCATATCTTGATTATACTCTGCTACAGAAAGGATACAAGGGTTAGAGATCTGAGTGGAAGGAGACATTAATTCCCCTACATCAATGTAAGGTTTTCTTAACTTTATATGTGTTTAATTTATCGTTTTAGAAAGTTCATATTTAGGGTGTTTAAACAACATACTGGTGAGTAGATCTAAGATCCTGGTAAAATATATTCCAACAACTGGCCTCAGAGCCATGGTAATTGATTTACTTGCATGAAATTTAGACTTTAAAACGATTGTTTGTTATTTGGATGGTTTCATGTTGTATTGAGTGTTATATGATGATTGATTGATGTTTGTGAATTTTCGTGAAAAAGAATTGAAATTTTGTTTCTGGAATTATTTTTATTGGATAGTATGGAAAAAATTAAGCAAGTTACTTTTTTACAGAACTCAATTTCGATTTAATTTGAATTAGTTATGATTTTTTGAAGATTCGAACAAAAAGATAAGGTGACTGTGCACCTTCACGCGCGCGCGGATCCGAGTGATCCTCGGACATCACGGGCATTCGGACAAGATTTTGTCTGATTACGCGCGCTGTAACGCCCTAATGCTAAGGCACGCTACAGTGCTTTTTCAATTATTGTGCAATCTTTGCTAATCAAAGAAATTTCTCGTAAAACGTGTCAAATTAAAACTTTTGCTTTAAATATTACACTTTGTAATATAATATAATATTTACAGATTCCGAGATCCCGTTTTCAAACTTTGTAAAATATACTTTTCAAACTATACATTTCAAAATACATAATTTTCAGGTCGCACAGCGACTTTCAAAATATAACTCCCAGATGTCCCGAGACCGAACACTCCAGGTCGCGCTGCTTGACATGTACAATCTCACTCGAGCTCAGGTTCATTTTTGTTCAGCCTTCGCCTTTCCTTTACCTACACATAGAAGCAGAAACTGTGAGTCAACAGACTCAGTACGAAATGCATATAACATACCATATAATTTTCGACCTGTAAATAGGCGCCCATACACCTATTTACAGAGCTTAACAGATGAGTATGAACGTTCAATACCAGGGTACAACCACTATACCACATACACATCGTACCTCACTGTACGAGTGTTGGTAGGGTTTACCCCGAACACTGAGTAACACTGAGTGATGTACCACACACCTTAGCACTTTCTCGTGCCCGTGTTGGTATCACTGTATCGTACTCACAGTGACAATAATCACTATACCAATGCACTCTATAACTTATTCATACAAGTGTTGGTAGTGCATAACATAATTCAAGCATTCATATACAATCACATATACACACATTCAGATAATCACATCATACATTATACACAGTTCTTACCTGTTTTCCGAATTCAAGTGTGCTGGCCGACCTGAACGAAATTCACGTACTAGATGGATGCCCTAATCACAATAATTACAACACAGATGAGTGACTCACCAAATCACTTTCTGGGACTTAAACTTGAAACTAAAAGTTTCCCTATCGATAAACCTCATGGCAATACCCTAAATATCTCAAAATTTGCCAAAACTAGGGTTCTGGAAATTCCCCCAACAGGCTGACCGGTTCCCAACCGGAAATCCGGTTCTGGGTCACCATCCGGTCGACCGGTTGGTACAGGTCCCCCAGAACCGGAATTCCGGTTCTGTGCTGGGAACCCAAAAATCATCCCCCTTAACTCAATTCAATCCCAAACCTTACCAAACTCTCCAGTACACCTATACAATGCATATACAATAGAATCCAAGCAGTATTTCACAGAACAAATCAACAATTCTCAACTTGCCATTAAAGCTCAAACCTTGAGCTTCAAAGCTCAAGCTTGCACACTACCCACACCACAGCCCAAAGCTAACAACGAGAGCTTAAAATCAACTCAAAATAGACTTAGAATTCAAACCTTAAGCATACCTAAACCTAACAGCCACCTATTCTCAAAATCACAAGTTCAAACTAAGTAAAAAGCTTAATAACACATAAACAAGAGTTCTAGGGCTTACCTTAGATGAAACCTCCTTGAATCCTAGCTTAATCCCAGAAAAATAAGATGAAAACTTGATCTTCACCCTTGCTTTGCCCCAGCCGAAAGAAAGAGAGAGAGAGAGAGTTCAAGAACAACTCAATTTCCAATTTCCTTCCTTTTCTTTTAATTTTCTCAAATGAAAATGGTTTTCCCCAATTAATTCTTTGCTGAAAAAAAATAATGTGCTAGGTGTCAACTATTTGGGCAGCCACCTCACTCACCCTTAACCAAAAGACTAAAATGCCCTTTAGACTTAAAACTAGGGTATTTCTAAAGCTAGGGGTAAAATGGTCAATTTCCATAACCCCGCTTAATCCCGATAATTTATTTTCTCTAAAATATTTCCCACTATGAAATAAAGTTCTAAACTTACCCATGTGATCAATCTAGCCATCCATCGCATTTTCCGTTGTCGCCGAGCAAAAATTACAAAAATAACATATTTCACATATAAGCTAAATAATACCCCTAGAGTTTAATAAAATCTCTAGAATTGAGAAATTATAACTCTAATATTTATTTCTAAATATTGGGGTCCACAATTAAATTAATTCACAAATAATAATAAAATAATAAAAATTAGTGCTAATTGCCTTTACTAATCCACATTACTAGAGCGGTCATTACAATTATCCCCCCGTTAATAGGATTTCGTCCCCGAAATCTAACCTGAACAGTTCTGGGTGCTGAGTCCTCATATCTGACTCCAATTCCCAGGTGGCTTCTTCCACCTTACTGTTCCTCCAGAGCACCTTAATCAGTGCAATAGTCTTGTTCCGAAGAACTTTTTCCTTTCTATCCAAAATCTGTACAGGTTGTTCTTCATAGGTTAAGTCCGGTTGCAGTTCAAGGGCTTCATAACTCAAGACATGAGTCGGGTCCGACACGTATTTCCTTAACATAGAAATATGAAATACGCCATGAACAGCGGATAATGCTGGTGCTAAGGCTAGCCGATACGCTACCTGCCCGACCTTCTCGAGTATTTGAAATGGCCCAATGAACCTAGTGTTGGGTTTTATGCCCTAAATAAAACTCTTTACAATCTGATTAGTTATCAATATAAGAAATTTGAAGTGATTGATGTTTGCATGAATTTTACATGCTAATGGTTTAATATGTTTAATATGTTTATTACATTCATACACACAAAATCAGTTAAATCCAGATCATATGTTTATTCACAATTACAGTATCGTCAACACAGTGGAATGTGATTGTGATCATATGAATCAAAAGTTTTGGTCCCTGTTTCATCAGTGTTATTGGATTTACACTAATGTGATAATCAGCGATGATGTGTACTTACACTTGGAGTAAGTGTTATGTTCTTTCCAGGACATTAGTAAAGTATACTAGTTTCGAATGTATTGAGTATACATTGGACTGGACCGATATTGCAACTAAGTTAAGATATTACAAACTTACCGTTATACATATCTTTCCAAGTCAATATCAGTAGTTGATCTTAAGATTAAAAGAATCTAAATCCTGATATGCTTGGGCTCAACTCAGGAGTGCTATTCATGTTCTTTGATTTATTAGTTAAGCCTACTTTTGGGTCAGGGTCATACGTATATTTTGGGAACATGATAGTATGATTGAGTGGGAGTGCTGAACATAAATATGGAATCTATAGCTTCTACTGGTGTATAGAAGTCAAGTGATGATTCCCTTCGAGCTTAGCAAATAGAAGTAAATGGATGAGCTCTTGTTTAACTGACTAATTATTAGATCACTAAACACCATTTACAGGTAGCTAAGTGTTTTAAGGGGCAAAATACATTGAGGGGTGAGAACGGTAAAGAAATCCCATCTCGATGTAAATCATCTATATAGAGGATCTTTAAATCACAATAAGATTATAACAATGGTTAAATGAGATAGTATATTGGTATCGTGAAACATACAATATGCTCTATATAAGTCTGAGAGTGCAATTCTAAGTTCTAAGAGTGGATTCAACGAAGAATTAATAAGTAGGAATTTACTTGGTAAATTTGGTTCACTTATTGAAAGCTCAGCATATAGATCCATGGTCCCCATTCTAGTTGAGAACATTCTGCTTGTAAGACTCATTAATTGATTCGTGATTGATCAATTATAATTCTAAAGTTAGACTATGTCTAATTTTATGAATTTTCACTAAGAAGGGGTGAAATTGTAAGGAAAAGAGTTTTCTAGGTTTATTTATTTATTAATAGACATTATATGTCTAATTAATAATTAAATTAAATGACAATATTATTTAATAATCTATTTTAGTTATTAAATAATTAGTTTTGGCATTTAAAATGTTAGAATTGGAAAATTAGCATTTTTGAGAAAATAGAGATAAAATTTGATAAAATTGCAAAATTAAGTGAGGCCCAATAACACCATATGGCCGACCACTTAATTAGCTTTTGCAAATTAATATTTTCATTATTTTAATGCCAAATAAATCCTAACCTAAACCTAGTAGTTGCCTATAAATAGAAAGTGATGGCTCAATCTCATAACATGCTTTCATTAGCTTTCTGACAAAAATTTCTCTCTTCAGAAAACTGAGCCTTCCCACTTTCTAACCTTGGCCGAAATACCTCTCTCTCTTTTCCCTTCATCTTTTTCGTGACCCTAGTGAAAGAGTAAGTGCCCACACACAGCAAGCAGTAACTCAATCATAGATTGGAAGACTGTGAAGGATCAAAGCTTGAAGAAGAAGGAGATTCGGGCTCAGATCTTGATTATACTCTGCTACAAAAAGGAATCAAGGGTTAGAGATCTGAGTGGAAGGAGACATTTATTCCGCTGCATCAATGTAAGGTTTTCTTAACTTTATATGTGTTTATTTTATCGTTTTAGAAAGTTCATATTTAGGATGTTTAAACAACATACTTGTGAGTAGATCTAAGATCCTGGTAAAATAATTCCCAACACCTAGGGCTTAACTTACCCTTCTTCCCGAAGCGTCTAATACCCTTCATTGGTGAAACCCGCAGGAAAACATGTTCCCCTGCCTGAAATGTAACATCTCTGCGCTTCGGATCAGCATAACTTTTCTGCCTGCTTTGAGCAGCAAGCATCCGAGCCTTGATCTTATCAATAGCTTCATTGGTCTTCTACACTAACTCAGGACCCAAGTACCTCCTTTCTCCTGTCTCGTCCCAATGAATAGGACAACGACATTTTCTACCGTATAACATCTCATAGGGAGCCATCCCTATTGTACTCTGGTAGCTGTTGTTGTAGGAGAATTCAATTAAAGGCAAGTACTTACTCAATGAACCTTCAAAGTCCATGACACAGGCTCGCAGCAAGTCTTCCAAGATCTGGATAGTTCTTTCTGACTGACCATCAGTCTGAGGGTGAAAGGCTGTACTAAACTTTAACTTAGTACCCATAGCCTTCTGAAGACTCACCCAAAACTTCGATGTGAACTTTGGATCCCTATCTGACACAATAGATTTAGGGGCTCCATGGAGATGAACTATCTCCTTCACATACAATTCAACGTATTGATCCACTGAATATGTAACTTTCACTGGTAGAAAATGAGCCGACTTTGTGAATCTGTCCACGATGACCCATACTGAATCATACATCCCCGTAGTTCTAGGCAAACCAGTTACGAAGTCCATTGCAATGTCCTCCCACTTCCATTCTGGAAGGACTAAAGGTTGCAGTAACCCTGCCGGCCTCTGATGTTCAACTTTAATTTGGCAAGGTGTTAAGCACTTGGACACGTAGTCCACCACATCTCTTTTCATCCCATACCACCAGAAGTAGGGTTTCAAATCCTGATACATCTTGGTGGTTCCCGGATGCAACGAATAAGGCGTGGTGTGAGCTTCATCAAGTATCTCTTTCTTAAGCTCATCAACTCTAGGAACACAAACTCGAGTTTCGTATAATAACATTCCACTATTCGAGACTAAAAAGCCTCTAGGCCGACCAGCCATTACTTCGTCTCGAACCTTAACAAGCTCGGGATCTTCCAATTGTGCCTTTCTGATTCTCTCCAACAGATCAGATTGGAGTGTTAAATTATGTAATTTCCCGACCACGAATTCAATTCCTGCACTAACCATTTCCGAGGCTAGTTGACGAGCTATCATAACTGTAGTACAAACTTGCCCTGGACCTTTTCTGCTTAAAGCATCAACCACAACGTTGGCTTTCCCGGGGTGATACAGTATTTCACAATCATAGTCTTTAACCAATTCTAACCACCTTCTCTGCCTCATATTCAGATCTTTCTGGGTGAAAAAGTATTTAAGACTCTTATGGTCTGTATGAATTTCACATTTTTCACTGTAAAGATAATGTCGCCATATCTTTAAAGCAAAAACCACAGCAGCGAGCTCTAAATCATGAGTTGGATAACGCTGCTCATAATCTTTCAATTGACGAGAGGCATAAGCTATGACTGTGTCAGCTTGCATCAGAACACATCCCACACCCTGTCTTGATGCATCACAGTACACCACAAATTTCTCTTGATCTGATGGCAAAGCTAACATCGGAGCTGTTATCAAACGTTGCTTCAACTCCTGAAAGCTTGTTTCACACTTATCTGACCACACAAATTTCTGATTTTTCTTGGTCAATTCGGTTAGGGGCATAGAAAGTTTGGAAAATCCCTCGACGAAACGTCGATAATACCCTGCTAACCCGAGAAAACTTCGAACTTCCGTCACAGACTTGGGCCTCGGCCAATTCTTCACTGATTCTACCTTGTTTGGATCAACCATAATTCCATTCTTCCCAACAATATGACCCAAAAAGGACACCTCAGACAACCAGAATTCACATTTTTTTGAACTTGGCATACAACTTGTGATCCCTAAGTCGATGTAACACCATTCGAAGATGATGCTCATGCTCCCCTTCTGACTGAGAGTATACAAGAATGTCATCGATAAACACTATAACGCAGTTATCGAGGAAATCCTTGAATACCCTATTCATGAGATCCATAAAGGTTGCAGGAGCATTAGTCAATCCGAATGACATTACCAGAAACTCATAATGCCCATATCTGGTTCTAAAAGCAGTCTTCGGTATGTCCTCCTCCCGAATTCTAAGTTGATGATAACCAGACCGTAAATCAATCTTCAAAAACACTGTCTTTCCCTGAAGCTGATCGAACAGATCTTCGATTCTGGGTAACGGGTACTTGTTCTTAATCGTCAGCTTGTTTAGTTCCCGATAATCGATACACATTCTGAGGGAACCATCCTTCTTTTTCACAAAGAGAACCGGAGCTCCCCAGGGCGATACACTGGGTCGAATAAACCCAATGTCAAGCATCCCCTGAAGTTGTAACTTAAGCTCCTTGAGTTCTGCTGGAGCCATCCTATATGGAGCTTTAGAAACAGGTTCGACTCCAGGTGCCAAATCAATTACAAAATCAATCTCTCGCTGTGGCGCCAATCCCGGCAACTCCTCGGGAAACACGTCAAGAAAATCTTTCACCACCCGAACTACCTCAGGCCCAAATGTTTCAGGTCTGCTAGAGTCAAATACCACCGCTAGAAATCCTACACAACCATTGCATAGTAAATCCCTAGCCCTCAGCACAGAAATAACCGGGATTCGAGACCCCTGAACTGATCCAACATAAACAAATGGATCTTCACCTTCCGGCTGAAAAGTCACCATTTTACGCCTACAATCTATACTGGCCGAATACTTGGATAGGAAATCCATTCCCAGTATAATGTCAAACTCCGTTAATTTTAGTTCTATAAGGTCAGTACTCAATTCCCTATCTTCGATCCTAATTGGCATAGACCTAATACGCCTATTAGAGATAACCAATTCCCCGCTAGGCATTAGGGTTCCAAACCCTCTTTCTAAAATATCACAAGGCCTACCCAAAAGATCAATTACTCTTGTAGCTACATATGAGCGTGTAGCTCCCGAGTCAAATAATACTGTAAATAACAAGTTGTTGACGGGAAGCTGACCTGTCACAACAGAAGGACTGGCTGCAGCATCAGCTTGGGTAATGGCAAACACTCGAGCAGGAACCGGTTTCACTTCAGCTTTCGGCTCCTCTTTCTTTGCCTGGGGGCAATCTTTCTTGAAATGCCCCACCATGCCACACAGGAAGCATGTCTTCCGGTTACACTCTCCCGGATGATGTTTCTTGCACCGTGGACACTCAGGGTAAGAGTAACCCTGGCGTCCTCCTCTGCCTTGGTTCCCACAGAACCGCTTACTTTGCCCCGAGCCACCAGAAGCTGGAACAACTTTTCTTTTCTGCTCAGTGGTGGAGGCACCACCATCCCTACCATAAACAGAAGTAGGAACAGTGGGGGTTCCACCAACACTCGGAGTCACCCGGGGCTCCTGAAGGAATTTCACTGCACCCTCGGCTCTCAAAGCCTTTTCAACCATCTCTGCATACGTGGTTGCTTCAGTGGTAGTAATCACTAGATCATGCCGAATCTTTGCACTCAAACCCGCCAAGTATTTTTCTTTCTTACTAAAGTCAGTTGGCACAATTCCTGCTGCCAACTTGGCCAATCGGTCAAACTTCGTCGTGTATTCAGTAACCGACATTCCCTCTGTTTGAACCAATTCGGTGAACTCTTTCCGCTTCGCACTGCGAACCGCTTCATTGTAATACTTGGAGTTAAAAAATTCCTTGAATTCTTCCCAGGTCATCAGCGTTACGTCTCGAGGGAGGGTTATCAGCTCCCACCACACGAGAGCGTCTTCCTGAAACTAAAAAGTGGCGCAGGTCACCCGGTCATTTCCAACCACTCCCATAAAGTTGAGAATACGCTCGATCACCGAAAGCCACTGCTCGGCCTTCATCACATCAGGACCTCCCAGAAACACTGGAGGTGCCTGTTTCCGGAATCTTTCGTACAACGGCTCCATACGGTTGCCAACAACAGGTTGTTCTGCTGGCACCGCAGGAACTGCAACGGCCTGAACCACTTGAGGAGGCACGGTAGGAGGACCCTACTGCCTCAATCTTTGAATCTCTTCATCTTGCTGGCGGATTCTATCTTGCATCTCCGCAAATCTTTGCTCCCAATCAAGAGCAGCTTGAGGTGGATTTACAGGGCGACCACCCTGAGCTCTGCCACGGCCACGGCCGCGAACAGGAGGATTTTGAGGATTCCTCTGACCGCCTCCAGTCTCAACCATGCCACCCTGACTTCTTGTATTTCGCGGGGCGTCCATTTAATAGGACTTAGCCTACGAATCCATAAGCCAGGCAGGTTAGACAGCGATCAAAACTTAACACCGCTCTTAAAGACTTAAAGGCAACACACTTTTTTTTTTAAATAATTAATCAAAATCTAATATGCTTCCTAACATGCTTTCACATTCACATTTATTTAAAGTACTAAACAAGTACGGGCTTACTGAACCGTGAACCGAGCTTTCTCTGATGAAGATTGTACATGTCTTAGCAAGCTTCGGTAGACAAACCTGGCGGCTCTGATACCAAAATTGTAACGCCCTAATGCTAAGGAACGCTACAGTGCTTTTTCAAATATTGTACAATCTTTGCTAATCAAAGAAATTTCTCGTAAAACGTGTCAAATTAAAACTTTTGCTTTAAATATTACACTTTGTAATATAATATAATATTTACGAATTCCGAGATCCCGTTTTCAAACTTTGTAAAATATACTTTTCAAACTATACATTTCAAAATACATAATTTCCAGGTCGCACAGCGACTTTCAAAATATAACTCCCAGATGTCCCGAGACCGAACACTCCAGGTCGCGCTGCTTGACATGTACAATCTCACTCGA
This sequence comes from Cannabis sativa, assembly GCF_029168945.1. Lineage (NCBI taxonomy): Eukaryota > Viridiplantae > Streptophyta > Magnoliopsida > Rosales > Cannabaceae > Cannabis > Cannabis sativa. The sequence goes on from NC_083604.1 coordinate 59,963,633, forward strand.
GCTCAGGTTCATTTTTGTTCAGCCTTCGCCTTTCCTTTACCTACACATAGAAGCAGAAATTGTGAGTCAACAGACTCAGTACGAAATGCATATAACATACCATATAATTTCCGACCTGTAAATAGGCGCCCATACACCTATTTACAGAGCTTAACAGATGAGTATGAACGTTCAATACCACGGTACAACCACTATACCACATACACATCGTACCTCACTGTACGAGTGTTGGTAGGGTTTACCCCGAACACTGAGTAACACTGAGTGATGTACCACACACCTTAGCACTTTCTCGTGCCCGTGTTGGTATCACTGTATCGTACTCACAGTGACAATAATCACTATACCAATGCACTCTATAACTTATTCATACAAGTGTTGGTAGTGCATAACATAATTCAAGCATGCATATACAATCACATATACACACATTCAGATAATCACATCATACATTATACACAGTTCTTACCTGTTTTCCGAATTCAAGTGTGCTGGCCGACCTGAACGAAATTCACGTACTAGATGGATGCCCTAATCACAATAATTACAACACAGATGAGTGACTCGCCAAATCACTTTCCGGGACTTAAACTTGAAACTAAAAGTTTCCCTATCGATAAACCTCATGGCAATACCCTAAATATCTCAAAATTTGCCAAAACTAGGGTTCTGGAAATTCCCCCAACAGGCTGACCGGTTCCCAACCGGAAATCCGGTTCTGGGTCACCATCCGGTCGACCGGTTGGTACGGAGTCCCCGTAACCGGAATTCCGGTTCTGTGCTGGGAACCCAAAAATCATCCCCCTTAACTCAATTCAATCCCAAACCTTACCAAACTCTCCAGTACACCTATACAAAGCATATACAATAGAATCCAAGCAGTATTTCACAGAACAAATCAACAATTCTCAACTTGCCATTAAAGCTCAAACCTTGAGCTTCAAAGCTCAAGCTTGCACACTACCCACACCACAACCCAAAGCTAACAACCAGAGCTTAAAATCAACTCAAAATAGACTTAGAATTCAAACCTTAAGCATACCTAAACCTAACAGCCACCTATTCTCAAAATCACAAGTTCAAACTAAGTAAAAAGCTTAATAACACATAAACAAGAGTTCTAGGGCTTACCTTAGATAAAACCTCCTTGAATCCTAGCTTAATCCAAGAAAAACCAGATGAAAACTTGATCTTCACCCTTGCTTTGCCCCAGCCGAAAGAAAGAGAGAGAGAGTTCAAGAACAACTCAATTTCCAATTTCCTTCCTTTTCTTTAAATTTTCTCAAATGAAAATAGTTTTCCCCAATTAACTCTTTGCTGAAAAAATAATGTGCTAGGTGTCAACTACTTGGGCAGCCACCTCACTCACCTTTAACCAAAAGACTAAAATGCCCTTTAGACTTAAAACTAGGGTATTTCTAAAGCTAGGGGTAAAATGGTCAATTTCCATAACCCCGCTTAATCCCGATAATTTATTTTCTCTAAAATATTTCCCACTATGAAATAAAGTTCTAAACTTACCCATTTGATCAATCTAGCCATCCATCGCATTTTCCGTTGTCGCCGAGCAAAAATTACAAAAATAACATATTTCACATATAAGCTAAATAATACCCCTAGAGTTTAATAAAATCTCCAGAATTGAGAAATTATAACTCTAATATTTATTTCTAAATATTGGGGTCCACAATTAAATTAATTCACAAATAATAATAAAATAATAAAAATTAGTGCTAATTGCCTTTACTAATCCACATTACTAGAGCGGTCATTACAATTATCCCCCCGTTAATAGGATTTCGTCCCCGAAATCTAACCTGAACAGTTCTGGGTGCTGAGTCCTCATATCTGACTCCAATTCCCAGGTGGCTTCTTCCACCTTACTGTTCCTCCAGAGCACCTTAATCAGTGCAATAGTCTTGTTCCGAAGAACTTTTTCCTTTCTATCCAAAATTTGTACAGGTTGTTCTTCATAGGTTAAGTCCGGTTGCAGTTCAAGGGCTTCATAACTCAAGACATGAGTCGGGTCCGACACGTATTTCCTTAACATAGAAATATGAAATACGTCATGAACAGCCGATAATGCTGGTGGTAAGGCTAGCCGATACGCTACCTGCCCGACCTTCTCGAGTATTTGAAATGGCCCAATGAACCTAGGGCTTAACTTACCCTTCTTCCCGAAGCGTCTAATACCCTTCATTGGTGAAACCCGCAGGAAAACATGTTCCCCTGCCTGAAATGTAACATCTCTGCGCTTCGGATCAGCATAACTTTTCTGCCTGCTTTTAGCAGCAAGCATCCGAGCCTTGATCTTATCAATAGCTTCATTGGTCTTCTACACTAACTCAGGACCCAAGTACTTCCTTTCTCCTGTCTCGTCCCAATGAATAGGAGAACGACATTTTCTACCGTATAACATCTCATAGGGAGCCATCCCTATTGTACTCTGGTAGCTGTTGTTGTAGGAGAATTCAATTAAAGGCAAGTACTTACTCAATGAACCTTCAAAGTCCATGACACAGGCTCGCAGCAAGTCTTCCAAGATCTGGATAGTTCTTTCTGACTGACCATCAGTCTGAGGGTGAAAGGCTGTACTAAACTTTAACTTAGTACCCATAGCCTTCTGAAGACTCACCCAAAACTTCGATGTGAACTTTGGATCCCTATCTGACACAATAGATTTAGGGGCTCCATGGAGACGAACTATCTCCTTCACATACAATTCAGCGTATTGATCCACTGAATATGTAACTTTCACTGGTAAAAAATGAGCCGACTTTGTGAATCTGTCCACGATGACCCATACTGAATCATACATCCCCGTAGTTCTAGGCAAACCAGTTACGAAGTCCATTGCAATGTCCTCCCACTTCCATTCTGGAAGGACTAAAGGTTGCAGTAACCCTGCCGGCCTCTGATGTTCAGCTTTAATTTGCTGGCAGGTTAAGCACTTGGACACGTAGTCCACCACATCTCTTTTCATCCCATACCACCAGAAGTAGGGTTTCAAATCCTGATACATCTTGGTGGTTCCCGGATGCAACGAATAAGGCGTGGTGTGAGCTTCATCAAGTATCTCTTTCTTAAGCTCATCAACTCTAGGAACACAAACTCGAGTTTCGTATAATAACATTCCACTGTTCGAGACTAAAAAGCCTCTAGGCCGACCAGCCATTACTTCGTCTCGAACCTTAACAAGCTCGGGATCTTCCAATTGTGCCTTTCTGATTCTCTCCAACAGATCAGATTGGAGTGTTAAATTATGTAATTTCCCGACCACGAATTCAATTCCTGCACTAACCATTTCCGAGGCTAGTTGAGGAGCTATCATAACTGTAGTACAAACTTGCCCTGGACCTTTTCTGCTTAAAGCATCGGCCACAACGTTGGCTTTCCCGGGGTGATACAGTATTTCACAATCATAGTCTTTAACCAATTCTAACCACCTTCTCTGCCTCATATTCAGATCTTTCTGGGTGAAAAAGTATTTAAGACTCTTATGGTCTGTATAAATTTCACATTTATCACCGTAAAGATAATGTCGCCATATCTTTAAAGCAAAAACCACAGCAGCGAGCTCTAAATCATGAGTTGGATAACGCTGCTCATAATCTTTCAATTGACGAGAGGCATAAGCTATGACTCTGTCAGCTTGCATCAGAGCAAATCCCAGACCCTGTCTGGATGCATCACAGTACACCACAAATTTCTCTTGATCTGATGGCAAAGCTAACACCGGAGCTGTTATCAAACGTTGCTTCAACTCCTGAAAGCTTGTTTCACACTTATCTGACCACACAAATTTCTGATTTTTCTTGGTCAATTCGGTTAGGGGCATAGAAAGTTTGGAAAATCCCTCGACGAAACGTCGATAATACCCTGCTAACCCGAGAAAACTTCGAACTTCCGTCACAGACTTGGGCCTCGGCCAATTCTTCGCTGATTCTACCTTGTTTGGATCAACCATAATGTTGGAAATTATTTTACCAGGATGTTAGATCTACTCACAAGTATGTTTATTAACATCCTAAATAAGAACTTTCTAAAACGATAAATTAAACACATATAAAGTTTAAGAAACCTTACATTGGGTGCAGCGGAATTAAATGACTCCTTCCGTTCAGATATCTAGCCCTTGATTCCTTTCTGTAGCAGAGCATTATCAATATCTGAACCTGGATCTCTTTCTCTGAATCCTTGATGCTGAAACTCCTTTGCTGATGATCTTTCTTCACGATCTTCCTCACTATGATTGAGGTATTGCTTGATGTGTGTGGGCACTACTCTAATCACTAAGAATTTCGAAATATTGAAGAAGAAGAGAGGGAGTGGTCAGCCAGATAGGGAGAGAGAAGGCTCAGTTTTTCTGATTCAGAAAGTGTCAGGAAAAAGTCTTATTTTTGTGAAGCCTTCACTATCTATTTATAGCATTCCACTAGGGTTAGATTTGAATTATATGGCATTAAAATAATGAAAAAATCAACTTAAAATACTACAATAGGTGGCCGGCCATACACTTAGTGGATTAGGCCTTGCTTTTTGCAATTTTGCAATTTTAACACCTTTTGTATCTGATTTTCTCAAAAATGCCAATTTCCTAATTCAACCATTTAAATGCCAATTCTAACTATTTAATAACTATAAATAATTATTAAATAATATTGTCATTTATCATATTTATTAATTGAACCATACAAAGTATCATAATTAACAAATATGCCCCTATAAACTCTTTCTTTACAATTTTGCCCTTACTTAGTGAAAAATTCACAAATAGACATAGTCTAATTTGAGAATTATAATTGATTAATCAAAACCAATTACATGAGTCTTACAAGCAATATTATCTCAACTAGTGGGGGGACCATGGGTCTATATAACCGAGCTTCCAATAAGTAGATCAAGAATTTAGCACTAAAATTCACTAACTTATTAATTCTTCGTTGAATCCACGCATAGAACTTAGAATTGCACTCTCAGTATATAGAATGCTCTATATGTTCCACCATATAGACACATCATTAGTTATCCATTGTTATAATCCTAATGTGATCAATTATCCTCTATAAGAATGATCTACACAGTAAAGGGATTAAATTACCGTAACACCCTACTATGTATTTTATCCTTAAGACACTTGACCCCGTATAAATGATATTTCAGCTTATGTGAAATGAGATCTCCACCATTTATTTTCGTTTGGTCAAGCTCGAAGGTGATCATCCTTTGCTTACTATTCGCCAGATAGAAGCTATAGATTCCATGTTTATGCTAGTGCTCCCACTCAATTGCACTACCGTGTTCCCAAAAAGTACGTATCACCCTGACCTAAAAGTAGGCTTAACTAACAATTCAAGGAACACGAATAGCCTTTCAAGATTGAGCCTAATCATAACAGGATTAAGATCATTTGATCTAGGATCAACTAGGCGATATTGACTTGAATAGATTTTACGGTAAGTTTAATTAAATCTAAGTCAAAGTTCAATATCGGTCCCTTCCGATGCATACTCCATGCATCCAACCTGAGCTTTACTTTAACCAATGCTCTGGAAAGAACATAGCACTTCTCCAAATGCAAGTAAACTCTGTTGTAGATTATCATATCAGTAAAACCCTATGTCTGATAAATCTAGGAAACTTTATTCACATAGTCATGTTTACTTTCCAATGTGTTGACGGCACAATAAACAGGATGAAGTATGTGAAAAGGGTTTCAGATGAATCTATACATTATGTACATATAATCATGAAATAAATCATGTGAACCATGCAACATTAAATGTTATTTCTGATCTATATTAATAAGTAAATCTGAATATATTGAAATGAGTTTTATTTAGGGCATAAAACCCAACAAACTCCCACTTGCACTAATATAAAACAAAAAGTGTGTTTCAAATAATCTCAACACCTTGATATACAAATCAAGTGTAGTAGTAGTAACCTCCTCGTAATAGGATCTGAAAGGTTGAATTAACCACAACCTTTTCTCCACTATTACTCTTCCTTTAATCACAAAATCATTGATAATGTGAAATTCCTCTCTATATGTCTACTCTCTTGGGATACTGGATTCTATATCTTTGGCAACTACTTTTGGTTAATCAGGAAATTAACACTAGTAGTTTAAGGCAATTTGGAATGATGCCAAAAATGTACATAACTTTCCTTAGACTGAATAAGTACCTTTCCTGCAACCTTAACATTCAGTCCCTTTCTGGTAGACCTAGAGACTTCAGATAGGTTTTTACACTTCTCCAAAATCACTATTCCACCCCCAGAGTAACCACCTGTTGGAAGTTATTTTACCAGGATCTTAGATCTACTCACAAGTATGTTGATTTAACAACCTAAATATGAACTTCTAAAACGATATGAAATTAAACACATAAGAGTATCAGAAATCTTACAGTGATTGCAGCGGAATATATATGTCTCCTCCCACTCAGATCTCTAACCCTTGATTCCTTTCTGTAGCAGAGTATAATCAAGATCTGAGCCCGAAAGTCCTTCTTTGTTGTCTCTGAAATCTACACAGCCTTCCTCACTATGATTGAGGTATTACTTGATGTGTGTGGGCACTACTCTAGCACTCATACATTTCGAAAAAGTGTAGGTATAGAGAGAGAGAGGGTGGCGGCTCAGAGAGAATTTTCTGAGAGAAAATTCTTTCAGAATAATGCTGTGAAAAGCTTTTTCAGAGATGTTAAAAACTGAAGCCTTTGCCTTCTATTTATAGAAGACCACCAAGGGCTATGATTGACATTTTAACTGAGAAAATCAAGGGAAAAGGAAAGGTAAAGGGGGCCGGCCTAGGCAATGTGGAAACAAGGCTTGCCTCTTTTCCAACTTTCCTTTTCCTACACTTGATAGTTTCCCTTTTTTTGTGAAATGTTGCCAATTCCACTGTTCAACCATATTAATGATAAATCTAATTACTTAATAATTAAAAATAATTATCAAATAATATATTATCATTTATTTTATTAATAATGAAACTAATTAAAGTTTCCTAATTAATAAATATGCCCTTCAAAATCTCTATTTACTGGTTTGCCCTTAATGAGTGCTAAATTCTCAAACTGACAAGTTTATCTTGAGAATTCTTAATTGATTAAAATCAATTAAATGAGTCCTACAAGTAATATCATCTCAACTAGTGAGGGGACCATGGGTCTATATATCCGAGCTTCCAATAAGCAGATCTTGAATTTACCACTTAAATTCACTGACTTATTAATTCTTCGTTGAATCCACACATAGAACTCAGAATTGCACTCTCAGTATATAGAATGCTCTATATGTTCCACCATATAGACACATTATTAGTTATCCATTGTTATAATCCTAATGTGATCAATGATCCTCTATATGGATGATCTACACTGTAAAGGGACTTAAATTACCGTAACACCCTACAATGTATTTTATCCTTAAAACACTTAACCCTGTATAAATGATATTTCAACTAAGTGAAATGAGTACTCAATCATTTATCTCGTTTGGTTAAGCTCGAAGGAGATCACCCTTTGCTTACTATTCGCCAGATAGAAGCTATAGACTCCATATTTATGTTAGCGCTCCCACTCAATCGCACTATCGTGTTCCCAAAATGTATGTATTGCCCAGACTAAAGTTTTAGGCTTAACTAACAAATCAAAGAACACGAATAACACTCTTGAAATTAAGCCTAACCATATCAGGATTTAGATCATGTGATCTAGGATCAACTTCTGATATTGAATTGAATAGATGTTTACGGTAAGTTTCAAAATCTAATTCAAAGTTCAATATCGGTCCATTCCAATGCATACTCCATGCATCCAACCTGAGCTTTACTTTAACCTATGTTCTGGAAAGAACATAACATTTCTCCAAATGTAAGTAAACTGTGTTGTAGATTGTCATATCAGTGAAACCCAGTGTTCTGGTAAATCTAGGAATACTTTATTCACATAGTCATGTTTATTTTCCACTGTGTTGACAACACAATAAACATGTTCAAGTATGTGAAAGGGGTTTGGATGAATTTATAAATCAAATAGACAAGCAATTGATTAAGTGAACCAAAACATACACAAGTGAATGAAAAATTACTTCTGTTACTTTATTGATATAGAATAATCTGGATTACATTGAAACAGAGTTTTATTTAGGGCATAAAACCCAACACCACCATCTTATCAGAAAGATTTACTAGCACAAAGGCAAATTTCGAAATCTGATATGGTGTAGTCTAAGAGTTTTAAACACACTCTTATAGACTAACATATAATTCCTCTTCTTAATCTTAGGATTTACTTGATTGTCTTCCAATGTTCTTCTCCTGGATTAATCTGATATAGACTCATTACTCCCACTCAACAGCAGGTGTCTGGTCTAAGGCATACAAAAGCATATCTAAGACCTCTCACTGTTGATATAAGAAATTCTTTCATGGCTTCATCTTTTCTGGAATAGTTAAGACTTATCCTTAGATAAATAAAATCTATACCTAAGAAATTGTGAAGCTTCTATAGATTGCCATTAGAAAGAAAATGCTTCAGCATCTTACTAAAGTAAGTTGCTTGCATTAGAGTAAGTAATTACCAGGTATACCACAAGCCATAGGTTTAGATAAACTCAAACCTATAATACTAGGAACATGAAGTTTTGTTAAGTCCATTGAATGGACTTATAAACGAAAATTTCCTTTTATGTCCTTGTAATAGAAAACTTTAGGTTACTCCATGTGAATGGATTAAACCATAGTTCTGTTGGCTTTCTTCTTAGTTTCTTATCTTGACATTCCATTACTTGTTTAAACTCACAATGGATTTTAATCACTAGTGTCTCCCAAGTCATAAGAAGGTGAGTTCCTAGAAACTCTCCCACTACGACAAGGCACCGTGAATTATGTCTAAGAAAACTAAATGGTATTGATCTCTTCGGTTGTGACAAGACAACAGAGGCAGTGGGATCATCATATGTTATATAAGATGATAGAACACTTTTGGAATCAAGAATTAAATATCTCCTTTATTTGCTACTTGTTTTTCAGACTTAGTCATTTTCTTAGAAAAGTAGTATTTGTTTGAACAAACACTTTCTTATCTATTGACAATGGGATGGTCCACCCCTAATCACTTAGAATAGCTAAGAAACCATGGTTAACAGTTCTAGCTTTTCTTAAGATTTTGATTAGGTCATCCATGAATCTAGTAATGATTTACATTAAGTATACAACCATTACATCATTCTGAAATTGTATTACCATAGAAGGAATTAGGCAACGACTAGTAACTAATCATCAACATGCAACTCGAAATTTCTGGGGAGGTAAGTTTGGATATAATTCAAAAATCAATTTAATGATCTTTGAACTGCATATCTACTAACTATTTCTCCACCTCTATCAGTTCGCAAGATCTTTAACCACATACCTTAATGGTTTTAACCATTGCTAGAAATTAATGAAATTTTTCAAACATTTCAAATTTCTTTGCTAAAAGGTATAATCTAGAGTTATCGTTTTAAGAATACAACGAAAAACTCATATCCACCCCTGAATGTACATCCATCTGCGAATTAGATGAACTACTTTCAGTGGATATAGGCATATTAACTCTTTGCAGAGATTGATCTTGTCAAATCCACTATGAACAAGATACAAATGCCATAGATTAAAAAAAATGTGGTAGTGTCTTTTGATGACATAGGTTTATAAAAGAATAGTGCAAGTGGATCCTGGTCACAGAATACCTAACTCATATTCCATACAGTTTGAATCCATTAATAAAAGATGGATATTAAACACTTGAGAAAGTGTAACTGTATTGTATTCTGGAATTAGAAATATAAGAAAATTTCTGTTTGAATTCTAAAATTAAAGTCAAAGACTTAAATTCAACCAAATATAATGAGTAATTCTTTCTTGGACCAGCACTACTAATACAAACTCTAAGTCAGATTTGCCCATACAAGTAGGAGATTTCTAAGATTGAGGATTTATATCAATTGGGAATAGAATTTCGGGATTATAATCATATGCGTCATTTAATTTCTTAAGAGAAAATATAATGACATGAAATGATTTATAGACCATTCATCCAATGATATATTATTGAGCTAATTCGAAATGAATAAGCTAAGAGGAATTAGGATAATTTCGTTTATAAATAAGAATCCAACGATGCTTCGATTAGCGAAAGACAAAGTAATCTTATTTATGTAATCTTCTTGTTTCATATTGTAAAAATACTAGTCTAAGGTGTCATCAATTGATGAACAGCTAGATGTTGCATATACAATATTTATCTTTTGAGATCTTACACTATTATGTATGTCTAATGGTGAAAATCCATTACGGATTTATCTCATTAGAAAAACAAACATGTTAGACCAACAATGAAGATTCAAAATTAAACTACAACTTAATAACAGAAAATAACATGGTTCAATATAAATTCATACACAATTCAGAAATTATAAGCATATAGCAAGTAGGAATGACAAGTGAAAATACTAAAACATACAATCCTAAATAATTTCCAAGGTTTTCAACAAACTGATATCAGTGTCCCGTTTAGGCGAGAGTCAAAGCTACCATTCATTGAATAGAGTTGTCAGCTCGTCTAAAATGTTAAACATTCTAGCAACCTTTTATTCGATCAAGATTGGAATTCAGCGTTGTCCCGTTTAGGCGAGAGTCAAGGCAATCTATCTTATGAGCTTCCACCATTGTTTCATAATTTGCAAGTCAAGTATGGTCGCCACCATTAGGGTGATCCATACCATACAACACACTTACAAACTACTTATCATGCGAGGTTAAACGGTGCGAAATTGCTAATGAACGTTCCTCCATTAGGGAGGATTACTCACTAAAACAAACGCGGTGTAAAACCCACAATGGAGATCGAATATCTTAATAATAATTAAGCTCATTATTTAAAGTGAGTTGTATTTTCTTTGATTCTCTTTATTTAATTTATTTATTTTAAATATATATTTATTTAAAATTTCCAATTTAGAATGAAAAATTCTAAATATAAATTTTAATTTAATATTTATAAATTTTACTTAGATGGATATGAAAATAACATGAATTATTTCCATCTTAGTAATAATTTCCAATAAATATTTAGAAAAATATTCAATTTAAGTTGTTACAAAATTAATTTAAATTAATTTACAACTCAAATTTAATTTTCTATAAATATATATTGCATTTCGAAAAATTAAAGTATATAAGAATACAATTTTCGAAAAATGCATATTAAAATAAAAAATAAATCCTGAAAAAATTATTCTAATTTAATGTTGGCCCAAAATTAATTAATAAAATTAATTTACAACAAAAAATATAATTTTCCTATTTAATTAAATATATAAGAAAAATTTCAAATATTTAAGTATGATGATGAAAATCAACTTAAATATTAATTTTCTATTTAATTAAATACACTAGAAAAATACTTCAAGTAAAAATATCATCTATCTAGATTTTCCTTTGACTAATTAATTCAATTTCTAATAATATACTTTAATTCAATTTATTTTAAATTAATCAATAAATGAAAAAATCATTGATTTAAGTTGATCCAAGAATTAATTAAAATAAATAATTAATTTACAACTTAATCTATTTTTCAAGATAAAATTCGAAATTCTAGCATTTAAGAAATGCAATTTCGAAAATTGATTAATAAAATAAAGAAAAAATATATTTTGAAAATTATTTAAATTTAGTTGAAAAAATAAATTTCAACTAAAACTAATTTTCTATTTAATTAAATGTCATGAAAAAGAAATATTTAAGTATGATAATGAAAATCAACTTAGATATTTAATTTTCAAATTAATTAAATGTATTAAATTCAAGAAATAAATAATTAAGTGTAGAGAAGGCTTAATTATTAATCTCTAGTTTAATACTAGGAAAAAAAATATACTTAAAATAAATTGTACCAAAATTAATTATTTAAATAATTAATTTCACAATTTATAATATTTTCCTATTTAATATTAGAAATAATAAGTAGTCTAGAAATAACTATCTAGAAAATATCTTATTTAACTAAGTATCTTTTCCACAAAATTTGAAAAAATATCTAATTTAAGTTGTATTAGAAAAAATCTAGAACTTAAATATTTTCAAATTTAAATTTAATTAAATATCAAAAATTAAGTTGTAACCACTTAATTTGAAAATATTTCATTTTAAGTTAATATTTGAAAAGATATTAACTTAAAAAATATCTAAAGAATCTTAATAACCAATGCCTAAAATTCCTCAACTTAATTTTGAAATTTGAAATTCAAAAGATATTCAGATTTAAGTTGGTTAGTTGTAGATAACTAAATATCAACTTTAATAAGAATATTTAATGAAAAATTTAAATTAAGTTCCAGAAAGAATCTAGATGGTTATAATTCTATATTTAATTAAATACAATGAAATACATATAGTTTAGCTTAGAATAAAGAATTCTTTAAACTATAATTTTCTTAAATTAATTTCAAAATAAATGAAATTAATTATGTTGCTAATCAATTTTATTAAGTTAAACTAGTGTAATTAACCTAGTACAGTTGTTCAAATCAGGCAAATGGGCCTTCACAATTGGGGTGGTTCATGTGAGGGGGTGATGGGTTCAGTATGTCGTACCCACTTCTATGGCTCCCAACTCTCACACAAGGCCCAAAAGAGAGGAATTTAACCTTAATAAGAACAACTGTTATTAATTGAATAGGCCCAATAACTAAATGGGCCTAAATAAATTCTATCAAGAACTATGATAATTTATTTTAGCAACAACAACCTATATGTATCTATAATCAAATTAAACACATAGGCTCACACAGGCACACTTTGGATGGGTCATATCATGTTGCTAGGTCATACACAGATGAAAGAAGATTGTAAATATACCTGTTACAAATTATTATCTTGACCAAGGGAGCCATCAGATCATTAGATCTGGCAAAAAGTAACCATGGCTATTTGCAATCAAGTAATAATAGGTTTTGAAAACTTACAAACAAGCTAAAACACATACTCCTGCAACAAGGTTAGCTGGATAGTTGGATGTAGGATTTATTTAATTTTAAATTAAATATTTAATTTCGAAAATAATTAATTAAATAATAAAAAGAATTTTTCGAAAAATTTAAAAAAAATTTGAAAAATTCGAAATTTTTTTAAAAAATTTAAATTTAAAATTAAACCTACAATTTTTGAAAAATTAGGTTTTAACCAACCTAAATATCATTTCAAAAATTTGCTAACTACTTTTAAATTTTAAATGTTATTTTATAAATAAAAATTAAATAAAAAATTAGAAAAGATAAATAAATATCTTTTTCAAATTTTAAATGTAATTTAAATAAATAAAATAACAAAATTTAAAAAATTAGCAAAATATCTTATATCATTTAAAAATTACATGATTATAAATATCTTATTTTTAAATTTAAAATAAGATAAGATATAATCAAATTTTAAAATAAGATAGATTTTTAAGCAAGAAGATAGATACTAATTCTATTCAAAATCAAATTACACTAATATCTTGAATTAAATTTAAAAATATTAAATTAATTCAAAAAGATAATTAGAATTGAATTAGGAATAGTAATAGTATAAATACAAAACTATACCAAAAATTGGAAGTTAATTCCATGAAAAAGCATGAAAAATCAAAGAAAAACGGAAAAATTGTGAACTGTACGGACAGATTTGCGATCGCAGGAAAATTTCAGCAGAGCCCCGATTTTTTCAAATCTTCAAAAATTCATAACTAATTCAAATAAAATCGAAATTGAGTTCTGTAAAAGGCTAACTTGCTTAATTTTTCCCATACTATCCAATAAAAATAATTCCAGAAACAAAATCGCAATTATTTTCACGAAAATTTACAAACATCAATCAATCATCAAATAACACTCAATACAACATGATACCATCCAAAGAACATACAAACAATCGTTTTAAAGTCAAAATTTCTTGCAAGTAAATCAATTACCATGGCTCTGAGGCCAGTTGTTAGAAATTATTTTACCAGGATCTTAGATCTACTCACAAGTATGTTTATTGACATCCTAAATAAGAACTTTCTAAAACGATAAATTAAACACATATAAAGTTTAAGAAACCTTACATTGGGTGCAGCGGAATTAAATGACTCCTTCCGTTCAGATATCTAGCCCTTGATTCCTTTCTGTAGCAGAGCATTATCAATATACTCGAACACGGATCTCTTTCTCTGAATCCTTGATGCTGAAACTCCTTTGCTGATGATCTTTCTTCACGATCTTCCTCACTATGATTGAGGTATTGCTTGATGTGTGTGGGCACTACTCTAATCACTAAGAATTTCGAAATATTGAAGAAGAAGAGAGGGAGTAGTCAGCCAGATAGGGAGAGAGAAGGCTCAGTTTCTGATTCAGAAAGTGTCAGGAAAAAGTCTTATTTTTCTGAAGCCTTCACTATCTATTTATAGCATTCCACTAGGGTTAGATTTGAATTATATGGCATTAAAATAATGAAAAAATCAACTTAAAATACTACAATAGGTGGTCGGCCATACACTTAGTGGATTAGGCCTTGCTTTTTGCGATTTTGCAATTTTAACACCTTTTGTATCTGATTTTCTCAAAAATGCCAATTTCCTAATTCAACCATTTAAATGCCAATTCGAACTATTTAATAACTATAAATAATTATTAAATAATATTGTCATTTATCATATTTATTAATTGAACCATACAAAGTATCATAATTAACAAATATGCCCCTATAAACTCAACTAGTGGGGGGACCATGGGTCTATATAACCGAGCTTCCAATAAGTAGATCAAGAATTTAGCACTAAAATTCACTAACTTATTAATTCTTCGTTGAATCCACGCATAGAACTTAGAATTGCACTCTCAGTATATAGAATGCTCTATATGTTCCACCATATAGACACATCATTAGTTATCCATTGTTATAATCCTAATGTGATCAATTATCCTCTATATGAATGATCTACACAGTAAAGGGATTAAATTACCGTAACACCCTACTATGTATTTTATCCTTAAAACACTTGACCCCGTATAAATGATATTTCAGCTTATGTGAAATGAGATCTCTACCATTTATTTTCGTTTGGTCAAGCTCGAAGGTGATCATCCTTTGCTTACTATTCGCCAGATAGAAGCTATAGATTCCATGTTTATGCTAGCGCTCCCACTCAATTGCACTACCGTGTTCCCAAAAAGTACGTATCACCCTGACCTAAAAGTAGGCTTAACTAACAATTCAAGGAACACGAATAGCCTTTCAAGATTGAGCCTAATCATAACAGGATTAAGATCATTTGATCTAGGATCAACTAGGCGATATTGACTTGAATAGATTTTACGGTAAGTTTAATTAAATCTAAGTCAAAGTTCAATATCGGTCCCTTCCGATGCATACTCCATGCATCCAACCTGAGCTTTACTTTAACCAATGCTCTGGAAAGAACATAGCACTTCTCCAAATGCAAGTAAACTCTGTTGTAGATTATCATATCAGTAAAACCCTCTGTCTAATAAATCTAGGAAACTTTATTCACATAGTCATGTTTACTTTCCAATGTGTTGACGGCACAATAAACAGGATCAAGTATGTGAAAAGGGTTTCAGATGAATCTATACATTATGTACATATAATCATGAAATAAATCATGTGAACCATGCAACATTAAATGTTATTTCTGATCTATATTAATAAGTAAATCTGATTATATTGAAATGAGTTTTATTTAGGGCATAAAACCCAACACATAATTCCATTCTTCCGAACAATATGACCCAAAAAGGACACCTCAGACAACCAGAATTCGCATTTTTTTGAACTTGGCATACAACTTGTGATCCCTAAGTCGCTGTAACACCATTCGAAGATGATGCACATGCTCCCCTTCTGACTGAGAGTATACAAGAATGTCATCGATAAACACTATAACGCAGTTTTCAAGGAAATCCTTGAATACCCTATTCATGAGATCCATAAAGGTTGCAGGAGCATTAGTCAATCCGAATGACATTACCAGAAACTCATAATGCCCATGTCTGGTTCTAAAAGCAGTCTTCGGTATGTCCTCCTCCCGAATTCTAAGTTGATGATAACCAGACCGTAAATCAATCTTCAAAAACACTGTCTTTCCCTGAAGCTGATCGAACAGATCGTCGATTCTGGGTAACGGGTACTTGTTCTTAATCGTCAGCTTGTTTAGTTCCCGATAATCGATACACATTCTGAGGGAACCATCCTTCTTTTTCACAAAGAGAACCGAAGCTCCCCAGGGCGATACACTGGGTCGAATAAACCCAATGTCAAGCATCCCCTGAAGTTGTAACTTAAGCTCCTTGAGTTCTGCTGGAGCCATCCTATATGGAGCTTTAGAAACAGGTTCGACTCCAGGTGCCAAATCAATTACAAAATCAATCTCTCGCTGTGGCGCCAATCCCGGCAACTCCTCGGGAAACACGTCAAGAAAATCTTTCACCACCCGGACTACCTCAGGCCCAAATGTTTCAGGTCTGCTGGAGTCAAATACCACCGCTAGAAATCCTACACAACCATTGCATAGTAAATCCCTAGCCCTCAGCACAGAAATAACCGGGATTCGAGACCCCTGAACTGATCCAACATAAACAAATGGATCTTCACCTTCCGGCTGAAAAGTCACCATTTTACGCCTACAATCTATACTGGTCGAATACTTGGATAGGAAATCCATTCCTAGTATAATGTCAAACTCCGTTAATTTTAGTTCTATAAGGTCAGTACTCAATTCCCTATCTTCGATCCTAATTGGCATAGACCTAATACGCCTATTAGAGATAACCAATTCCCCGCTAGGCATTAGGGTTCCAAACCCTCTTTCTAAAATATCACAAGGCCTACCCAAAAGATCAATTACTCTTGTAGCTACATATGAGCGTGTAGCTCCCGAGTCAAATAATACTGTAAATAACAAGTTGTTGACGGGAAGCTGACCTGTCACAACAGAAGGACTGGCTGCAGCATCAGCTTGGGTAATGGCAAACACTCGAGCAGGAACCAGTTTCACTTCAGCTTTCGGCTCCTCTTTCTTTGCCTGGGGGCAATCTTTCTTGAAATGCCCCACCATGCCACACAGGAAGCATGTCTTTCGGTTACACTCTCCCGGATGATGTTTCTTGCACCGTGGACACTCAGGGTAAGAGTAACCCTGGCGTCCTCCTCTGCCTTGGTTCCCACGGAACCGCTTACTTTGCCCCAAGCCACCAGAAGCTGGAACAACTTTTCTTTTCTGCTCAGTGGTGGAGTCACCACCATCCCTACCATAAACAGAAGTAGGAACAGTGGGGGTTCCACCAACACTCGGAGTCACCCGAGGCTCCTGAAGGAATTTCACTGCACCCTCGGCTCTCAAAGCCTTTTCAACCATCTCTGCATAAGTGGTTGCTTCAGTGGTAGTAATCACTAGATCATGCCGAATCTTTGCACTCAAACCCGCCAAGTATTTTTCTTTCTTACTAAAGTCAGTTGGCACAATTCCTGCTGCCAACTTGGCCAATCGGTCAAACTTCGTCGTGTATTCAGTAACCGACATTCCCTCTGTTTGAACCAATTCGGTGAACTCTTTCCGCTTCGCACTGCGAACCGCTTCATTGTAATACTTGGAGTTAAAAAATTCCTTGAATTCTTCCCAGGTCATCAGCGTTACGTCTCGAGTGAGGGTTATCAGCTCCCACCACACGAGAGCGTCTTCCTGAAACTAAAAAGTGGCGCAGGTCACCCGGTCATTTCCAACCACTCCCATAAAGTTGAGAATACGCTCGATCACCGAAAGCCACTGCTCGGCCTTCATCACATCAGGACCTCCCAGAAACACTGGAGGTGCCTGTTTCCGGAATCTTTCGTACAACGGCTCCATACGGTTGCCAACAACAGGTTGTTCTGCTGGCACCGCAGGAACTGCAACGGCCTGAACCACTTGAGGAGGCACGGCAGGAGGACCCTACTGCGTCAATCTTTGAATCTCTTCATCTTGCTGGCGGATTCTATCTTGCATCTCCGCAAATCTTTGCTTCCAATCAGGAGCAGCTTGAGGTGGATTTACAGGGCGACCACCCTGAGCTCTGCAACGTCCACGGCCGCGACCACGAGAATTTTGAGGATTCCTCTGACCGCCTCCGGTCTCAACCATGCCACCCTGACTTCTTGTATTTCGCGGGGCGTCCATTTAATAGGACTTAGCCTGCGAATCCATAAGCCAGGCAGGTTAGACAACGATCAAAACTTAACACCGCTCTGAAAGAGTTAAAGGCAACACACTTTTTTTTTAAATAATTAATCAAAATCTAATATGCTTCCTAACATGCTTTCACATTCACATTTATTTAAAGTACTAAACAAGTACGGGCTTACTGAACCGTGAACCGAGCTTTCTCTGATGAAGATTGTACATGTCTTAGCAAGCTTCGGTAGACAAACCTGGCGGCTCTGATACCAAAATTGTAACGCCCTAATGCTAAGGCACGCTACAGTGCTTTTTCAATTATTGTGCAATCTTTGCTAATCAAAGAAATTTCTCGTAAAACGTGTCAAATTAAAACTTTTGCTTTAAATATTAAACTTTGTAATATAATATAATATTTATAGATTCCGAGATCCCGTTTTCAAACTTTGTAAAATATACTTTTCAAACTATACATTTCAAAATACATAATTTCCAGGTCGCACAGCGACTTTCAAAATATAACTCCCAGATGTCCCGAGACCGAACACTCCAGGTCGCGCTGCTTGACATGTACAATCTCACCCGAGCTCAGGTTCATTTTTGTTCAGCCTTCGCCTTTCCTTTACCTACACATAGAAGCAGAAACTGTGAGTCAACAAACTCAGTAAGAAATGCATATAACATACCATATAATTTCCGACCTATAAATAGGCGCTCATACACCTATTTATAGAGCTTAACAGATGAGTATGAATGTTCAATACCAGGGTACAACCACTATACCACATACACATCGTACCTCATTGTACGAGTGTTGGTAGGGTTTACCCCGAACACTGAGTAACACTGAGTGATGTACCACACACCTTAGCATTTTCCCGTGCCCGTGTTGGTATCACTGTATCGTACTCACAGTGACAATAATCACTATACCAATGCACTCTATAACTCATTCATACAAGTGTTGGTAGTGCATAACATAATTCAAGCATGCATATACAATCACATATACACACATTCAGATAATCACATCATACATTATACACAGTTCTTACCTGTTTTCCGAATTCAAGTGTGCTGGCCGACCTGAACGGAATTCACGTACTAGATGGATGCCCTAATCACAATAATTACAACACAGATGAGTGACTCGCCAAATCACTTTCCGGGACTTAAACTTGAAACTAAAAGTTTCCCTATCGATAAACCTCATGGCAATATACTAAATATCTCAAAATTGGCAAAAACTAGGGTTCTGGAAATTCCCCCAACAGAGACGGCCGGTTCCCAATAGGAAATGTTACGGGTCACCATCCGGTCGACCAGGTTGGTACGAGTCCCCAGGCAGATTAGGTTCTGTGCTGGGAACCCAAAAATCATCCCCCTTAACTCAATTCAATCCCAAACCTTACCAAACTCTCCAGTACACCTATACAATGCATATACAATAGAATCCAAGCAGTATTTCACAGAACAAATCAACAATTCTCAACTTGCCATTAAAGCTCAAACCTTGAGCTTCAAAGCTCAAGCTTGCACACTACCCACACCACAGCCCAAAGCTAACAACCAGAGCTTAAAATCAACTCAAAATAGACTTAGAATTCAAACCTTAAGCATACTTAAACCTAACAGCCACCTATTCTCAAAATCACAAGTTCAAACTAAGTAAAAAGCGTAATAACACATAAACAAGAGTTCTAGGGCTTACCTTAGATGAAACCTCCTTGAATCCTAGCTTAATCCCAGAAAAATAAGATGAAAACTTGATCTTCACCCTTGCTTTGCCCCAGCCGAAAGAAAGAGAGAGAGAGAGTTCAAGAACAACTCAATTTCCAATTTCCTTCCTTTTCTTTTAATTTTCTCAAATGAAAATGGTTTTCCCCAATTAATTCTTTGCTGAAAAAAAATAATGTGCTAGGTGTCAACTACTTGGGCAGCCACCTCACTCACCCTTAACCAAAAGACTAAAATGCCCTTTAGACTTAAAACTAGGGTATTTCTAAAGCTAGGGATAAAATGGTCAATTTCCATAACCCCGCTTAATCCCGATAATTTATTTTCTCTAAAATATTTCCCACTATGAAATAAAGTTCTAAACTTACCCATGTGATCAATCTAGCCATCCATCGCATTTTCCGTTGTCGCCGAGCAAAAATTACAAAAATAACATATTTCACATATAAGCTAAATAATACCCCTAGAGTTTAATAAAATCTCCAGAATTGAGAAATTATAACTCTAATATTTATTTCTAAATATTGGGGTCCATAATTAAATTAATTCACAAATAATAATAAAATAATAAAAATTAGTGCTAACTGCCTTTACTAATCCACATTACTAGAGCGGTCATTACACGCGCGGACACCTGGTGACATCTCATTCCGCAAGCGGAATGCCTGCAATGTCCCCTGTTCCGCCGAGTTTTCTCGGCTGTCTGCCTGGGACGCGCGCGCGGACCAGTATGCTTGGCATACTGTCCGTACAGCTCCCAAATTTTTCGTTTTTCTTCGTTTTTTCATGCTTTTTCATGGAATTAACTTCCGATTTTTTGTGTAGTTTTGTATTTATAGATTTACTATTCCTAATTCAACTCTAATTATCATAATGAATTAATTTAATATTTTTTGTAATTTAATTCATGATATTAGTGTAATTTGAATTTGAAATTAGTAAATATCTATCTTTTTGCTTAATTATTTATCTTATTTTTAAATTTGATTATATCTTATCTTATTTTTAAATTTAAGGTCAGATATTAAACCTTTTTAAATTAATTTTTTTTTAAAATATTTTGACCTTATTTAAATTAAAAATAAGATAACTATAATCATGTAACTTTAAATAGATGTAAGATATTTTGCTAACTTTTAAATTTTGTTATTTTATTTATTTAAATTAAATTTAAAATCTGAAAAAGATATTTAATTTATCTTTTCTAATTTTTATTTATAAAATAACATTTGATTTTTAAAAGTAGTTAGCAAATTTTTTGAAATGATATTTAGGTTGGTTGAAACCTAATTTTTCAAAATTGTAGGTTTAATTTTAAATTTTGTTTTAATTTCGAAATTTAAATAAATATTTTTTATTTTCGAAAATTAAATTTTTTTTATTTTCGAAAAATAAATTAATATTATTATTTATTTTATTTTTCAAAATAAAATATTTATTTTATTTATTTATTTAATTACTTTAATTTTCGAAATTTATTTATTTAAAATTAAATAAATCCTACTTCCAACTATCCAGCTAACCTTGTTGCAGGAGTATATGGTTTTAGCTTGTGTGTAAGTTTTCAAAACCTATTATTACTTGATTGCAAATAGCCATGGTTACTTTTTGCCAGATCTATTGATCTGATGGCTCCCTTGGTCAAGTTAATAATTTGTAACAGGTAAATTTTACAATCTTCTTTCATCTGTGTATGACCTAGCAACATGATAGGATCCATCCAAGTGTGTACCTGTGTGAGCCTATGTGTTTATTTTATTATATAGATGCATATAGGTTGTTGCTAAATAAAATGTCACACCATGATAGATTTTATTTAGGTCCATTTAGTTCTTGGACCTATTCAATTAATAACAGTCATTCATTTTAAGGTTAAATTCTTCTCTTTTGGGCCTTGTGTGAGAGTTGGGAGCCATAGAAGTGGGTACGACATACTGAACCCAGCACCCCCTCACATGAACTACCCCAATTGTGAAGGCTCATTTGCCTGATTTGAATAACTCTACTAGGTTAATTATATTAGTTTGACCTAATAAAATTGAATTAGCAACATAATTAACTTTTAAAATATATGAAAATTTATGTTCATTTTAATATTTTAAAGTTAATTTTAAGAAAAACACTTTTAGTTTTAGATATTATTTCTAGACAAACTATTTGTATTTTTCTTGTATTTAATTAAATATAGAATTTTAACTAACTAGATTCTTTCTGGAACTTATTTAATTAAATATTCCTATTTAAGTTATAAATTAGTTGTATCAACTGATTTTTCTTATCTAACTTAAATTTGAATATTTTATTTAAATTTTAAACTAAGTTGAGGAATCCTAGGCATTAGTTATTAAAGATTCTTAAGATATTTTTTAAGTTAATATCTTTTCGAATATTAACTTAAAATAGAATATTTTAGATATTTTTTAGGTTAATATCTTTTCGAATATTAACTTAAAAAGATATCTTCAAATTAAGTGGTTATAACTTAATTTTTGATATTTAATTAAATCTAAATTTGAAATTATTTAAGTTTTGGATTTTTTTTCTATATAACTTAAATTAGATATTTTTCAAATTTTTTGTTGAAAAGATACTTAGTCAAATAAGATATTTTCTAGATAGTAATTTCTAGACTACTTATTATTTCTAATATCTAAATAGGAAAATATTATACTTTGTGAAATTAATTATTTAAATAATTAATTTTGGTACAATTTGATTAAGTATATTTTTCCTAGTATTAAAACTAGAAATTAATAATTAAGCCTTCTCTACACTTAATTATTTATTTCTTGAATTTAATACATTTAATTAACTTGAAAAATTTAAATATCTAAGTTGATTTTCATCATGATACTTAAATATTTATTTATTTTTCATGACACTTAATTAAAAAGAAAATTATTTTTAGGTTGAAATTTAATTTTTTCAACTTAAATTGAAATGATTTTCAATATATATATTTTTTATTTTCTTAATCAATTTCGAAAATTGCATTTTATTTATGCAATATTTTTTGAATTTATCTTGAAAAATAGATTGAGTTGTAAATTAATTATTTATTTTAATTAATTCTTGGGCCAACTTAAATCTATATTTTTTTTTCATTTAATTGATTAATGAATTTAAAATATATATATTATTAGGAATTGAATTAACTAGTCAAAAAAAATCTAGATAGGTGATATTTTTGCTTGAAGTATTTCTTTTCTATTTTTTTTCCCGAAAATTGTATAGTTTTTATACTTTAAATTTTCGAACTCAATAAATATATTCTCAAGGAAATTTTTAAGTTGCTAATTAATCCAATTTAATTCAACTTAAATTAATTTTCTTAATATTTATATTTAAGATTATTACTAAGATGGAAATAATTAATTTTATTTCAATCACCATCTAAGTATAATTTTATAAATATTATATTGAATTCTCATTTTTGAATTTTAATTCTAAATTTCGAATTTAATGAGAATTTATTTATTAGAATTATAAAGAAAATACATTTTAAAAAATGAGCTTTATTATTATTAAGATATTCGATCTCCATTGTGGGTTTTACATCGCGTTTGTTTTAGTGAGTAATCCTCCCTAATGGAGGAACGTTCATTAGCAATTTCACACCGTTTAATCTCGAATGATAAGTAGTTTGTAAGTGTTTTATATGGTATAGATCACCCTAATGGTGGCGACCATATTTGACTTGCAAATTGCGAAACAATGGTAGTAGCTCATAAGATAGAATAGCCTTGACTCTCGCCTAAACGCGACAACGCTGGATTCCAATCTTGATCGAATAAAAGGTTGCTAGAATGTTTAACATTTTAGATGAGCTGACAACTCTATTCAATGGATGGTAGCTTTGACTCTCGCCTAAACGGGACACTGATATCAATTTGTTGAAAAACCTTGGAAATTATTTAGGATTGAATTTTTTAAGTATTTTCTCATATCATTCCTACTTGCTATGTGCTTATAATTTCTGAATTGATTTTGTGTTAAACCATTATTGATTGATTTCTATTATTTTGTAGTATCCTGTATTATCAAAATGAATCCCATGTTATCACTGTTGACTGAAAACAAGCTGAATGGATCTAACTTTAATAAGTGGAATGAGAACATTAATATTGCTCTCATAGGAGAAAGTGCCTTGTTTGTTTTAACTGAGCCGTCACCTGAAGTTCCTGGGGACAATGCTTCCAAAGCTGTGAAAGAAAAGTATGAGCGTTGGCAAAAAGCAAATGACAAAGCTCTATACTTTATGCTTTCTAGCATGGTTGAAACCCTCAAAACTCAGTTTTCTAAAACCGAGAAGGCTGCTGAAGTTATGACGAAGTTAAATGAGCTATTCAGTAAGGCATCACTTCAGTCACGCTTTGATGTGACAAAGAAGTACATTAATGCACGGATGGAACCTCATCAAAACGTGCGTGACCATATTCTCCTTATGTCAAGTTATTTCCAAGAAGCCCAGGATCATGGTGCTGAAATGGACAGTACTACTCAAGTAAGTCTTATCTTGAATAGCCTGACTCCAGCATTTCTACCATACACATCAAATTATGTCATGAATAAGAAGGAAATTGACTTCCATGAATTAGTCAATGACCTTCAAACTTATGAAAATTTGATTGGAGGACCCAAGAAGAAAGGGAGTAAACCTCACAATCTTGGGAATGGTAATGGGACGATGAAACCTGAAGCAAATGTTGTCTCTGCTTCGAAACCCAAATCAAAGAAGAAGTGGAAGAACACCAAGAAGCGAACAAAAGCCATGAAGAATAAAAAGGCTATTCCTTCTGGTGATGCTACACTTAAAGGAAAGTGTTTCTACTGCAATGAGAAAGGTCATTGGAAACCCCAGTGTCCTAAACTTCTTGCAAAGAAACAAGGTATTTTTATTTATAAACTTTAAGAGTTTTAGTGAATTATTATCCAATTGGATTTATGATTCTGGACTAACTTTGTTTATTTGTTTTCTTCTTCTTATAGGCCAAGCTACTTGAACTCAGTTGAGCTGGATCGGAAAGCTGGACCAAGGGTGAAATCGTCCAGATGAAGATGAAGCTCTTCAATTTATTTTTTTTGAATTAATTGTTTTAGTTTAAAGACAATTTGGATTTCAAATTTTAGTTAGGGATATTTATCCCTGTTTTTCTCATATTGTTGCAATACATTTTTTTTATTTTATTATTAATAAAGTTTTATTTTCAAAATTCACAATTACAATTTATGAGATTGAGCTTCATTTATTTAATCTTCATCAATTATTACTACATTATATTTATATGTTTGTATGTGTAAGTGTTTTTATTATTGATGCAAATTCTATAATATTTACAACTCTTCATAGAGTTACATTAAATAAACACTAGAAATTATTTCTATGTTTATAATAATTGTTAATCCTAATACAATTATTAAGAATTTGTTTAATAAAAGGATCTTTTGATCTGATAGGGGTGGAGAAAAGTTAAGAAAATTATGCAGTTCAACGATCTTTTATATCTAATGAACTCTGGATAGTATTCAACTCCACATAAACTCTATCACACTAAGAGAATCATGATCTTTACAACCTTTAGGAGTGGATCATAATCTCTATATACTTAGGGGTGGAGGTTATCCATAGTACCCTATGGGCTCGTTTGGAACGCCGTATTAGGTCGTATTGTATTGTATTGTATTATATTGAATTGGATTATGTATCATATTTTTATATAATACTATGTTAAACTTTAATTTATACTAAAATATTATATATTTAGGTGTCCATAAAAGTTAATACCACATATAGTTTTACATAAAAATATTGCATAAAATACAATTCAATATAATACAATACAATACAATACGACTTAATACGACGTTCCAAACGAGCCCTATATGTATATTCTTAGGGGTGGAGTCTATTCCACAATTCCCTATGTAACACATATCTTCTTTAAACGTGGAAGTAATATAATGAGTCAGCTATTATCAATAGAAATTCTTGATCTTGATTGTATGTTCCATTTCAAATTCACTGTTGTAAGTAAAAGTTTGATACTTTTGAAAGTTCTTTGTTAAAGTTTCACACTACCTTAATTGAGTGGGAGAATTTTAAAATTCTATACCCATTTTCATTAGGTTGATACTTGTGATAGGTACTTAAGAACACTACTGAAAAGCAAATTTAACCATTCACATGGATAGGAATAGCTTATCAGAATTATGAGAATAAGATAAAGAACTCTAGTTCAGTCCATTTGAATGACTTGAACCTAGAATTCTAAATCCTCATAAAATTTGATGGTATCTTAATTTTGATTACTTTATCTCTGGCATGTATTTTTCACTTCAAATACTGGTCTGCTATGTTGATGACTTAGTCTTAACTTAATGATTCAGACTAATACAAAAGTCACAACTAGATAACTCTCCAAACAATCAGAGGTTAAAAGTATTATTTAACCAGACATCTGCTATTGAGTGGGAGCTATCTGAGATGTAATCAAATAGGGAACATTAGAAGATATTCAAGAAAGATTTATGAAAGTGATCCATATGTTAGATATTAAGGAACTGTGTATCAGTTGTCCTGGTATCTCACCAACTCATTTCGAGATCTATGAGATGGTGCTTACTTTGGGGGTGGAGGAATTATTCTATAATAGTTCAAGCTCTACCAGAGAAGAATTATAACTTTGTGTATTCAAAATCCAAGAAAGTTATATCACTGAAGAAAAGTCTACACTGTATTATCTCAATTACATATTTTAAAATATGAGAGATATGTCTTCTGTTTATTCAGATGTACTTTTAAAACAGTAAAGATTTCAGTATCCATTGATAAGTAAAGTATATAGTAAATGATGTTTCATAAGAGTATTTATGAACTAGTTTCCAGAAGTTTGGGTGGATTCAAATATACTACACTTGATCTGAAGATCAAGACATCAGATTGACCTATTTGCATAGTTTGTTCTATGTTAGTGCAAGTGGGAGTTTGTGGGGTTTTATGCCCTAAATAAAACTCCTTACAATCTGATTAGTTATCAATATAAGAAATTTGAAGTGATTGATGTTTGCATGAATTCTACATGCTAATGGTTTAAATATGTTTATTACATTTACACACAGAATCAGTTAAATCCAGATCATATGTTTATTCACAATTACAGTATAGTCAACATAGTGGAATGTGATTGTGATCATATGTATCAAAAGACTTGGTCCCTGTTTCATCAGTGTTATTGGATTTACACTAATGTGATAATCAGCGATGATGTGTACTTACACTTTGAGTAAGTGTTATGTTCTTTCCAGGACATTAGTAAAGTATACTAGTTTCGAATGTATGGAGTATACATTGGACTGGACCGATATTGCAACTAAGTTAAGATATTACAAATTTACCGTTATACATATCTTTCCAAGTCAATATCAGTAGTTGATCTTAAGATTAAAAGAATCTAAATCCTGATATGCTTAGGCTCAACTCAGGAGTGTTATTCAGGTTCTTTGATTTATTAGTTAAGCCTACTTTTAGGTCAGGGTGATACGTATATTTTGGGAACATGATAGTATGATTGAGTGGGAGTGCTGAACATAAATATGGAATCTATAGCTTCTACTGGTGTATAGAAGTAAAGTGATGATTCCCTTCGAGCTTAGCCAATAGAAGTAAATGGATGAGCTCTTGTTTAACTGACTAATTATTAGATCACTAAACACCATTTACAGGTAGCTAAGTGTTTTAAGGGGCAAAATACATTGAGGGGTGAGAACGGTAAAAAAAATCCCATCTCGATGTAGATCATCTATATAGAGGATCTTTAAATCACAATAAGATTATAACAATGGTTAAATGAGATAGCATATTGATATCGTGGAACATAAATATGCTCTATATAAGTCTGAGAGTGTAATTCTAAGTTCTAAGAGTGGATTCAACGAAGAATTAATAAGTAGGAATTTACTTGGTAAATTTGGTTCACTTATTGGAACCTCAGCATATAGATCCATGGTCTCCATTCTAGTTGAGAACATTCTGCTTGTAAGACTCATTAATTGATTCGTGATTGATCAATTATAATTCTAAAGTTAGACTATGTCTAATTTTATGAATTTTCACTAAGCAAGGGTGAAATTGTAAAGAAAAGAGTTTCTAGGTTTATTTATTTATTAATGGACTTTATATGTCTAATTAATAATTAAATTAAATGACAATATTATTTAATAATCTATTTTAGTTATTAAATAATTAGTTTTGGCATTTAAAAGGTTAGAATTGGAAAATTGGCGTTTTTGAGAAAATAAAAATAAAATTTGATAAAACTGCAAAATCAAGTGGGGCCCACTACTACACCTTGGCCGGCCACTTATTGTGGAGTTCCAAATTGATTTTTCATTATTTTAATGCCAAATAATTCCTAACCTAAACCTAGTAGTTGCCTATAAATAGAAAGTGATGGCTCAGTCAAATCACAAGTTTTCACAAGTTTTCTGACAGAAATTTCTCTCTTCAGAAAAACTGAGCCTGCCCCACTCTCTATACCTGGCCGAAACCTTCTATCCTCTTTTCTCCTTCATCAATTTCGGACCCTAGTGAAAGAGTAAGTGCCCACACACAGCAAGCAGTAACTCAATCATAGATTGGAAGACTGTGAAGGATCAAACTTGAAGAAGAAGGACATTCGGGCTCAGATCTTGATTATACTCTGCTACAGAAAGGATACAAGGGTTAGAGATCTGAGTGGAAGGAGACATTAATTCCGCTGCATCAATATAAGGTTTCCTTAACTTTATATGTGTTTAATTTATCGTTTTAGAAAGTTCATATTTAGGGTGTTTAAACAACATACTTGTGAGTAGATCTAAGATCCTGGTAAAATATATTCCAACACCTTGGTGAGGCGCCAAGATGCTCACCACAATGGTGGTGTTAAGAACTCAATCATGCTTGGTGGAGATGGTGTCCATGGGTACTTGGTCGAGATGGTTCCCAAGGTACTTGGCCAAGATGGCATCCATGGGGACTTAGCCGAGATGCATGCTTGAGGCATGCCGAGATGGTGCCCTTGTTGAGGTGTTGAGATGCTCACCACAATGGTGGTATCGAGATCCTTAAGCATGCTTTGTTGAGATGGTGTCCATGAGGAATTGGCTGAGATGGTCCTAAAAGTCATTGGCCAAGATGGTGTCCATAAGGGCTTGGCTGAGATGCATGCTAAGATGGTTGGGACTTTGAGAGGTGATTTTTTAGACTTGAAGTTACAGTTTGAAGCTCTTTGAGCTATTGAGCTTGGGTTTTGAGACTTCAAGTCTTGACCCTTGAGCCTCGAGACTTCAAGTCTTGAGCCTTGAACCTTGAGGCTCGAGGTCGGGTGGATTCAAACACATTACTCTAAATTTATTGAAGAGATTTAATTAATGGTGTATTTTACTTGACTAATCTTAGGGACTAGCCTCGTTGATTTTTGGTGTTAATAGTCGGCAATGGAGCTACATCTACTTGAGCTTTCATTAATCACAAAAAAGCTAGAAGCTTTACAAGAGTAGACTTAAAAAGCATGAGAATCAAAAGAGCGCTTGAGAACTTAGAATTCTAAAAAAATAAACTCTGGATCTTGAGAGAGAAGCTTTGGCTTATGAAGTGAATGTATAATGTGCAAAATTAACTAGAAGAGCCTCCTATTTATAGGAGTGGAGGTTTCTTAAAATAAAGATAAAATATTACAAGTATCAAGAATATGCTGGGAATATTCATTTTGAGCATATCTAAGACCATTGGTGGATGTCACTTCATTATTAAAGGGTTGATATTGCTCATCTTGACTTTGGATGGTGATCAAGTCTGGATTGTCATATTATCTTTTGATGCTTTGATACTAAAAATTTCACTTTGACTTGAGAGCCAATTTTTAATATGATATCATTGGGTATAAGCGCCTAGGTTGGCATCCAACGTCAACCTGGATGCCTACATAACTCTGTTTAGCTTGTTCTTAGCCTTTTTTGGGATGCCAAGGTGATATTAGTGCATCACTAAGCTAATTTTTTTTTATTTTAGTGAAGTAGTTCACTATCTCTTGGTGATTGAGCTCTGTGCGCACCAAGTGTTGAACTGGGCTCATGTATGTCAACTTGGCACATGTGACAAATCGAAATGAGATTTTGACTTTCAAGACCCCTACATCTTATTCTTGAGGAAAAATAAGATGGAAGTTTAGAGTAGAATCGTCTATTGACGAATGAAAACATGTGTTCTAGGCTCTAGGTTGATTGTGTTGGGCCCCATTCTTCCACCTTGTCGGGCTGCTACCTCACCTTGACTCTCATATTTGTATGATATTGTCCGCTTTGGGCCTAAGCCTTCACAGTTTTTATTTTTAGGCACCTTGTCAAAAGGCCTCATACTAATGGAGAAAGTGGAACACTTATATCCAAGACAACTCTTGCATATTATTCAAATGTAGGACTTGGATTGATACCCTAATAATTCTCCCCTCAAACTTAGGACCACATACTCGTGGCCTCCGCTCCAGCAAAACCACCTTATACCGCCGCTATCACTAACAGAACTCGTCACCTAACCATCACCTTTGTCAAGAAGACTTTCGACACAGGTCCTAACACCGCTCTCCATCTTGTATTGCCATAATCATCAACGGGACACGCCACCTGACTACCTCAATATCAAGTAGACTTTCGATACAAGGCATTATGTAGATCTTCAATCACGAGGTCATTACATTGAGGGCTTCTCCCCCACATCGTAAATGCAGCCCACTATCCCAGTGCGCTTAAACTTTTGGCTCTAATACTACTTGTTGGGCCTCGTTTTTCCACCTTGTCAAGCCGCTACCTCACCTTAACTCTCACATTAGTATGATATTGTTCGCTTTGGGCCTAAGCCCTCATGGTTTTTATTTTTGGGCACCTTTCCAAAAGGCCTCATACTAATGGAAAAAATGAAATACTTATATCTAAGATAATTCTTACATATTCTTCTAATATGGGACTTGGGTTAATATCCCAACAGACTACAGTGTCCATGGCCAAACTGCTACTTGGATGATGAATTCCTCCCACTACAAGTTCCGTATCCAGCTTTTAAAATTACCATTTGCATATAAAGATTACTTCATTCCAAACAATCCGGTAGAATTTTCACCATAGCCATTTTAACACTATTATGCAATGTCATATTGGCTATTCTAGATGAGAATTTATGTTACTTTTATTTCATATACATATTTCTTTTGGGAAATTTGATTTTTTATGCTTACATTTTGTTAAAAAATTTTTTCTAAACAAATAATAACTAATATTTGTAAAATATGACAATTTTTATGATATTCCTAAAATACCCCCCATTTACATCACCCCATTTACACCATCGGACCACCCATCGGGCTACCCATCGGGCCACCCCATCGGGCCACCATCGGACCACCCATCGGACCACCCATCGGGCCACCCATCGGACCCATCGGACCACCCATCGGACTACCATCGGACCAAATCTGCTACCATTTTTTTTTTATGTTTTTGTACATACAAAAGTAGCATCAGGTGACCATCGGACCACCATCGGACTACCATCGGACCCCATCGGACTACCAATTTTTTTTTTTTTTTTTTTTTATGTTTTTGCACTAAAAAAATATGGAAAATTTGAGAGGGGTATTTTTGGGTTTTAGATAAAGTGGTCATATATTTTCAATGATGATATGTATTAGTTTAGAAATAAAATATTAGGTATATGTAAGTATAGAAAATCAAATTTCCCTTTCTTTTTTATAAATGTTGTCCTTCACATTGTAAAGGTGGAAAGAAATTTAGATTGCTAGGTTCTCTGAATTGTTTGTGATATCTTTTAAATTGTCATAAGCACATGTATTAATTTTAATTGGAACTAATTGAATTTTCATAATAAAAATAAGACCTTAAAAAGAAAGTAGTTTATATAATATGAGTATTAATATATCATAACAACCCACGACCACGTGCAATAATAAAAATGTTTGTGTATCATGATAGTGGGGTGGGTGGGTCTATACCATTGACTAAGTGGACGGGGTGTTAAAAAATGAGGTATACATTTTTAACATTCTTTCAAAAAAAAAAACATACATTTTTAACACAGAAAAAAACAAGATTATTTTAATCTATATTTCATATCTCTTACTATTAATACTATTTACAAAAAATTAATTTCAAATTATGTATCATTGATTTATTTATATAAACTTAATGGCGATACTAAAATTAGAATGAAAACTTTCTTTTAAAACAAAAAATTAGAATACAAATCTTTGGAAAATTCTAAAATAATAGGCTTATCCATATTCGAGAGAGTTTTTAGTTAATATTTTTTTTTTTATATTTGTGTATGTTGTAATTATTTAAGATATTCTGTAAAATTTTAAAAAATTAGAAAAAATTTAATACACTCAACAACAAAATTTAATCAATTCATTAGACATGTCATTTTTTTATGAATATTATTTTATAAAATTGTATGAATATTATTTTATAAGATGTGTTTAATAATTATAACATACACTATTACAATTTTCTTTTATACCAAAAGCAGCGTAGAGAGACCCAAAATCTTATTTTTGTTAAATAATATTATTAATTTTTATTATTTCTAAATTAAACTAAACTAAACTGGTTTTTTAAAGAGTAATTTCATACAACCAATTATGATGAAAAGTGACCAAAATATAATGTGATGAAAAGCATGTGTGGTTTGTCGGTGTGGATTGGATAAACCCATATCTTATCTTAGCTTTTTAATTGTAAAATCCCCAAGCTCAAAGAAGAATAATCCTAGGACAAGAGAGATAGTAATAATAATGATAATAATGGTAGAAAATAAAATAAAGTAAAAACAAAAAAAGAGATCTGTGAAAGTGAAACTGTGATGGAGTGTGGACGGTAACGTTAACAGTAACGTTACAATCTGAGAGTGACCCCACACAACCACAGCCACAGCCGCAGCCATAGCCATAGCCATAGACAGCAACCATTTCTTTTCTTTTCCTGTCTCTTTCTTTCTCACTTCTCAAACCCCACAACACAAAACAAAACACACTCAGTCTTCTTCTCTCTCCGGAGTTATCTCACCCTCCCTTCCTTTTCCCTGATTCTCCATTTTTCCCAATTTTCCCCACTTCCCACCGGAACCTCCTGCTTTTCATCGTCGTCGTGGCATCACCATGGTCGTCGACCATTCTTCCGGCCAACCGGAAGCCGGTAAAAGAACGGTCTTGGTGGGAGTCAAGCTCGACTCTCGAAGTCGGGAGTTGCTCACCTGGGCTCTCGTCAAAGTGGCTTTGCCTGGAGACCAAGTCATTGCGGTTCATGTCCTAGACGCCATTAGTGGTCTGCTCTCTCTCTCTCTCTCTCTCTCTCTCTCTCTCTCTTCATAGTATTCGTCTGTTGAGACTGTACTATTATGTTGTTTAGTGAATGGGTTTTTGTTTAATTTTTCAGAGGGTCCGTCTTCTTTGCTCTCTCTGGTGAAAACATTCGATTCTGTGCTCTCCGTCTACGAAGGTTTCTGCAATTTGAAGCAGGTTTTGCTTTTTTTCTTATTTTTTTTCTATTCTTTTCTCAGAAAAGAAAAAAAATATATATATTTTCTGATTTCTTCTTCTGAAAATTGTGAGTAGGTTGATCTGAAGCTTAAACTCTGTAGAGGCAAATCAGTCCGGAAAGTTCTTGTAAGAGAGGCCACATCGTACCCTTCAGCCATAATTGTGGTTGGTATATCCAAAACCCATCACAGAATTCTGTCTTCGGCTTCAGTCGCCAAGCACTGTGCTGCAAAACTCTCCAGATGTTTCACTGTTTTCGCCGTTGATAATGGCAAAGTTGTCTTTAAGAGGGAAGCTACTGGTACGGAACGCATATTACAGTTCTTGGTCTTACTGAATTTTTTCAATATTCTTTTCTTCACTATGAAATCGCCTATTAATCTTGGAACTATGATTTATATATTTGTTCATTTCCCATTGTTTTTTCTTTAACAGAATCTGATCAGTCTAATGGTAGTGATAACTATCTTGGTCTACTTCAAAAATCACTTACCATGAATGTAAAGGTAGTGGATGAGGGAGAGAGATATAAATATAAATGTCATCATCGTATACGCAAATCCTGTTCCAAGTGTAGAAACAAAACCCAGAAGAGGGATTGTGTTAGCTGTACAACAGTGACAGTGTTGCCGGAGAATTCCACCACCGAATCAGATTTAGAAGACAATTTGTCCACCAGTGACTCTGAGGACAATTCATTAGCCTTGGTACCTGTTCAAGCACATCTGGATCCTTCTAATTCTTTGGTGATTCGAGATTCACAATGCTTGAAACCTGGTTGGGCATTGCTCCGTCGAATGTTTTTACCAAAGCGGCAATTCATTGAGAAATCTGTTAAGAAAACGTCTGTTTTACAGTGGATATTGAGACTGCCGAGTTGGCATTGTTCAGCAGTAGTTTATCCAGATCAGAAGCAAAGCAGTCTGTGTCCTCAGGATGAGGATCATTGCTCTAATCTTGATGGAGATAGTGGAGCTATTGTGCCATTTGGCTCTAGTATGGACACCTCTCCTCTTTTACCCAACATTGGCTTAGAGAGCTTTCCTAAAGAATTGTTGAATTTACATGAAAAGTACTCAGCTACTTGCAGATTATTCAGTTTCCAGGAACTTTTGCTGGCAACATCTAACTTCATCCCAGGTTTGTTTTTGCTCTTACTTTGAGTGCTCTGGTTTTAAGGTTGTGTTGAAGTTTGAACTTATTAATTTGTTTTTTTAAATGTTCTTGGTGATGAATATGGAATTATGATTTCAGAAAATATGGTAGGCAGAGGTGGCAGCAGTAGTGTTTATAGAGGATGCCTCTCAGATGGAAAGGAATTGGCAGTCAAAATGTTGAAGCCATCAGAAGATGTGATAAAAGAATTTGTTCAGGAAATTGATATTATTACGGGTCTAAATCACAAGAACATAATATCCTTATTCGGTTTTTGTTTTGAAGATGTAAATTTACTCTTGGTATATGATTTTCTTTCAAGAGGAAGCCTGGAAGAGAACCTTCATGGTATAATAATTACTTTCTGTTTTAGATTAAATCAATTTTTCATATTATTATTTTTGTTTTTGTTTATTCATGGCTTGTTTGAACTCATCATGGTGGATGGTTATTATTATCAAGGTCCCAAGAAGAATGGAAAAGCATTTGGTTGGCAAGAGAGATATTATGTGGCTGTAGGCGTAGCTGAGGCATTGGAATATTTGCACAATGGTTGTAAGGAACCTGTGATTCACAGGGATGTTAAGTCCTCAAATATCCTTCTGTCCGATGATTTTGAACCACAGGTTTGCATGCTGTAATTTCAATATTTTCACCTTTATTTCGTCATTTGAAGCCTTCCGTTGTGATCTAAATGTCATGTATTTCTCAGCTCTCAGACTTTGGACTTGCTAGTTGGGCATCAGCTTCGTCGCATATTACTTGCACAGACGTTGCAGGAACTTTTGGGTGTGTATTTCCATCCTTTCTCTTCCCAGAAGATAGTAATATGCCTCAAGATATTCTTGAACTTATAATTCTTGTTTTATGTGGCAGCTACTTGGCTCCAGAGTACTTCATGCATGGAAAAGTAAGCGACAAAATTGATGTCTATGCTTTTGGTGTGGTGCTCCTCGAGCTTCTTTCTGGTAGAAGGCCAATCAACAGTGAATATCCTAAGGGGCAGGAAAGTCTCGTTATGTGGGTAAGTTTGCATAGCTCTGTTCGACTTAGGGGTCATGGAAATAGTTGGCTTCTTTAATCAGTTTAAGCTTTCCTTATTACTACGTAGTCAGTTAAGATGATGCTATTTATTTTCTATGAATCTAGGCAAGGCCAATATTAAAGTGTGGGAAGGTTTCCCAACTTCTAGATCCAGACCTTGGCGGTAGTGACTTTGACCAGAAAAAGATTGAGCGAATGGTTATGGCTGCTACTCTTTGTATTAGACGAGTGCCTAGATTACGGCCTCAGATCAGTGTTGTAAGTTCTCTTCTCCTAAAAGTTGTGTTTCTTTTATTTCACGTAGATTTGTTCTAAATGCATTAGTTGATATATTTTTTTTCTTCTCTTCAAAGGTTTTGAAGCTCCTCCAAGGCGACGAAGAGGTCACAAAATGGGCAACTCAACAAGTGAGTGGCGCAGAAGATCAAGAAGAGGCCGTAGATGGAGAGCTACTCCCAACTAACATTCAGTCCCATCTAAACTTGGCATTGCTAGACATGGAGGATGACTCTCTATCTGTTAGCAGCGGCGAGCAAGGCATCTCAATGGAGGATTATTTAAGAGGGAGATGGAGCCGTTCATCAAGCTTTGACTAAGAAAGAAAATTTGCATATCGAGGAAAGGTTTTTGGTAAATTGAAAATTTTTGTGTATATTCATTCTATTATTGTGCGTGGTCATTTCGGTGATGGCTTGTGGTTAGTTTGTATCAATTATTGTAAACAAAAACAAAGCTGGGTCTTGGAAGAGAGGTCGATGAAATGCTTTTGCCCCCTCCTTGACTTGTGTGGCAATGAGAAATGTATTGTATCTATAGTTTTTGGCAACACAAATAGTAAAGGGATGGCAAAAAAATGAACACGCTACCTGTCTTATGTTATAAGCCCAGCATCAGCGTCTAAGTTGTAGGTCAAATTGTTATTATTTGAAACATGTACCAAGATCAACATGTTACCATTTAGCGCAGACGTATTGGACATACGTGTCTTAATTTATAAGCCCAACAATCTCAATGTTTTCATGTATGGTCAATTTACTAAAGGGAACCATTTCCTTCTTTTAAGCCAAAAATGTAATATTAGTAACATGTTACAATAAAGTGCAGACATATTCGACAAGTAAGAATACTTGAATTGTTGATATTTCCTTACTTTAAGTAATTGTGCGCCTTTCAAGTCTTAAGCTTGGTTACCTCTCATATGGAACGGATCTTCTTTGGGGAACTTATCCGACAGTCTAGTAGATAGCTCAAATCAGCAAATATTTTCCCAAGATAGTTCTTCATAGAAAATTTCTCTTCTTCGGGCAAAGATGCTAACAATGATTGATTTTGGTTCTGTGTGTTGTAGCATTAATTTATTTGTTGATGGACATTGTGTACTCATTCCACTGTGTAGATGTATGGATGTATGAAAAGAAACCCATTCCCGACCCAATGTCTACCAAGCACTCTTGCTGTGACTTTTCTCGATTGCTTGCTGATATTGTCGCATGTACTATTTCTTCTATTCCCATTTATACTGCTTACAAAACCTCATACTATTCTTTTGCCTTTTAACATTTTGGTGATACTGCTAATTCCTATTCTAATACTTGATTCCAATTTCATTTGAGTTGACATATGAGTCTACAAATTTTCAGGTTTGCCTATTGCTCCTATACACAGGTCTGGCATCCTATGAAAACATACTTGGACCATCTCTAATGCTGAAACTCAAATTTAGTATTAAATCTACACTAAAAGAGTACTAATTCATTACTAATCTTTTTTTTTTAGTATTACAACCACAATATTAAAAATTATACAAAAAATATACTCCTTATTATTATATTATTCTATTGTACAATAAAAACATTTACAAAAAACAGAATGCGGTGGCTTACAGTGTCTCACTATTATTAGTGGGACACAGTAGACTTCCATCAAAATAGAATGGATTTTAAGGTTTAGTTGGAGTATTTTCTAAAAAAAAAATTACACTATATATAAGTTTTTAATGTGTTATTGTAGATGATTTTAGAACAAATGGAAGTAAGATTCGTCCATGGCAAAAGCATATGATTCATTATAGTCTCATCAACACTCTTTTCAATAAGGGCTTGTGTCATTTGAGTATCCAAATTAAGAGTGTAAATGGGTCGGGTCGGATCTGATCCGGCTATGATCCGACTTGATCCAAATCATGTAAGGATCTGCCCTGCCCCACCCTACTAGATCAGATACTCGGATCAGATCAGATCCGACTCGACTTATTCGGATCAGATCTGATTCGACCCATCTCTTTTTTTTTTTAAGAATTTTAATATTAACTTATAATTTTATATTTATTTTAATTTTGTATTAGTATTATTAAATACAATGCTATGTTTATTATTGACATTTATTAATAGATTGTGTAAAGATAATATATTTTTAATAAACTCTTTCCCAACACCAACAACGGGTCGGGTTCGGGTCCAAGTTTGGGTCCGAGTCCAAGTTTGAGTCCAGGTTTGGGTTCGGGTCCAAGTTTGGGTCCGAATCTGAGTCTGGGTCCGGGTTAGGGTCCAGGTCTCGATCCGGGTCTCGGTCGGGGTCCGGGTTAGGGTTTGGTTTCGAGTCCCGGGTCCAGGTTCGGGTCCCGGGACTGGATTTGGGTCCCGGGTCCAAGTCCGGGTCAGGGTCCGCGTCTGGGTCTGGGTCCCGAGTCCCAATTCGGATTTGAGTTCGAATCTCGGGTCTAAGTTCGGGTCCAGGTCCGGGTCTCGGGGGCGGATCTCGGGTCCCGAGTTCGGTTTTGGGTCCCAGGTCCAGGTTCGGGTTCGGGTTAGGGTCGGGGTCTGGGTCTCGGCTCAGGGTCAGGTTTCGGGTTCCTATCCGGGTTCTGGTCCAGGTCCGGGTTGTTGGGTTTTGTGCCCTAAATAAAACTCATTTCAATATAATCGGATTTACTAATTAATAAAGATCAAAAATAACATTTTATGTTGCATGGTTCACATGATTTATTTCATAATTATAAATTATGCTAAGTCCAGAACATATGTATTTGTTTATGATTATAGTGTTGTCAGCATAGTGAAATATAATCTTGATTGTATGTTCGAAAGTTTAATTCCCTGATTTGTCAGTTCACTGGATTTAGACTGGCATGATAATCAGCGATAGTTTTACTTACACCTTGGATAAGTGTTATGTCCTTTCCAGGGCATTGACAAAGTTTACCAGTATCGGATGTATGGAGTATACATTGGAAGGGACCGATATTGAACTTTGATTAGATTTGATAAATTTATCGTAATATCTATTCAATTCAATATCACCTAGTTGATCCTAGATCAAATGATCTTAATCCTGACATGGTTAGGTTCGATCTCAAGAGTGTTATTCGTGTTCTTTGATTTGTTAGTTAAGCCTACTTTTTAGTCAGGATGATACGTACATTTTGGGAACACGGTAGTACAATTGAGTGGGAGCGCTAAACATAGATATGGAATCTATAGCTTCTATAGGTATTTAAAAGTGAAACGATGATTTCCTTCGAGCTTGCTAAATAGAGATAAATGATTGAGATCTCATTTTAGTGACTATTTTATTTCACTAAAATATCATTTATAGGTGGCAAGTGTTTTAAGGATAAAATACATTAAAAGGGTGTAACAGTAATTTTATCCCTATGCAATGTAGATCATCTATAAAGGATCATTGATTATTGGGATTATAACAATGGATAATTTATTGCGTATCTATATCGTGGAACATATAGAGCGTTCTATATGATTGAGAGTGCAATTCCAAGTTCTATGCGTGGATGCAACAAGGAATTAATCAGTTAGTGGATTTACTTCGTAAATTCTTGGTCTGCTTATTGGAAGCTCGGTTATATAGGCCCATGGTCCCTATATTAGTTGAGACCATACTGCTTGTAAGTCTCAGTAAATTGATTTTGATTAATCAATTATAATTCTAAAATTAGACTATGTCTAGTTTATGAATTTTCACTAAGTAAGGGCAAAATTGTGAAAAAAAGAGATTCTACGTTTTATTTATTAATTAAGAGACTTTATATGTCTAATTAATAAATATATTAAATGACAATATTATTTAATAATTAATTTTTAGTTATTAAATAATTGGAATTGATATTTAACTGGTTAAATTGGAAAATTGGCGTTTTTGAGAACATGAGATGGAAAAATGATAAAATGGCAAAATAGCAAAGTGGGGCCCAATCCACATCCTATGGCCGGTGATTAAGGCTCAAATTTATACATTTTTAGCATTTATTTATGCATATATAATTAATATAAATTAAGTATTCCATGGTTTTAATAATGAATTTATTTTAGTTGGAAATATTTAATTTATTTTAATTTTTGTGTTATTTTTCAGATTTGAGCAAAATGATATAAATGAAATATTGGCATTCTTGAAAAGTGGTATTCTTGCAAAGAAAAAGAAAAAGAAAAGATCCAAATTTAGTGGCCCAAGCAATAGTCAAATGGTGATTGCTTTTTGTGAAAATTACACCATATATGGGATTCTATAAAAAAGTTTCATAAATATGGCTTTTTTTTACTTTTTTACCACATTTTTATAAATTTAATTTCTAAATGCCATAAGTACTAAAAAGAATCACAATCTTAAACCCTAAACGCTACTCTCTCTCTCTCTCTCTCTCTCTCTCTCTCTCTCTCTCTCTCTCTCTCTCTCTCTCTCTCTCTACAAATTTTCCACTAAATCCCTTCTTGACCACCGCCTTTTGCCTTCTCTACAAATTTTCCACTATCTGTCAAGCAGATGCAGGACCTCTTGAAGCACTCTGATTCTCCCTAAATAAGAGAGGTATGTGTTCATGTGTATGTCAATGTCAATCTGTATATAAGACTCATTCTCCTAATACACCAAGCGAAGAATGAATGAAGTGGTGCAACTCTATTTTCTTGTTGGTCAATGCTAAAAAAGAGTATTTATTAAAAAAACTAACCCATATGATAGAATGTTGTTCTCTGTATGTATGATTCGTTGCCTCTTTTGACTTTTGATATTACTTGCTTTGGTCTCTTCATCAAGAGAGTATTTGGTAGAGAGTATGTGGTCTCTTTTTCTTTCTTATTACATATTTTTTCACAACAAGCTATGATGGGCAAATAAGAATCTTCTGCTAAGTAGTTTCTCTTAAATAATAATATGTTATATATGCCAATAAAGTGACGTGAGTATATATGGTTTGGTGGCTAGACATGGCAGTATAACTTTTGCCTAAAATACACTCAAATGTGAGAAAGGGAGTTAGAAGTAATCACAAAAAATTTGGCTTAAAAATCATGTTGTTTTAAAACTTAAAAACATGGTTTACTATATAATAATCAACTTGCTCTTACTACATAAATTAAATTAAGCATAAGTCAATATATAATTCGTTTTTAAGTTAGTTTTGATTGTTCCCCATTTAAACTTTTCTTTGATATATGTTCACAACTATATTTGTTTAGTGTGTGTTTCATAATGAATAAAATAATAGATTAAAAGGAATACAAGGAGACTAACAGGTTGATTTGCTTCTTTCTATTGATTCTCCATTTTTTCACATGGTCCACATGCTTTCATAATTTTGTAATGGAGTTTTAATTTACTTGCTTTACATAACTGGTTTTTATTGTTATATTTTTAATTGGTTGTTTGATATAACTAGTTTTTTGTTTTAGTAGTTTAATTTTATAAGTTATTTCTTAAGAATTTTTATATAGTATCTTAGTATTTTTTTTTTATATAATATATATGTTTTCTAAGTTTGTCATATTTTATTTATTTTTTATAAGAGGAAAATTGGTTTTATAATTTTTGTTAGGATTTTGTATGAGTTCACAAGGTTTTTTTTTTTTTTTTTTTATGGTTTTACAAGTTTTGTTATGATTTTTCATAGAGTCAAAATTAGTTTCACAAGGTTAACAAGTTCGAAACTTGGTTTCACATGTTTTGAGAGTTATGTAATGAATTGCTCCATTTTAAGAGGTGATTGTATATCTTTTTTTTTTTTTAAGTTTCTTTTTATTATTTTATTTTTAGGTTTGAAACTTGTTTTTACACCTATAATTTGTTTTTAGATTATTGTTGTGTATTGTGTATTGCTTTGATTATATTTACGATCAATATTTTTTTATTTTTTGTATTTATGTGTATATTTTTATTCTCGTTTGGATTCTAATAAAATTGATTTCAGTTAACTGTCGTCGTTTATCATTTATGTTCTATTATGGTTTTTCATAGGGTCGAAACTGGTTTCACATGGTTCACAAATTTAAAACTGGTTTCACATGGTTTACTAATTCGAAATTAGTAAGATGATGATTTATGAAGCTTTGATTACTTCCATGGTTGATCTTTCCCTCGCTAAATCTGTATTTTGGGCCTTGTGGCTTTCAACTAATATGTTTCTTTCTCGATTAATGACTTAGTAACTAATAGAGTGGTGTTTAGAATGCTCTCTAGGGGCTTACTTCTCGGAAGTTAATAGAGACTTGCTCTAAACCATATCAACCTGCATTTTTTCACAGTCATCACAATGGACTCCTCAGGAATCAGCAACCTATTCGAAGACGCTATACAAATATCCCCTGATGACATTACTTTCACCCTCAATCCGGGTGAGGTAGATGAACCTCAAGAAACAAACCAAGTGCTACTTGGGAAAATAATACACAGATACAAGTTTGGAAAAGCTGCAATACAAGGATCTTTAAACCTCTCGTGGAAGGCAGTTAAAGGGTGGAAATGGAAGGAGATTGAGGATGGTCTTCTCCAATTCACGTTCGCTAAAAGAGAAGACGCCATGAATGTTCTAGCTCGCAGACCTTGGTTCGTGTGTGGAACGCTTATGGTTCTCATGCCTTGGCCGGCCTGGCTTACCCCAGCTGAGGTTCGCTTTGACAAAACCCCAATGTGGGTCAATGTGGAGAGTATCCCACCCTTTTATTGGAACCTCTCTAATCTTAAGGAGATGGCAGCCAAAGCATCCCCGGTTCATGAATTACCTTCAGGCATTGAAGACGCCGTAGGATTAAGCACTCTAAGATTCAGAGCTACAATAGACATTAACAAACCTATCTTTTGTGGCTTTTTTCTCAGGCGGCAAAAACTGAAGGATCTCTGGATCCAATACAAGTATGAGAAACTCCCTAAAATCTGCTTCAAGTGTGGTGTTCTCTCACATGAGCAGAGTTCTTGCTTCAAAGCCCCAACGGTCGTCAAAGATTGTCTTGGCAACTACTACCCACTGTATGGTACATGGCTCCGGAATGATGTTAAGGAGAAATCCACGTTCACTACCCCCCTTGCTAAGTGGTTTCAAGATTGGGTCTTGCAAAAACGATTAGGCAAAGACCCTATTCTGTGTAACCAAATCAAGGTGCAGAAAGCCATTCGAAATGGCGAGGAAGCGGATATGCGAGAATGTAGAATGCAGCTACCGTCAAAACGAAGAATCATCTCTGACTCCGATGAAGAAAATGAAGAGAATACGCCGGCGATGGTCATTACACAACTGCCTATGGTTTACCTTCCGGGTATAGGCGAAATATCTCCCTTCGGACAAAACTCAAAACAGGTCAGTGTCCAAGAGCTGATCGATGCTGCAACTCCTTCTGAAAACAAGAGGACAAAAATGTTTGCCATTAATGGCTCCACCTCAAACGGCAACACCCAAACTGATAATGATAGTGCAATGATTCAAGAGGACCTTACCATTTCTGTGGTGAACAACAAGCCAACTACGGAAAGCTGTATGCAGAGTACCCATTTAAAGGAGAAGCGTGCTCTTACCTCCCCTTCCCCCTCTGACGCTACTCTGAATAACCAGCAACATCGTACACCAAACGACAAAAAGAAGGGCTGCCTCTCACCTTATAAGGCCTCAATTTTAGGCACCCAAGCCCAAATTATCCAATGGCCCTCTAAAGAGTGTTGGGCCCAAGATAAGGCCCGTGAACTCCTTTTTGGATCTCTCACTGTGGACAAATACCACCGTGAGCCTTCACTCTTCAACCCCATCCTCAACATTGAGGACTTTAGAGTCCAAGAACACTTGGAAGGCCCAAGGAAAAGGAAGGCATCAGATGGTATAGTGCTTAGCCCACTACCAATGTCAATTAATGAAACAATGGCCTCCCCTCTCACCCAACAAGAAGACAAAACCAAAGAAGACACTCCCATTGATTCCCAGACAGAACCAACCTCGTACAAGGAATCTCTGAACAATTCCCAACCCTCTGGCGAATTTGTTCTTGGCCAACACCCAACCTCTACTACTCCCAGGCGTCGTGGACGACCCAGAAAACAAACCACTCTTACCCCAGAGTCCGAAATAAACCCCACAAAGAAACGAAGAGGGAAAACAATCCCTACCCCAGCTAAGCTTTCCTCTACTCCGAAGAAATTCAAGACCAGAGCGACAAAGGCGAAAGGAGGTTTCTTTTCTGCAATCAAGAACCAATGGAACGGGAAAGACTTTGACCTGAAAATCGATCTGAACAATCACTTTGTGGTGATTGAGAAAGCATCAACCTCTAACTCTACCTGTCAACTACAAGAACTGCCAGAGAACACCAGCACGAGCGATGTGGATTTTTGTTTTGGGGCTTCGGAGACTTGCCCGCAAAAGTCTCCACAATCGCCATGAAAATCCTTGCCTGGAACTGTCGTGGACTCGGGAGTTCCACGACAGTTCGTCAATTGACGGCTCTCGTCCGTCAACATCAACCCGAAATGCTTCTCATCTCTGAAGCTCGAATAACACAAAGTAAGTTCTATGCAATTTGTAACAAACTGAATTTTATGGGGATTCACTACATCCCACCAGTCGGCTTATCTGGGGGTCTAGGATTATGTTGGTTAAAAGGGGTCCAGTGTAAAATTCTCTCAGCCAACAAGTTTGTCATTGTTGGA
Organism: Cannabis sativa; assembly: GCF_029168945.1. NCBI lineage: Eukaryota > Viridiplantae > Streptophyta > Magnoliopsida > Rosales > Cannabaceae > Cannabis > Cannabis sativa. Next base: position 60,008,325 of record NC_083604.1, read on the forward strand.
GAAATTAGCTCAGACCCCCCAGGTGAAAAGTGGCTAGTCCTAGGAACCTATGGCCCCCCCCATGCCACGGACAAAGAGGAATTCTGGAGATCGCTAGGAGACTTGATTCTAGTTGCAACAACTCCAATCCTTGTTATTGGCGACTTGAATGGCACTTTGCAAGATTCGGAATGCATAAACTATGCTAACAATGGTAACTCTTCTCGCTATGCATTCGACTTTAGAAGGATGGTAAATCGCACTGGTCTTATTGACTTGGGATTTGATGGTCCTGGTTACACTTGGTCGAGAGGCAATGTCCGCTCCCTAGGCGCGGGACCCTTGAAAAGGGCCAGACTTGATAGGGGCCTTGCTTCCACAGACTGGCGTATCCTATTCCCTGCTGCTATAGTTAAACATCTATCCTCCTCTGTCTCAGACCACAGACCCATCATCCTCGATACCAACGGCGGAGTCATGTGCAAAGGGCGTTTATTCAAGTATGAAAACATGTGGGCTCGGGACCCTCGATGTTTCTGGGTTGTCAAGGAAGCCTGGATGAAAAGATTACATTCCAACCCAATGATCAATTTCCACCGTAAGACCAAGAATACTGGTCGAAAGTTGAAGCAATGGAACAAAACCCAATTCAAAGACGTAAAACAGCAAATCGACAAAGCAACTCGCGAGCTCAAGGATTTGGAGACCAAGTTTCCTGACCATACATCCCTCATTGACACCGCAAAGAAGAACTTAACTGAAGCGCTACTCAGAGATGAAATCCATTGGCGCCAAAAATCCCGAGTTCAATGGCTCTCCGAGGGAGACATGTGCTCCAAGTTCTTCATGGCATCTACCATTGTCAGAAGAAGGAGAAACTATATTCAATGTCTCAGGAACCCGAATGATGATGGATGGATAAGGGACCAATCTGAAATTGCTAATTGCTTCATAAACTACTATAAAGACCTTTTCTCGAAGCAAGTCCCTGCCCGGATGCCTTGTCTTAATGAAGTATTCCCTACACCAGATCTCAATGATGCGGACAACCTGTTCTTCAACTCCATACCTAACCCCGAAGAAATCACTGCAGCGATCTCAGCAATGGGAAAGGATAAGGCCCCGGGGCCGGACGGGCTTCCCCCGAGTTTTTACTCGCATCATTGGAATACGGTTAGGGAGGATGTTTTTGAAATGGTGATCCATTTCTTCACACACTTGGAACTGCCAGGATTCATTAATGATACCTCCCTTGTCCTAATTTCGAAGAACGAAGCTCCAACTTCCACCAAAGATTATCGACCAATCGCTCTTTGTAATGTCTCCTACAAGATCATATCGAAAATCCTTGCCTCAAGACTTCGCCACATTATTCCAAGAATTGTAGCCCCCAACCAAGCGGCTTTCATCAGAGGCAGAAACATTGCTGAAAACTCCATGATTGCTAGAGAAATAGTCCATTCAATGAAGAAGAGAAAAGGTAACCGAGGCTGTATGATAATCAAGCTAGATTTAGAGAAAGCCTATGACAAAATGGACTGGGACTTCATTATGCTCGTTCTCTCAAATATGGGATTCACCAATCCATTCCTCGGATGGATCCGAGCCTGCATTTCGGTGCATGAAATTAAGGTCCTTCTTAATGGTTCCATAGCTGGCAAAGTCAAACCGGAACGAGGTCTCTGACAAGGAGACCCTCTCTCCCTGTCTCTGTTCATCCTAGCAGCCGAAACACTTACCCGCCTCCTGTTGGACAAAGAAAAGAAAGGCTTAATTAAAGGAATAAAGGTGGGTAGACAAGGACCGACTATCCATCACCTTATGTTCGCCGATGACATTATGCTTTTTGGGCAAGCTTCTATCAAGGAAGCTAAAGCCTTCAAGGATTGCTTGGCCACTTATTGTGAATGGTCTGGACAATCGATCAACCTGCACAAGTCTTCGGTTCACTTCTCTTGCGGAGTCCCTCGGGGGCGCATCCAAACCATCACAGAAATATTGGGCATGAAGCAAATGACTGACAAAACAACTTACTTAGGACTGCCTCTGTTCAATACTTCAAGAAGAACAAGAAATTATAACCACTTGGTGGATCGGGTTCTACAGCGAATTAAGGGTTGGAAGGCCAAGCTTCTGTCTAGCGGAGGTAGAGCATGCCTCATCAAATCAGTAGGCTCCACTCTATCCAATTACGTTGCATCCTCAGATGTTATCCCATCCACCACGGCAAACAAAATTGACAAAGCCCTTCGAGATTTCTGGTGGGGCGATACCGAAGAAAAGCGAGTCCTTCATTGTGTTGCTTGGGAGACCCTTTGCAAACCAAAATCTCACGGAGGTCTCGGCTTCAGAACCACGGAGGCTACTAACCAAGCCTTTCTTATGAAATGGGCTTGGAAGGTATTGTCGGATGATTCAAGCCTTTGGAAGCTCGTCATGGATGCTAAATACATCAAGAGCCACAGCTTCCTTGACGTTCAGCCCAAAGGTTCTGATTCTATGCTTTGGAAAGCAATCCTTAAGGCCCGATCTCAACTTAACGAAGGTATGTGTCGAAAAATTGGAAATGGCAAATCTACATCTATTTGGTTTCATCCTTGGGTCCCCTTGGGCACGCTCCAACCTCAACCGAGACTCGACGCAACCCATGGCATCAGCTTAGTGAGCAATTTTATTCAAAACGGCACTTGGAAGGAGGACCTTGTCCATCATTGGTTCCAGCCTGAAGATGCTAGAAGGATTTTGAATATCACCCTTCCAAACCACCCTACTGAAGACTCTTGGATTTGGATCCCCGAAAGCAATGGCAAATTCACAATCCGTTCAACTTATCGAATCATAAAGAACCTACACCAAGGAGGCACCACCAATGAAAAATGGCAGATTGTTTGGGGGACTAAGATGCATCCGAGACTGAAAATGCTTTGGTGGAAAATCCTTTCAAACTGTCTGCTCACTCGAGGTAAATTACAACTCTTCGCTGGTATCAATGATCCTAACTGTCCATTGTGTTCTTTAGTAGTGGAAGACTCGCTACACATCTTTTGGAATTGTCATTTGGCCCGATCGATGTGGTTTGGCTGCTGTTGGGGAATTAGGACTTGCTCTTTTAATTTCTCAAGTTGGGAAGAGTGGATAAGCTGGTTTAAAATTAGTGATAACAGACCAAAAGACACCAGCCTCCATGCTTTCCTCGAAGGGGCTGCAATAATCTTTGAGAAGATATGGTTCGAAAGAAATCAGGTGGTCCATCATGGACACCGCACTCCCACAAAGATCATCCTTCAGCTAATCGACAAACGTCTCCAAGAGGCGCTTCAAACACCGATTTGTGGCGTTGGTTCGATGCTGCAATGGATGCCTCCTCCTGAGGGCTGGTGCATCTGCAACACCGACGTAGCTATTGGCAAGTCCCAGTCGGTTGGGGCAGCAATATTCAGCAACCATAAAGGGGAGATCACAAGCATTCACTCAACCCGAATTCAACACATAGAGCCTCTAGCCGGGGAAATTGCTACTCTTTGCTGGGGGGCTGATCGAGCCATAAACTTAGGCCACAAGAACATTATATTCCAGAGTGATTCGGCTGAAGCAGTCACCGCAATTTCGAAAGAAAACAAGGATCTGGATAAGCTTCACCACAATGTCAAAGACATTGTCTCTAAGTTCATTGAATTTTCTGCAAGTTTTGACCTTTGGGAGGTCAGCTGGATCCCCAGGATCCACAACAGTGTGGCCCATAATGCGGCTCAAAGGGCTCTGCACTCCCAACTGTTAGGGAGTTTTGAGGCGCCCAGTTTTTTCGGTTTCCCTCCAAGTTCAATGGGGGATGGCTGAGTTAGTTTTCTCTGTTTTTTAGTTTTCCTTTTTGGCTTTCCTTTTGTTTTCTGTTCTTTGTTGCTGCCTGTATTTGCAGACTTGCTCCTTTTGTTTCCTGTTTGCTGGTTGTTTGCATCCTTTAGGTGCTCTGTTTCGTGTGTTTGTTGTTTCTTTGTTGTCCCTTTGGCTGCTTTTAGGCCTTTTAATCAAAAAAAAAAAAAATTCGAAATTAGTTTCACATATTTTATTAAAGGTTATGTAATGGGGTTGTTCCATTTTTTTTTTTTTTTGATGTTATTGATTTTTTTTTTTATTTTAAGTTTCTTTTTATTATTTTATTTCTAGGTTCGAAACTGGTTTTCACACTTATATTTTGTTTTTAGAATGATATTGCTGTGCATTGTATGATGTTTTAATTATATTTGTAGAGTTTTTTTTTTTTTTTTTTTTTTTTTTTGTATTTTTGTATTTTATTGTGTGTGTGCGCGCGTTTTCCATTTAGTTAACTGAAAAAACTAGTTTCAATATTTTTCATTTATGTTTTGTTTTCAAAATTTCATTGTTATTGTGTGACGAAATTGATTTTTTTTTGTTTTCATAATATTCATTGTTGTTGTAAGATGAAACTGGTTTCGGTTTATTTTTTATTTTTTGTTTAGATAGAATTTGATTCCTCCAGTAAGAATGCAACAAAAAATGTTGCTAAAGATTCAAGTGCTGACTTTGAGAAGAAACTTTCTCTAATTAAAATTAAAATTCTAAGGAAGGTTATTCACAAAAAAAAAAAAGTAAATCTGATCCAAATTTTAAAGATTCATCTTTGGTATGTATTTTTTTGAAGTATATTAATTTTGTTTTAAAAAAATTATCTTTTTATGTATGTTCAATTTTTTAGTTGTTTATACTAAATAATTGGTTTTCATGTTTAATTGTTGTTTTACGTAATTGAGGTTTAAATTTCATTCTTATTTTAGGAAACTGGTTTTAATGTGTCAGATTTACGTAATTTGCTTGCCTTTTGTAACTGGTATTTCTGTTTCATTTTTTAATTGATTGTTTAACATAACTAGTTTCAGTAATTTAAATTTATTTATATGTTAAGAATTCTTTTGTGATATGCTTTAATTTTTTTTTTTTAATTTCTAGTCTAGTTTGTGTTTCAATATATCTTTTTATTGTATATTTAGGCTTCTTATGTTTTTTTTTCTATATTAATGAATTATTAGTTTTATTTAATTAGCTATCTAATATAACTGGTTTCTCTATTTTTTAAAGAAACTAGTTTTTATGTTTCAATTTATCTAATGTAACTAGTTTTTACAATTTAATTATTAGTTTTTTTTTAAAAAAAATAAAAAAGAAGCTAGTTTTTATGTTTCAATTTATCTTTTGATTGGTTTAGGTTGTATTGGTAACTGGTTTCCCTATTTAGTTATTATTTTTGTTGTTTTACATAACTGATTCTAACATTCTAATTTTTAATTCAGTTGATTTAATTAATTAGTTCTCAGTTATAGTTTTAAATAGTTGATTGTTGTAACTGGTTTCAGTGTGACAAATTCCAACGTCTAACACCAGTGACAACTCCTATGTCTAACTCCGGTGACTTTTCAGCAATGAAGATAACTCTGACGCCTTTTTTGATGATTTTTCGACTATGATAACAACTTCGACAAATATTTTAATTCTATTTTTTTACTTTTTTTTGTGGCTAATATTTTTTTTTAGTGGATAATGACTATTTTGTGTAGTGTTGTGCATTGATAGTTAAATCTAAAGCTTTTAAGAGGTTTGTAACTAGTTTTATTCTGGTATTGCATTTAATTTGTTCAATTCCATACAATATCTAGAACACAAGCATGTAAAATTTGTATATAATTTTTGGTATATGTAACTGGTTTTTTTTTTTTTCATTAAGATAACAATTTTAGCGAATATATTCTTATTCTATTTTTGACTTCTTTTGTGGCTAATATTATGCTTTAGTGGATAGTGAATGTTTTGTAGTAGGTTGATGGTCTAGTATTAGAGTTTATGAGAAGTTTGTAACTGATTTTAATATTAGTATTATGTTGGTATTAATTTTGGTCATGAGTTAATGATCAAGTTTTTAAACTTATAAGAAACATGTAAAATTTATATGAGTTTTGGTATTTGTATACCTAAAATTTTCATTAAGAAAATAATTTTGATTATACAGAAGAAATTGTTTGATTAATTTATTGCCTTACTAAAATTATATTGCTATTATTTTAGCTTATGGACATTTTTTTTAAAAAAAAAAAGTTACAGTATTTGTGTAAATAACTGGTTATTTTATATGATAAAAATAGGAATCACAATTTTACAGTTTTTTATGGCATTAATTCTTATCTATAATAATTTTTCCCATATTTTAAGTTTTTTTGAAAAAAATGTCATATTTAATATAATTAAGTTTGCATGCCATATATATAAAAACTTTGATTGTTTTTCCCATATTTTTGTAAATAGCCCTTGCTTTTTCATCAATCAAGGAAGGAGTGTGGTCGTATAAGCAGCGCAAGTAAAGCATTTCCTTTAATATATCGTGTCCCACTCACAAGTTTCCAATAAATACTCATTTCACACAATCCCATATTCAGCCGAGAACCATCAAAAGCACGCCACATGTCTCCCAATTTTCTACTATGCATATGGTACAAGAAGTATCCCATTTTCCTCAGCTTTTTGTGCCACTAATCTACTTAACTGGTACACCAAAATACATTTTGTGACCAATATTTTCTATATAAATAGATCATTTTAGAGAGTGAAATGCATCAAATTTTGGAGGAAATAAATACATTTTCTCATCTTGTTCTCTCTTATTACTATTTTATTTTACGTATTTTAGTGACAAAAATGAGTGAACTATTTTAGAAATATTGGTGAGGTTTGAGTGTAGCTTTTGTAATTCTTATTTCTATTATTGATATTGATTATTTTGTGCTTCATCTCCATATCTCATTTATAAATTGTTCTTCATCTTCTAATTTTTCTTCCAAAGTTAATAGTATCTTTTATATAAGTTCAGTCATGCTTTTCTTATGTAAGTTAGGCTATTAATTATTTTGGTATATTTATTATATTGTATGTCGTTTACTGCATTCTGCCAATAGCGGTATTTTGTCGATTTATGATACATAATATGATATGCTCTTAAGTTAGAAGTGATGTTCAATTTATGCGAGATTAATTAATTTGTGCTTTTAATATATATATCTTCTAATTGTAATTAATGGTGTAGAATTACAACTGCGTTCTGAATTAATATCTGTATTAGAATAGGATTTGCATAATTACATTTCTACCTTATCAAACTCTTTATCTGATCACTCTCATTGACTTACCATTTTATTATTTTTACCATATTCTATATATACTAATTTTTAGTGTTAATTTACCTCCCTGTGGATACGACATAGCCCGTTTACTACCGCGACCGCAGTGTAACTAATTGGGCAACAGCAATTTTTGGCGCCGTTGCCGGGGAGGTTTCTACGCTACAAGAGGTTAGTATAGTAGCTTATTTTATTTTATTTCTTTTTTCTTTTGAATAATTAAAATAAAAAAAAATTCCTTAACTGTGTTCATAATTAGTAGTATTTTTCTACTTTTTTAGTTTACATTAACTAAAAATATTATATACATATTCTCTTAACTTTTTCGGTTATTGTATATAGCATAGATTTTTTTTTTCTTTCTTCTTTCGTTTAGTAAAATAAAAAAAAAGATTAGTATAGTCCAGATAGTTATTTTTTGGTTGTATCATATTCATATTTAGCTATTGTAGTAGGTTGTTAATTTTATTTTTTTTTTTTGTTAATTGTATTTTTATTTAGACCCTTATTTTATTTTATTTTTAGGTTAGTTATAGAATTTTATCTTTTAGTTTTTTTTTTTTAAAAAAAAAAAAATTACATAAATTTTAGTTTATAAAATATTAAAAAAAAAAATAGTGTTGAGAACAATTGTGTAATGATAAAAGTGGTAAAATTGAGAATATTCTGTCTAAGAAAGATTGGCTTTAAAGGTTTGTGGTAGAGTACCCTCTACACTTTCTAGCAACCCCTAGTAAAGTGTGGGACGAAGCGGTACCTTGGCAACCTTCACAATCGGCCTGGGAATATCTTATGTATATACCCTTGAATTATTACATAGTTGAACTTTACACCAATAAAACAAAATATGAATGAAGAAGATCATCGTCGATTTGAATATTAGTATCCATTGTATCTTGCTTCATTAAACAATGAAAATTCTAGTGCTACTGAAGGTACTAGTAATTTTATCGAATCAGAATTTAGTGACAGGGAGGAAGCTTTCCAATACTATTCTTTTTACAAGAGTGAGAGTTCTAAAAAGTGGAAGGTTTGGTACGAGTCTCATCGACCACGTCCTTGTGAACATACACCATCTAGTGCATATCCCTATGACGAAGAGGCAGAACAAGCCTACAACTCTTACTATAGTCTCGATGATTATAGTCGGAAGCCTAAGTACGACTATAATCCATTATATGAGTGGGATTGTATAGAGGAAGATCCTTTATATTCTCATAACTCTCAACATCTATACAATCGTTCCTTAAATGACACTATTGTTGAGTTACAAGCATCTATGGTGATAAATTGTGAGATGATGAAAGACTTACTTGCTCAGCTGAAACAAATTAAGCAGGAATTGAGAAAATTTTATGATCATCTAGTAAGTTTGCATGTTAATAGTTTTCCACCACAACCAGTGAATGAAGCTCTAATCTCAACTACCACCTTTCACAATCTTGACGAGGTAAGTGCCACCTCTACCTCTAGTGGTGAAAATTTTGAAGAATCCACTCTGCCAAGTACTTATGAGGGTTACCATACTGATGTGGTACCCACATTATTCATAGAGGAGAACGATACCACCACTATGCAGGACAAAACTCTTTCTCATTCTGCCATCCTTCCCCTCGTTCTGGATGAAAATAAATGCTATCATACTGATGTGATAGACAAAGTCGTTGAGGAAATTAGAAAATTATTTTTCTTTACCCATTTCCCATATTTCCACTACGACTTAGACAATGACCATTTCTTTTTTCCTGAAAATGTAACTAATGCATCTATTTTTGAGACACAGGATAAAAGAAAATTCATTTTTGATACCGGATAGTCAAGAATATTGAGTTGGTAAGCCCACCTGAGGAGACTTGTCTCCGGTTTGCCAAGACTAATCAGGTTCTATCTTTCCTTGCTTTCTTTCATTTTTAGTATGTTTTAAATTTTGTTTTGTTTTGTTTATTTCTTTCTTTAGTTTTATTTTTCTAAAAATCAATGTCATGTCATTTTGCATTGGCTCACTCTCTAAGTGTTCTCATTTCATGCATTTTATGTATATATTTTTAAACAATGAGGACATTGTCTGATTTTAGTTAGGGGTGGTGAGCATATTCAAGCGTTTTTCTTAATTTTTTGTCATATTAATATTTTCATGGTCAAATTTTTCAAAAATTATTCATTTATTCTTGTAAAATATTATTTTCAAGCCAATTTTTACTATCTTTATTGCTTAGAATTTTTTTAGAGTTATAGAATGCACATGCCAAACTTTGTGGTAAGATGGTTGTTAGCACATATTTGCTTAGAAAATTTGCCAAGTTTAAGTATTCATATTTTGGTGAGTGGCGAGATTTGAGAAAATAACTTTTGAATTTTCATTGATTCTAAGAAATGGTTATCATTATTTTAGACATGGTACTAGGGTTTGATTGGATGTTGCTTTAAGGGATAATCTTTTTATAAAGAAATCTTATTAAGGAGCCTTTGTGTAAATATATTCTTTATGTGCAAAAAGAAAAAAAGAAAAAAAAAATAATATAAGAGCAATATTTTCATTATTATATGTTGCCTCTTAGTCAAAAAAAAGCGACATTTTCCATCATTATATCCAACATGTTGCCTCTTTTTCAAATAAAAAAAAGAAAAAAAAAGAACGTAGTATTTCATTTTTCATTTATTTTGGCTCCTAGATTAAATGTAAAAGATTGTCTATTTTCGTTGAACAATCCCAAAAAGCTGATTTGTGGTAGTCTTATGGTGGTTTGTCTAAATAATTAATAACCTATCTTCGTTTCAATGTTTATTCAAATGTTTGTCCTAAATTGATCTATCAATTTTGAGTGCTCACTTTTTAATTTCCAACTCCATGAGTAATATTCTTAGCCATGAATAAATATTTTCAAATACCAGTGAGGCTAATGGAGTTGAGACTTCTACTTAGTATATTTTTCGAAAGTATTTATGTGCTACGGTTTGCGGTAAGAAGGTTTAAGTTTGGTGCACACACTCACAACTCTAGATTTATTTAAGGTAATTCTGTATAGTTCTTATTCGCTTGTTACTAATATTTTGCTTGAATAATTGCACCATTTTAAAATTTTTGACCTAAAAATATTATGTTGACATTATTATTCTTTCGCTTGAATTGCTAGAGACTAACAATAAGTTAGTTGGGAGTTGTGATTAAGGCTCAAATTCGTACATTTTTAGCCTTTATTTATGCATATATAATTAATATAAATTAAGTATTCCATGGTTTTAATAATGAATTTATTTTAGTTGGAAATATTTAATTTATTTTAATTTTTGTGTTATTTTTCAGATTTGAGCAAAATGATATAAATGAAATATTGGCATTCTTGAAAAGTGGTATTCTTGCAAAGAAAAAGAAAAAGAAAAAGAAAAGATCCAAATTTAGTGGCCCAAGCAATAGTCAAATGGTGATTGCTTTTTCATCAATCAAGGAAGGAGTGTGGTCGTATAAGCAGCGCAAGTGAAGCATTTCCTTTAATATATCGTGTCCCACTCACAAGTTTCCAACAAATATTCATTTCACACCATCCCATATTCAGCCGAGAACCATCAAAAGCACGCCACATGTCTCCCAATTTTCTACTATGCATATGGTACAAGAAGTGTCCCATTTTCCTCAGCTTTTTGTGCCACTAATCTACTTAACTGGTACACCAAAATACATTTTGTGACCAATATTTTCTATATAAATAGATCATTTTAGAGAGTGAAAGGCATCAGATTTTAGAGGAGAGAAATACATTTTCTCATCTTGTTCTCTCTTATTACTATTTTATTTTACTTATTTTAGTAACAAAAATGAGTGAACTATTTTAGAAATATTGGTGAGGTTTGAGTGTAGCTTTTGTAATTCTTATTTCTATTATTGATATTGATTTTTTTGTGCTTCATCTCTATATCTCATTTATAAATTGTTCTTCATCTTCTAATTTTTCTTCTAAAGTTAATAGTATTTTTTATATAAGTTCAGTCATGCTTTTCTTATGTAAGTTAGGCTATTAATTATTTTGGTATATTTATTATATTGTATGTCGTTTACTGCATTCTGCCAATAGCGGTATTTTGTCGATTTATGATACATAATATGATATGTTCTTCAGTTAGAAGTGATGTTCAATTTATGCGAGATTAATTAATTTGTGCTTTTAATATATATATCTTCCAGTTGTAATTAATGGTGTAGAATTGCAACTGCGTTCTGAATTAATATCTGTATTAGAATATGATTTGCATAATTACATTTCTACCTTATCAAACTCTTTATCTAATCACTCCCATTCACTTACCATTTTATTATTTTTACCATATTCTATATATACTAATCTTTAGTGGTAATTTACCTCCCTGTGGATACGACATAGTCCGTTTACTACCGCGAGCGCAGTGTAACTAATTGGGCAACATCAGCCGGCCACTTAGGGTAGGTTTTACCATTTATTTTTTCATTATTTTAATGTCAAATAATTCTAACCTAAACCTAGGTGGTTACCTATAAATAGATAGTGATGGCTCACACTTAATAGATGGATGAAATTTCTTGTCTTCAGAAAGTTGAGCCTTCTACCTATAGCCGCCACTATCCCTCTCTTTTCTTCTTCTAAATTTTCGAACCTTGAGTGATAGAGTGAGTGCCCACAAACATCAAGTGGTATCTCAATCATAGTGTGGAAGACTGTGAAGAATCCAATCAACAAGAAGGAGAATCGGGCTCAGGAAGGAGAGAAAGAGATCCATGTTCAGATCTTGATAATGCTCTGCTACAGAAAGGAATCAAGGGCTAGAGATCTGAACGGAAGGAGTCATTATATTCCGCTTCACCCAATGAAAGGTTTCTTAAATTTTATATGTGTTTATTTCATTGTTTTAGAAATTCATATTAGGATGTTAATGAAACATACTTGTTAGTAAATCTAGATCCTAGTAAAATATTTCCAACACGGGTCCCAGTCCAGGTCCGGGTCCCGGGTTAGGGTCCAGGTCCTGGGTTAGGGTCTAGGTCCCGGGTTTGGGTCAAGGTCTGGGTCCCGGGTCTAGGTCAGGGTTCGGGTCTCAAATCAAGGTCAGGGTCCGGGGTCGTAGGTCCGAGTCTAGGTCCTGGGAGCAGTTCCGGGTCCCAGGTTCGGGTCTCGGGTCTTGGGTCTGGGTTCGGGTCTAGGTCCGAGTTCTAGGTCCGGGTTTGGGTCCCGTGTCTGGGTCCAGGGTTCAGTCTTGGTCTTGGGTTTCGGGTCCCGGTCCGTGTCTTGGGTCCCACTCTGGGTCCGGGGCCCGGGTTAGGGTCCGGGTCCCGGGTCAGGATCCGGGTCCCAAGTCAGGGTCCAGGTCTAGGTCTAGGGTCCTAGTCCCGGTCCTAGTCTTGGGTTTCGGGTCCCGATCCGTGTCTCGAGTCTCAGTCCAGGTTCGAGTCCCGAGTTAAGGTCCGGGTCCGGGTCCCGGGTCAGGGTCCCGAGTCAGGGTTCGGGTCTAGGTCCTGGTCCTGGGTCCCGGGTCCAGGTTTCAAGTTTGGGTCCCAGGTGTTGGGCATTATGCCCTAAATAAAACTCTATTTCAATGTAATCTTTTCTATTTAATTATCAATAAATAAATAGATTTAATTTCATTACTTGTTTAAAGTATTATTTGGTTCATGTGATCATTTATTTACTTATTTGATTTATATATTCATCCAAATCCTTATCACATTGATATTCTTGTTTATTGTGTCATCAGCACAGTGGAAAATAATCAAGATTATGTGATTAAATGTATTCCAATGATTTATCAGTACACAGGGTTTAACTGATATGATAATCTACAATGTAGTTTACTGGCACATTGGATAAGTGTTATGTCCTTTCCAGGGCATTGGTTAAAGTAAGCTTGGGTTGGATGCATGGAGTATGCATCGGAAGGGACCGATATTGAACTTGAACTAGATATGATAAACCTACCGTAATATCTATTTAATTCAATGTCACCTAGTTGATCCTATATCAATCAAATGATCTTAATCCTGAGATGGTTAGGTTCTAGTTCAGTGCATTATTTGTGTTCTTTAATCTATTAGTTAAAGTCGACCAAATAGTTCTTCCCGTGACGTATAAGTTAAGAACATGGTAGTTCAATTGAGTAGGAGTGCTAATCATAGATATGAAATCTATAGCTTCTATCAGGATATAGAAGTCAAATGATGATTTCCTTCGAGCTTGGCTTAACAAAGATAAATGGTTGAGTACTCATTTCAGTGATTATATTAGTTCACTGAAATATCATTTATAGATAGCTAAGTGTTTTAAGGATAAAATACATTGAAGGGTGTAACGGTAAATTAATCCCTACTCAATGTAAATCATCTATAGAGGATCATTGATTATTAGGATTATAACAATAGATAACTAATAGCGTATCTATACCGTGGAACATATAGAGGGTTCTATATAATTGAGAGTGCAATTCCAAATTCTATACTGGTGCAAGGAGAAATTAATAAGTTAGAGAATTTACTTGGTAAATTCTAGATCTGCTTATTGGAAGCTCGGTTATATAGGCCCATGGTCCCCGTACTAGTTGAGACAAACTGCTTGTAAGAGTCAGTTAATTGATTTTAGTTAATCAATTATAATTCTAAAATTAGACTATGTCTAGTTTGTGAATTTTCACTAAGATATGGCTTAATTGTGAAGAAATAAGATTTTATGATTAATTTATTAATTAAGAGACTTTGTGGAGTCTAATTAATAAATAGTATAAATGAAAATTTTATTTGATAATTGTTTAATTATTAAATAAATAGTTTTGACATTTATAGGGTTGAGAGTGCAAAAGTGGTATTTATGAAAAATAGATAAATGGTTGAGAAAAATTGTAAAAATCTAACCAGTGTTGGGCCCACTAATGGCCGGCCACTTAAGGGTATTTTTGCTCCATTTTTATCATTTTTTTATTCCAAATAAATCAACCCTAACCCTAAGAGAAATTAGTATAAAAGGAAAGCTAAGGTCTCATTATCCAACTAATGCTTCAAAAGCTAAAAACCTAGTTTCTTTCTCTTTGACAACTAGGTTTATGAGACTTCATCTTCTAATTTCAAATTCCTATAGCCTTCTTCACTATCAAATTCAAGCCTTAGTGATTGAGTGCATGCCCACACATAGCAAGTAAGTCCTCAATCGTAGTGTGTAATACTGTGAAGAATCCAAACAACTGAAGGAGTTTCAGGCTCAGATCTTGGTGATACTCTGTGACAGAAAAGATACAAGGGTTAGAGATCTGAGTGGAAGGAGTCATTTAATTTTGCTGCAACAAATGTAAGGTTTCTCATACCTTTTATGTGTTTATTTTTATCGTTTTAGAAATTCATATTTAGGATGTTAAAAATATACTTGTTAGTAAATCTAGATCCTAGTAAAATATATTCCATCAATTGGCCTCAGAGCCATGGTAATTGATTTACTTTCAAAAAATATGGATTTAAAACGATGTATGTGTGATTTGGATGTGATTCATGTTGATCTATGTGTTTATTGATGATTGATTGATGTTTGCAAATTTTTTTACGTAAAATAATTGGATTTTTGTTCTGAAATTATTTTTATTGGATAGTATGGGAAAAATTAAGCAATTCACTTCTTTACAAAACTTAATTTTGATTTTATTTGAATTAGTTATGAATTTTTGAAAATTAGAAAAATCTTAGGGGTGGTGACACCCCATATGCGCGCGGATTCCCCTATTTTTAGGGGTTCACGCGCATTCAGACACAGCCATGTCCGAGTTTCCTCAGACAAGATGGGTTGATCTAGTCTGAAGGGGCCCCTGCGCGCACAAACAGGCTGCAAGCAGCCTTCAGCGCCGAGTTTCCTCGGCTGTGCAACCCCTAGCACGCGCGCGGATGGTATGCACATACCAAATCCAATTTTTTTTTTCTATTTTTTTTTTCATTTTTTCATAATTTTTTATGGAATTAACTTCGAATTTTTTGTGTAATTTTGTATTTAGATTTTTATTTTTCATATTTCAACTCTAATTATTAGAATTAAATTAATTAATTTTTGAACTTAAAAATAGATAAAATCTATTATTTTTGCTTAGTTGGTTATCTTATTTTTAAATTTTGATTATCTTATCTTATTTTTAAATTTAAGGTTATATATTTTATATTTTATATTATTTAATTAATTTTATAAAATGACCTTATTTGAAATTTAAAATAATATTATTTTAATCTAGAAATTTTAAATTGTAACTAGATATTTTGCTAACTTTCAAAATTTTGTTATTTTATTTAAATTAAATTATAAAATTAGACAAATGATATTTATTTATCATTTTATTTTATTGGATATTTAATTTAATTTTAAATAACATAAAATTTGAAAAGTTGTTAGCATCTTTTTGAATAGATATTGTAAAGACCACTTAGTTTAATTTGGAAATTAGCAGTTAATTATGATTAATTATGAAAATTATTTATAGATATTTAAATAATTGTTTATGCCGTTATTTTAGAATTCCGAATGCATTTTTATGTCATATAGTGAATTTCATAATTTTGCTTTTCTAGTGCCCGGCAACATGAACTCGGTGTTTGGCTCAGTAGAATCACAACTTAGCATGTTAGTATTGTGGGACAGTTTTTTTAGACATTGGGAATGTCGGGAGTGGTCGGGAATTTAGAATTTCCCAAAATACCCTTTAGTACCCTTGTATGTTATTTTAGTGTGGTGGGGCAAAATGGTCATTTTGCCCCAATTATGTTTTGTCCTTTAGTGGACTTATTATTTAGTGTTAAAGTGATTTATGTAATGTTGTTTGGCTGAAATAAAACATAGTGCATGCATTTCATCACTTATTCAAAAAATTGGAAAAAAAAAATCAAAGAAAAGCTCAAACCTCTTTTTCTCTCTTCCTTTCTCTCTTTCGGCCTTGAGCAGCTAGGGTTGGGGGGGGGGGAATTCTTGTGTGTTTTCTAGCTGATTGTATCAAGATTCTTGTGTTTTCAACTCTTGGTAAGTCTCTTTTGCCTTTGTTCTTGGTTTCTTGGATTTTAAGGAAGTGAAATTTTGCATGTTTTAAGTTGTACTTGCTGTGGTTGTTGTAGCTATTTATTGTTGAATTCAGAGGTTTGTTTATGAGTTTTCATGTTGATTTATGCTTACTTTAGTGGCTGTTATGTTGTTGGAGCATGTTTTGGAGTTTTGAACTCAAAACTTGGCTCATTAGTGTGGATTTAGTTTCTGTGCATGTTGTTTGAGTTTGGGAATGTTTTCTGCAGCTATTTTATGCTTGATTGAGTAGTTTAAACTTAGGTTTGGATGCATGTTAGTGGTGTTTAACCAAGTTTGAGTTTGGAACTCAAAGCTTGGAGCTTTAATGGTGATTTTTGATTTTATGCATGAAGCTTGGTTTTCTTGCTTTGAAAATATTTATTGGGATATTTAGAACAGGTCTGGAAGGTTCGGTATGAATTGTGTTTGATTTGAGTGAGTTATGGAATTTTGTGTGTTTCCTGCGAGGAACCGGAATTCCGGATGGTGTTCTAGGATTCCCAGAAGCGGAATTCCGGTTGCAGAACCGGTCTGCCAGTTGGGGGATTTTTGGGAACCCTAGTTTTTCCCGTTTTTATGTTGTTTAGGGTACTGCCATGCTTTTTATCGATAGGGAAATTTTTAGTTTCTAGTTTAAGTCTCCGGGAAGTGATTTAGCGTATCACTTATCTAGTATTGTGATTGTTATGGTTTAGGAGCCTGTAAATCGCCGTGCAGTTCGTTCCACTCAGGTTGACCGGCACACCTGAATTCAGAATCGAGGTAAGATTAGTATAACAGTATGCATATGTATTACATGTTTAGCGTGCATGTTAGGAAGCCTGTTAGATTAAATTAGATATGTATGTTGGCAACATAATTAAACTAGTTTAACCTAATAAAATTGATTAGCAACATAATTAATTTTATTTATTTTGAAATTAATTTAAGAAAATTATAGTTTAAAGAATTCTTTATTCTAAGCTAAACTATATGTATTTTCTTGTATTTAATTAAATATAGAATTATAACCATCTAGATTCTTTCTCGAACTTAATTTAAATTTTTCATTAAATATTCTTATTTAAGTTGATATTTAGTTATCTACAACTAACCAACTTAAATCTGAATATCTTTTGAATTTCAAATTTCAAAATTAAGTTGAGGAATTTTAGGCATTGGTTATTAAGATTCTTTAGATATTTTTTAAGTTAATATCTTTTCGAATATTAACTTAAAATGGAATATTTTAGATATTTTTTTAAAGTTAATATCTTTTCAAATATTAACTTAAATTGGAATATTTTCAAATTAAGTGTTACAACTTAATTTTTGATATTTAATTAAATTTAAATTTGAAAAATATTTAAGTTCTAGATTTTTTCTAATACAACTTAAATTAGATATTTTTTCAAATTTTGTGAAAAAGATACTTAGTCAAACAAGATATTTTCTAGATAGTTATTTCTAGACTACTTATTATTTCTAATATTAAATAGGAAATATTATACATTGTTAAATTAATTATTTATTAATTAATTTTGGTACAATTTATTTTAAGTATATTTTTCCTAGTATTAAACTAGAGATTAATAATTAAGCCTTCTCTACACTTAATTATTTATTTCTTGAATTTAATACATTTAATTAATTTGAAAATTAAATATCTAAGTTGATTTTTATCATCATACTTAAATATTTCTTTTTCATGACATTTAATTAAATAGAAAATTATTTTTAGTTGAAATTTATTTTTTTCAACTAAATTTAAATAATTTTCAAAATATATTTTTTCTTTATTTTGTTAATCAAATTTCGAAATTGCATTTCTTAAATGCTGGAATTTCGAATTTTATCTTGAAAAATAGATTAAGTTGTAAATTAATTATTTATTTTAATTAATTCTTGGATCAACTTAAATCAATGATTTTTTCATTTATTGATTAATTTAAAATAAATTGAATTAAAGTATATTATTAGAAATTAAATTAATTAGTCAAAGGAAAATCTAAATAGGTGATATTTTTGCTTGAAGTATTTTTCTAGTGTATTTAATTAAATAGAAAATTAATATTTAAGTTGATTTTCATCATCATACTTAAATATTTGAAATTTTTCTTATATATTTAATTAAATAAGAAAATTATATTTTTTGTTGTAAATTAATTTTATTAATTAATTTTGGGCCAACATTAAATTAGAATAATTTTTCCAGGATTTATTTTTTATTTTAATATGCATTTTTCGAAAATTGTATTCTTATATACTTTAATTTTTCGAAATGCAATATATATTTATAGAAAATTAAATTTGAGTTGTAAATTAATTTAAATTAATTTTGTAACAACTTAAATTGAATATTTTTCTAAATATTTATTGGAAATTATTACTAAGATGGAAATAATTCATATTATTTTCATATCCATCTAAGTAAAATTTATAAATATTAAATTAAAATTTATATTTAGAATTTTTTATTCTAAATTGGAAATTTTAATTAAATAAATATATATTTAAAATAAATAGATTAAATAAAGAGAATCAAAGAAAATACAACTCTTTTTAAATAATGAGCTTTATTATTAAGACATTCGATCTCCATTGTGGGTTTTACACCGCGTTTGTTTTAGTGAGTAATCCTCCCTAATGGAGGAACGTTCATTAGCAATTTCGCACCGTTTAACCTCGCATGATAAGTAGTTTGTAAGTGTTTTGTATGGTATGGATCACCCTAATGGTGGCGACCATACTTGACTTGCAAATTATGAAACAATGGTGGAAGCTCATAAGATAGAATTGCCTTGACTCTCGCCTAAACGGGACAACGCTGAATTCCAATCTTGATCGAATAAAAGGTTGCTAGAATGTTTAACATTTTAGACGAGCTGATAACTCTATTCAATGAATGGTAGCTTTGACTCTCGCCTAAACGGGACACTGATATCAGTTTGTTGAAAACCTTGGAAATTATTTAGGATTGTAAGTTTTTAGTATTTTCACTTGTCATTCCTACTTGCCATATGTTTATAATTTCTGAATTGTGTATGAATTTATATTGAACCATGTTATTTTATGTTATTAAGTTGTAGTTTAATTTCGAATCTTCATTGTTGGTCTAACTTGGCTTGTTTATCTAATGAGATAAATCCCTAGTGGATTTTCACCATTAGACATACATAATAGTGTTAGGTCTCGAAAGATAAATATTGTATATGCGACATCTAGCTGTTCATCAATTGATGACACCTTAGACTAGTATTTTTACGATATGAAACAAGAAGATTGTATAAATAAGATTACTTTGACATTCGCTAATCGAAGCATCGTTGGATTCTTATTTATAAACGAAATTATCCTAATTCCTCTTAGCTTATTCATTTCGGATTAGCTTCAAAACATATCATTGGATGAATGGTCTATAAATCATTTCATGTCATTATATTTTCTCTTAAGAAATTAACTGACGCATATGATTATAATCCCGAAATTCTATGCCCAATTGATATAAATCCTCAATCTTAGAAATCTCCTACTTGTATGGGCAAATCTGACTTAGAGTTTGTATTAGTAGTGCTGGTCCAAGATAGAATTACTCATAATATTTGGTTGAATTTAAGTCTTTGACTTTAATTTTAGAATCCAAACAGAAATTTTCTTATATTTCTATTTCCAGGAAGCAATACAGTTACACTTTCCAAGTGTTTAATATCCATCTTCTATTAATGGATTCAAACTGTATGGAATATGAGTTAGGTATTCTGTGACCAGGATCCACTTGCACTATTCTAAGAACTCTTTGATGTAACTAAACCTAAGTCATCAAAAGACACTACCACATTTTTTTTTTTAATCTATGGCATTTGTATCTTGTTCATAGTGGATTTGACAAGATCAATCTCTGCAAAGAGTTAATATGCCTATATCCACTGAAAGTAGTTCATCTCATTCGCAGATGGATGTACATTCAGGGGTGGATATGAGTTTTTCGTTGTATTCCTAAAACGTAACTCTAGATTATACCTTATGCAAAAAAATTTGAAATGTTTGAAAAATTTCATTAATTTCTAGCAATGGTTAAAACCATTAAGGTAAGTGGTTAAAGATCTTGCGAACTGATAGGGGTGGAGAAATAGTTAGTAGATATGCAGTTCAAAGATCATTAATTTGATTTTTGAATTATATCCAAACTTACCTCCCCAGAAATTTTGAGTTGCATGTTGATGATTAGTTACTAGTCGTTGCCTAATTCCTTCTATGGTAATGCAATTTCAGAATGATGTAATGGTTGTATACTTAATGTAAATCATTACTAGATTCATGGATGACCTAATCAAAATCTTAAGAAAAGCTAGAACAGTTAACCATGGTTTGTTAGCTATTTTAAGTGATTAGGGGTGGACCATCCCATAGTCAATAGATAAGAAAGTGTTTGTTCAAACAAATACTACTTTTCTAAGATAATGACTAAGTCTGAAAACAAGTAGCAAATAAAGGAGATATTTTTCTTGATTCCAAAAGTGTTCTATCATCTTATATAACATATGATGATCCAACTGCCTCTGTTGTCTTGTCACAACCGAAGAGGTCAATACCATTTAGTTTTCTTAGACATAATTCACGGTACCTCGTCGTAGTGGGAGAGTTTCTAGGAACTCACCTTCTTATGACTTGGGAGACACTAGTGATTAATATCCATTGTGAGTTTAAACAAATAATGGATTGTCAAGATAAGAAACTAAGAAGAAAGCCAAAAGAACTATGGTTTAATCCATTCACATGGAATAATCTAAAGTTTTCTATTACAAGGACATAAAAGGAAATTTTCGTTTATAAGTCCATTCAATGGACTTAACAAAACTTCATGTTCCTAGTATTATAGGTTTAAGTTTATCTAAACCTATGGCTTGTGCTATACCTGGTAATTACTTACTCTAATGCAAGCAACTTACTTTAGTAAGATGCTGAAGCATTTTCTTTCTAATGGCAATCTATAGAAGCTTCACAACTTCTTAGGTATAGATTTTATTTATCTAAGGAAAAGTCTTAACTATTCCAGAAAAGATAAAGCCATGAAAGAATTTCTTATATCAACAGTGAGAGGTCTTAGATATGCTTTTGTATGCCTTAGACCAAACACCTGTTGTTGAGTGGGAGTAATGAGTAGGTATCAGATTAATCCAGGAGAAGAACATTGGAAGACAATCAAGTAAATTTTAAGATTAAGAAGAGGAGCTATATGTTAGTCTATAAGGGTGTGTTTAAAACTTTTAGACTACACCATATCAGATTTCAAAATTTGCCTTTGTGCTAGTAAATTTTTCTGATAAGATGGTGGTTACTCTGGGGGTGGAATAGTGATTTTGGAGAAGTGTAAAAACCTATCTGAAGTCTCTAGTTCTACCAGAGAGAGACTGAATGTTAAAGTTGCAGGAAAGGTACTTATTCAGTCTAAGGAAAGTTCTATACATCTTTGGCACCATTCCAAATTGCCTTAAACTACTAGTGTTAATTTCCTGATTAACCAAAAGTAGTTGCCAAAGGTATGTATAGAATCCAATATCCCAAGAGAGTAGACATATAGAGAGGAATTTCACATTATCAATGATTTTGTGATTAAAGGAATAGTAATGGTGGAGAAAAGGTTGTGTTTAATTCAACCTTTCAGATCCTATTACGAGGAGTTTACTACTACTACACTTGATTTGTATATCAAGGTGTTAAGATTATTTGAAACGCACTTTTTGTTTTATATTAGTACAAGTGGGAGTTTGTTGGGTTTTATGCCCTAAATAAAACTCATTTCAATATAATCAGATTTGCTTATTAATATAGATCAGAAATAACATTTAATGTTGCATGGTTCACATGATTTATTTCATGATTATATGTACATAATGTATAAATTCATCTGAAACCCTTTTCACATACTTGATCCTGTTTATTGTGCTGTCAACACATTGGAAAGTAAACATGACTATGTGAATAAAGTTTCCTAGATTTATCAGACATAGGGTTTTACTGATATGATAATCTACAACAGAGTTTACTTGCATTTGGAGAAGTGTTATGTTCTTTCCAGAGCATTGGTTAAAGTAAAGCTCAGGTTGGATGCATGGAGTATGCATCGGAAGGGACCGATATTGAACTTTGACTTAGATTTATTAAACTTACCGTAATATCTATTCAAGTCAATATCGCCTAGTTGATCCTAGATCAAATGATCTTAATCCTGATATGATTAGGCTCAATCTCAGGAGGCTATTCGTGTTCTTTGATTTGTTAGTTAAGCCTACTTTTAGGTCAGGGTGATACGTACATTTTGGGAACACGGTAGTGCAATTGAGTGGGAGCGCTATCATAAACATGGAATCTATAGCTTCTATCTGGCGAATAGTAAGCAAAGGATGATCTCCTTCGAGCTTGACCAAACGAACATAAATGGTGGAGTACTCATTTCACATAAGCTGAAATATCATTTATACGGGGTCAAGTGTTTTAAGGATAAAATACATTGTAGGGTGTTACGGTAATCTAATCCCTTTACAGTGTAGATCATTCATATAGAGGATCATTGATCACATTAGGATTATAACAATGGATAACTAATGATGTGTCTATATGGTGGAACATATAGAGCATTCTATATACTGAGAGTGCAATTCTAAGTTCTATGCGTGGATTCAACGAAGAATTAATAAGTTAGTGAATTTTAGTAATAAATTCTTGATCTACTTATTGGAAGCTCGGTTATATAGACCCATGGTCCCCGCACTAGTTGAGATAATATTGCTTGTAAGACTCATGTAATTGGTTTTGATTAATCAATTATAATTCTCAAATTAGACTATGTCTATTTGTGAATTTTTCACTAAGTAAGGGCGAAATTGTAAAGAAAGAGTTTATAGGGGCATATTTGTTAATTATGATACTTTGTATGGTTCAATTAATAAATATGATAAATGACAATATTATTTAATAATTATTTATAGTTATTAAATAGTTAGAATTGGCATTTAAATGGTTGAATTAGAAAATTGGCGTTTTTGAGAAAATCAGATGCAGAAAAGGTAAAACTACAAAATTGCAAAAAGTGAGGCCCAAATCCACTAAGCATGGCCCAGCCACTTTTGTAGGCAATTTAAACTGATATTTTCATTATTTTAATGCCAAATAATTCAAACCTAACCCTAGTGGAATGCTATAAATAGATAGTGAAGGCTTCAGGAAAAACACACTTAAATTTTCTATTTTTCCTTCAGAGAAAAACCTGAGCCTTCTCTCTCCCTATCTTTGGCCGAACCCACTCTCTTTCTCTTCCTCATTGAGATTTCTAAATCCTTAGTGTATGAGTAGTGCCCACACACAGCAAGTGATACCTCAATCATAGTGAGGAAGATCGTGAAGAAAGACTTTCAGCATAGAAGGAGTTTCAGCATCAAAGATTCAGAGAAAGAGATCCAGGTTCAGATATTGATAATGCTCTGCTACAGAAAGGAATCAAGGGTTAGATATCTGAACGGAAGGAGTCATTTAATTCCGCTGCACCCAATGTAAGGTTTCCTAAACTTTATATGTGTTTATTTCATCGTTTTAGAAAGTTCATATTTAGGGTGTTAATCAACATACTTGTGAGTAGATCTAAGATCCAGGTAAAATAAATTCCAACAGAGTATGACTAGCAGCTGGAGTATGACCAGTGAACCGAGTATAGGCTGATACTGTAACACATCGGTAAGGCTAGAGTATGACTAGCAGCTGGAGTATGACCAGTGTACCGAGTATAGGCTGTTACTTTGTCAAAATTACCGTCGTACGAACGTTCGGGACTCAGTATCATGTGGGACACGGCAGTTAGGGTTATGGTCAGGGGTATGGGCGTCTGATCATAACCCGGGATTTATGTATGTTTTATGATTTATGCTTTTCTTACTGAGTCTGTCGACTCACAGTGCCATGTTTATATGTAGGTAAGGGCAAGGCCAAGGCTGAGGAACCGTGAGGACGAGCTGATGAAGATTGTACATGTCGGGGCGGTTAGGCCTGAAGCGTACGATCCTCGGGACAACAGTTCTTTTGTAGTTAGTCGCTGGGCGACAAGTATTTTGTAATAGACAGTAAACTTTTTGTAAAGTATTTTGTAAATGGGATCCCAAAGTATTTTGTATGAAATATTATATAAGTTTAATTAAAAAGCAAAAATTTTAATTAATCACGTTTTCCATAAATTTCGTTGATTAGCAACGAGCTGCACAATATGTTTAAAAATCACGTAATACGCCTATGCTAGTTAGGGTGTTACAGATATTTAGGTTTGTTGAAAACGTAATTTTTCAAATTTACAGGTTCAATTTTGAAATTAATTATTTAATTTAAATTTAATATTTTTCGAAAATAATAATTAATTATTTAGATTTTTCGAAAATAATTTAATTATTTAATTATTTTAAATTAAATAAATCTTATATTCAACTATCCAATTTGTTGCACGTATGTGTTTTATATATTGTTTAATTATTAAACTTGTTTTTATAAAACCTATTATTATTTGATCTAAATTGTCATGGTTAACTTGTTGACAGGTCCAATGATCTAATTTTAACCAATGGTTCAATTGTCAATAGGTCAAATAAATAATTTGTAACAGGTAAATTTTACAATCTTCTTTCATCTGTGTATAAACATAGTATCATGATAGGATCCATCTAAATCAATGTGTGCTTGTGCCTATATGTTTGCTTTTGACTTAGATGCATATAGGGAGCCCATTTAATTTTTATTATAATTTTATTATAATTTACTTTTGATCAACCTAGTAACATGATAAAATTAATTTGAATTATGTGATAGAATTAATTTGAATTATGTGAAATATCTTGTAATTTTATTATACTTTTGATCAACTTTTCATGCTATAATTTACCATTTTAGAGCTTGTATTTTACAAAAGTTATTAATTGGACCCTCTATTTTATTAAATGACAAATAGACCTTGTATTTTTCAAAATTGTACAAATAAGACCCTGAACTAATTTTTTGTCAAGATAAAACTTAATAATAATCTAATCTAAAGATGTTATGACAAAACTGATTATATTTTTTGTATATGTTCGTGTTAAAAATTGTCTTAAAGTTGGTTATATTAAAAAATAAAATTATTGAAAATTAAGCTCAGGGACTTATTTTTACTATTTTGGAAAATATATGGTCTATTTTGTCATTTAACAAAACAGAGGGTCCAATTGATAACTTTTGTAAAATACTAGGTCTAAAATAGTATTTACCCTATAAATTTTAATATTTTTACAGATTGAATTATATATTAAAGAAGTTGTCTGATCCAATTCGCTCCCATCTGAACAAAAGTGATGCACCATAATTTAAGAAAGTAGTCAAATTTTATGAAGGTATGTATTCGGGCACACTTGGTATTAATTATTTGTGCTATCTTAATTTATTTCTTTTAGCAAAATTTTTTGATTGTATAATTTCTTTTTGCTAAAGCTCTAGAAGTATTGACCACTAGTAATGACCTTGTCAAAAGCCTCACTAGAAAGAGCGGAAGCTAGCGAAACCCACCTTGTCTTAGGTGGCTTCGAATCCAATATCTCTGGCACAGGAGACTGTTCTAGGACATGATCCAGTCTTATTACTGCGCGCCAAGACCATTTAGCGGATTGCCTCAGACATCATAATGGCCCAAAGGACGGTTAGGGAGGATAGATCATGTCCTATATCTCTCCCCCTCACTAGAGCAGCCTCCTCTATCTTGGATTCCGCATCGGAGCTCCCAATTTCTGAGTCCACATCTGGCTCAGCCTCGACAAAGGCTGAGTAGTCTTTTCCTCAACTATGATTCGACCCCTTGTGGCTACCATGGCCACATGTGGATTGTACAGAGGAGCCCTATGCAAAGTCTGCTTTATCCTTGCCATTAGTACAAGGAGAGCAGAAGACCTACACAGTTGCCACCTCCCCAATTCAACATCGATCCCTACCTGCATGGAAGAAATAAGGAGAGGTGAGCAACCTGACAAAGCTACAAATATATTCAAGTCAACGACATCTTCCAAGAAAAAAAAAATGAAGGGTACAAGGTCGACCAACGACCAAGTATTGTCTTAGGTGCAATTACCAAGACACACAGTAAGTCCTAAGTTGCTCAATTAACTATAATGGACTCATTATCTAGCCTTATGCAGAGTTTCCAATAGAAACCATGCATAAGGTCATAGTTGTATATGCCTCAAAGGCCGCCTTACGACTCTAACTACGGTCCAAAGAGGGAGAAAGAGCCTTGGCCTTGGCTGGCCAGGGTTCCAAGTCCTAGAGGCCAGCCAGACCCCAAGACCTAGCTTAGAGGCCAGCTAGAAACCCTAGTTCTAGGCATAGATCGGTCATCCTAGGGACACAGTCCCCATGGCCGACCAGACCTGATGAAAGCCACTCATGGCCGGCTAGGCATCAAACAAAGCCTCCTTGGCCGGCCAGCATGTGAATGGATCAAAACACGTGATTTGTCAAGAACTCAAACATGTTCTTCATTTTCTTCATGTTCTTCATAACTCAATGAGCCAAGAATCATAACAAATGTCAGATTTAGTTCTTTTTCATCTATAAATCACACATTGTTCATCCTAAGGCTATCATGTGGAGCAAAATACTGAATGAATTACAATCTAACGTAAGGATCAAAGTGTTGGGTTTTGTGCCCTAAATAAAACTCATTTCAATATAATCAGATTTACTTATTAATAAAGATCAGAAATAACATTTTATGTTGCATGGTTCACATGATTTATTTCATGATTATATGTATATAATGTATGAATTCTTTTTAAGTCCAGAACATATGAGTTTGTTAAAGATTATAGTGTTGTCAGCACAGTGGAATATAATCTTAATTATATGTTCAAAAGTTTATTCCCTGATTTGTCAGAACACTGGACTTAGACTGACATGGTATAATCAGCGATAGGTATTCTTACACCTTGGAAAAGTGTTATGTCCTTTCCAGGACATTGGCAAAGTTTACCAGTATCGGATGTATGGAGTATACATCGAAAGGGACCCTACTTTTGGGTCAGGGTGATACGTACATTTTGGGAACACGGTAGTGCAATTGAGTGGGAGCGCTAACATAAATATGGAATCTATAGCTTCTATCTGGCGAATAGAAAGTAAAGGATGATTTCCTTCGAGCTTAACCAAACAAAAATAAATGGTGGAGATCTCATTTCACTTAGCTGAAATATCATTTATACAGGGTTAAGTGTTTTAAGGATAAAATACATTGTAGGGTGTTACGGTAATTTAATCCCTTTATAGTGTAAATCATCTATATAGAGGATCATTGATCACATTAGGGTTATAACAATGGATAACTAATGACGTGTCTATATCATGGAACATATAGAGCGTTCTATATGACTGAGAGTGCAATTCCAAGTTCTAAGGGTGGATTCAGTGAGGAATTAATAAGTTAGGGAATTTACTTGATAAATTCGGTTCGACTTATTGGAAGCTCGGTTATATAGACCCATGGTCCCCATACTAGTTGAGACCATACTGCTTGTAAGACTCAGTTAATTGATTTTGATTAATCAATTATAATTCTAAAAGTTAGACTATGTCTACTTTATGAATTTTCACTAAGCAAGGGCGAAATTGTAAAGAAAAGAGATTCTAGGTTTATTTATTAATTAAGAGACTTTATATGTCTAAATTAATAAATATATTAAATAATTAGAATTGGCATTTAAATGGTTAAATTGGAAAATCGGCATTTTTGAGAAAATGGGAATGAAAAATAACAAAATGGGAAAGTTGCAAAGTGAGGCCCAATTTCCTTATATGGGTTGCCCACTATGCATAGGCTTTTACCATTTTATTTTTCTATTATTTTAATGCCACACAATTCTAACCTAAACCTAGAGGGCATTCTATAAATAGAAAGTAATGGCTTCAGGAAACAACACACAATTGCATCTCATTCTTTTCTGAGAGAATTCCTGAGCCGCCACTTTCCTCTCTCTTTTCTTCTCTTCTAATTTCGAAATTCCCTTGAGTGATAGAGTAGTGCCCACACACATCAAGTGGTATCTCAATCATAGTATGTAAGACTATGGAAATTCTGCATCAAAGAAGGAGAAAAGAAGATCCAGATTCAGATCTTGATTATGCTCTGCTACAGAAAGGAATCAAGGGCTAGAGATCTGAATGGAAGGAGTCATATTATTCCGCTGCACCCACTGTAAGGTTTTCTAACTTTATGTGTGTTTATTTTCATTGTTTTAGAATTCATATTAGGTTGTTAACCCAACATACATGATAGTAAATAGATCCTGGTAAAATAATTTCCAACACAAAGCATGTTCAAAATAAGAAATAATATTCATGCATTCATGGAAAAATCATTCAAATCAAGTGATAGAAAAAGAATATAAAGCATACCCGCAACTAGATTCTGACGAAGACAAAGACGGGAAGCTTGGATTGTTGAAATAGTGCAAAAATTCCAAGGAAATTAAAGCCAAGAGGTTCGGCCATTTAGAGAGAAGGAGGAGCTTTTTCAAGAGCCAAGTTCTAATGAGAGAAAGTAAAAGTTTAAAATAAAAGTGAAAAAAGGGTTTTTCCCCCAAAACTCACTTATGTACGTGTGGCCCCCTTTTTCTCACTTACTTCACCAGCTCCTCATAAAGGCACATAAAAGATTTATTTCTCTATTACAACAAGACTAAACAATTAAGACAAAATGCTTCAACATGCGCACCACTTTTTATTCAGCAAAAGTAACTGCGGTCCCGAAAACATCAATCTTGCTTGTAAAGTCCTTGTCCGCACAAGGACTTGGGGAACAAATGTTATCCCAATTTTTCGTCCTCATGACGTGGTATGCTTACATGGATAGATTCTTTGCCACGTGGTAGTACAACTCACCAGAAAGAAGGCTAAGTCAACATCCGAACCAACAAAGATCCCGACACTCAAACGAGAATCAAATGACAATCTAGCTCGCTCTCGAGAGCTGGCCAGCCACCCTTGGCCGGCCCTGTGGCTAGCCAGGCCAGTAAACAGCTTAATGCCCAGCCAAGGAATGCTCAGTGGGTCCCACAGGACACACCTACATGTGAACAACACAAGTGGGCTGTGAATTGGGCCCCAAAAGCCCAACAGGCAGGCTGAGAAGCATTTAGAATCTAGGGGTATTTTGGTCTTATGTAAATATCTAGCTAACTATCCTATTTTTAAGGGAATTAAGTTGTAAACCTGGGATTTAGGCCTACTATATAAATGCCTTAATCTCTAGCTAAAAACCTAAGTTGCCTAAGCCTCCTATAAGCTAGAAACCTCATATTCTCTAAGTGTCAACTCTCTCTCTCTCTCTTTCTCCCTCACTCTCTCACACGCCCAAGCATACAGCACTCTAGGCTATCCAGCACTCGAGTCTGCCAGACTCTGATCCATACATTGTAATCCTAAAGGGCACTATAGCAGATCCCACCTATAGCGATCTGAATAATGATTACCTCTGTATAATACAACTAAAAGGGGAGTAGGTCATTACCCGTTATCACAAGGGGGCTAAACCTGTGACAGTCACTAGTCCCGTGATCTGTAAGGGGAAATACCAGGTAAGCTGTGCAATCCCACACCGCCTGGGGAAGGTCAAGTTGGATGATTATGAGACTGTGTAGGTATGGGACTACACAGTTGAAGAGGGCTTAAATGGATTGATTGGTACTACCTATATCAATAAGGTGCATCTTGTTTTTCGGTAGCCCATCTCGAAAGAACTCCACAATTAAGCGTGCTTGACCTGGGGCAATTTCAGGATGGGTGACCTCCTGGGAAGTTTCCCTAGGAAGCGTGCGAGTGAGGACAAAGCATGCTAGAAACACTCGTGTTGGTTTGTAGGGTCAGTCATCAATCCATGAAGCAGCCATAGTGGCGTACTCGTGTATAAGAGCCATTATTCTGTGGGTGTAAGGGCCCAATGGAGGCTTGAAGCGGGGACGTTACAAATGGTATCAGAGCCTTGACCCAGCCGGAAGTGTGGTCGATGAGGACGTCGGACCCCGTAAGGGGGGTGATTGTGACAGTCACTAGTCCCGTGATCCGTAAGGGGAAATATTGGGTAAGCTGTGCAATCCCACACCGCCTGGGGAAGGTCAAGTTGGATGTTTCTGAGACTGTGTAGGTATGGGACTACACAGTTGAAGAGGGCTTAAATGGATTGATTGGTACTACCTATATCAACAAGGTGCATCTTGTTTTTCGGTAGCCCATCTCGAAAGAACTCCACAGTTAAGCGTGCTTGACCTTGGGCAATTTCAGGATGGGTGACCTCCTGGAAAGTTTTCCCAGGAAGCGTGCGAGTGAGGACAAAGCATGCTGGAAACACTCGTGTTGGTTTGTAGGGTCAGTCATCAGTCCATGAAGCAGCCTGAGTGGCGTACTCGTATATAAGAGCCATTATTCCGTGGATGTAAGGGCCCAATGGAGGCTTGAAGCGGGGACGTTACAAAACCTATATAATAAATATCGTTGTCTATTGTTTCTTATGCTAATTTGTGCACACATGTGGCAAGCATCAAATCTGTTGACCCCGCTATCGGTTGATCACTTTTCAGTGTCAACATATTTATTAATTATTTAATTTTTTTTATTAATTCTCATACTTTTATATATATATATATAGATTAATTTTACTTTTTAATCACAGTGCATTTATTTTCTATTTTTGTAAAGTTTCTTTTTTAGAATAATTTTTAATTTATTGTTTTATGCAAATTTTATTCTTCATTGAAAAAATTATTCTTCTAATTTAATATATTAGTAATTTTGTGCTTCTTACTATATTTTTTATTTATATATATGTTATTTATTTTATTTATTTTAATATTATCATTTAGTATTTCTTATATAGTCATTTATTTTTTTTTTAGGAAAAATTAGTATATATATTTAATGTGTATGTATATATTTAAGGAATAATTAATATTTTTATGTTATATTTTTTTTTATTTAAACTAAAAGTTTGTTAGAGTTTATGTTATATTTGTCTTATAGCTTTAAATATTTACTAATTATCTTATTTATTATATATTGTTATAAAGATTATTAATTATGTGGATGTCCAAATTTTTTACTATTAATGTAATCAACATTCCCTTTTTCTTAGTTTCCTTTTTTCTTAGTTTCTTAATATTTGACTCTTGTATGTGTATAAATAGGAGATCACCTATTGGAATAAAACACTCAGAAAATTCCCATCTCTTCTCTATTTTCTTTCTCTAAATTATAATATTACATAATACTAATATTTCATAATACGTTATCAGCACGAGCCTCTAACCAAGTTTTCTTCATGGCAAACCTTGCAAAACTTGACTTTGTAGCACTTGATGTTTCTGGAAAAAACTATTTATCATGGATTCTTGATGCTGAAATCTATTTAGATGTTATGGGTCTTGGAGACACCATCAAAGATCAAAATACTGAAACAAAACAAAATAAGGCCAAGGCTATGATTTTCCTTCGCCATCATCTCCATGAAGGGGATTAAAATCTGAATATTTAACTGTGAAATATCCTCTTGTGCTTTGGAAAAATTTGAAAGAAAGATATGACCATAAAAAAAACTGTCACATTGCCAAAGGCTAAGAATGATTGGTTGCACCTGAGGTTGCAAGATTTTAAATCAGTAAGTGATTATAACTCTGCAATGTTAAATATTACTTCTTGTTAGAATATTAGCTGTATATTAGGTGTAAAAGAATTAGGGTAACTTGTATTTAGTAGTTTCCTATTTTGTTGGTAGTTTCCTATTTCCTAGTCTCCTAGCTTTGTATATAAATATGTACTATTCTATGAAATATACACACAATTCGAATCACTATTTTCTACATGGTATCAGAGCATTGTGATTCAAAATTCGA
This sequence comes from Cannabis sativa, assembly GCF_029168945.1. Taxonomy (NCBI): domain Eukaryota; kingdom Viridiplantae; phylum Streptophyta; class Magnoliopsida; order Rosales; family Cannabaceae; genus Cannabis; species Cannabis sativa. Next base: position 60,040,440 of record NC_083604.1, read on the forward strand.
AATTCGAAATTAGGGTTCTGAAAAGAAAAAAAAAAAAAAAAATTAGGGTTTGAGTTTAGGGTTGTTTTTCGAAAATCCTATTTGGAGTGAACATTGTTTCTCACAGCCCACATAGGAGGAGCGCAGTGGCCGAGTCTACCAACCCCGAAGTCGGTCGGCCGGATTCCTCGCGCGTGGGGCTCACGCGCGCACAGGCGGCTTACGCGCGTGGGGCTCACGCGCCGGCGCGTGGAGGCGCGTGTGACGGCGCCTTCGACGGCGTTCGTTGCGATTCTTCCTTTGGGTTCTTCTAAGCCCACTCGCATCTGTTCTAGGTTGTGATTCGGTATTTGTTTGTCTTCTTCGTGTTTGGGTGTTCATTCTTTGGTGTTCTTTTGTTCTTTTTCTCTGTCTTTGTGTTTGCTTTTGAGATTATGGCAGAGATAAGATCAGATTCAAAATCGGTTGTTGTTTCGATGTTGTTCCTAGTAATGTCTAAAATCACGGATCATAAGTTGATTGGTTCGAATTATTTGGAATGGAGTAAGACGATTAGTGTATTTGAGGAGTATTGACAAAGATGATCACTTGGTGACGTGATCCTCTGAAGAAACAAACGATTCAAGGAAAATATGGCTCCGTGAGGATGCTCGCTTGTTCCTTCAAATTCGAAATTCTATCGATATTGAGGTAATTAGTTTGATTAATCATTGTGAATTGGTTAAAGAACTAATGGGTTACTTGGAGTTTTTGTATTCGGCAAAGACAACATATCTCGCATATATGATGTTTGCAAAGCTTTTTATCGCGCGGAGAAACAAGATAAGTCTCTTATGAATTATTTTATGGCTTTCAAGAAAACATATGAAGAACTTAATGTGCTATTACCGTTTAGTCTGATGTAAAAGTTCAACGGCGCCAACGAGAACGAGATGGCTATTATGAGTTTTCTTGCGGGACTCTCATACGAATTTGACTCTGTGAAAGTCACAAGTTCTCTGCGGTTACGATGTCTCCTCTTTACAAGATGTGTTTACTCGTGTTCTTCGCACGAGAGACTACCTCTTCAACTCCTGCAGAATAGCGCCTTGGTGAGTCGTAATAGTGCACGGAAGAAACTCTACTCAAGTGGATTTAAAGGAGGTAATTCACGGACACGATAACGCACACCAAATTACGGGAGCATCATGTGCAATTATTGTAAGAAACCGGAGCCACACCAAGTTTGAGTGTAGGAAGTTACAATTTAAGAATCGACAACAACACTCGCCAATATTGCAAGCACTAGTGATGCATGTACGACAAATCGGTCCTTATTTACTGTGATGAATTTGCCAAGTTCTCGAGGTATCGAGGAAACACTTAAGTCTTCATCTTCTTAAATCACTGCGATTGCGCGATTCGAGTAACTCTAATGCCTTGCCTTCTTTCCAAATCCTCGAAAATGGGTCATTGATTAAGTGCCACGGATCATATGACGGGTAATTCCGTCTCTTTTCCACTTTTCGATCTCACGGTCCCCCTTCTGTTGTCACCTTAGGTGATGGGTCAACGGCTTCGTTCTTTGGATGCGGCACTATTGTTCCTACACCTATGCTATCTTTATCATCAGTCTTACATTTACACGATTTGTCCTTTAATTTGCTTTACGGTAGTCAACTCACTCGTAATCTAAATTGTTGCATCTCATTCTTTCACGATCATTGTTTGTTTCGGGATCTTATGACGAAGAAGATTATTGGTAAAGGACATGAATGCGGTGGCTTGTATGTTCTTGACCCTTTTATGCCGCTTATTGCTTGTTCGAGTGTTGCTTCGCTTTTGAGGCTCATTGTCGTTTAGGTCATCCATCCCTTCCTTTGCTCGAAAGCTGTGTCCCCGATATAGTAGTTTATCTTCGTTAGAATGTGAGTCATGTCGGTTTGCCAAACATCATCGTGTTAGTTTGAGTCCACGTGTCAATAAACGTGCTAGTGTTCCTTTTGAGTTAGTTCATTCGATGTTTGGGGTCCTTCTCCTATTTTGTCTCAGCTTTGGATTCGGGTATTTTGTTACTTTTGTGGATGATCATTCTCGTTTAACTTGGTTATATTTAATGAAAAATCGTTACGAGTTGTTTTCTATATTCGTGCTTTTTGTCTTTGAGATTCAAACTCAATTTAATGTATCTATTCGTACTTTGAGAAGTGATAATGCCAAAGAGTATATGTACGCTCAATTTCAATCTTATATGACCTCTAATGGCATGCTTCATGAAACTTCTTGTGTTGATACGGCACCTCGGAATGGTGTTGCGAACGTAAAAACGGACATCTTCTTGAAGCTTGCACGTGCTCTCTTGTTTCAAATGAAAGTCCTAAACCTTTTTGGGCGCGATGCGGTTTCCACGGCATGCTTTCTTATTAATCGCATGCCCTCTTACATTTCTTAATGGTGAAATTCCATTTAAAATTCTTTTTCCTAATAAGTCATTATTTCTGTTGCTCGCGAGTATTTGGTAGTGTTTGTTTTGCTCGCGATGTCGAGTCCATAAATGTCCAAATTAGACCACTAAGGCACTAAAGTGTGTCTTTCTTGGTTATTCTCGTCTTCGAAAGGGTATAGGTGTTATTGTCTTTGATCTCAACAAATATCTTGTGTCTATTGATGTTACTTTTGTAGAAAATACACCTTATTTTTCATCTTCCACTATACACTAGTCGGGGGGAGGATGATGATTTGTTGGTTTATTCGAGTCACATCCTATGCGCACGCTCCATGTTACGGCGGGTCTCTTGTTCCTTCACTGCCTCGGTCGTCACCCCCACAATGTCTACACCTCCACCACCTCCACCACCTCTACCACCTCCACCACTCCTCGGCCTCCTATAGTGTACACCGGGCGCCCCCCTCCTCCACCTCTGTTTCATGTCACTGCACCTGCATCTTCGTCATCAGATCTGGACATCTCAGATGATCTTCCCATTGCACTACGTAAAGGTAAACGTCAATGTACTTTTCCTATTACTTCTTTTGTGTCTTATAATCATCTCTCCTCTTCTTCTTGTTCTTTTATTGCTTCTCTTGATTCTATCACTATTCCTAAAGCTGTTCGAGAAGCGATGTCTCATCTGGTTGGCTTGCTGCAATGATAGAAGAGATGAATGCTTTGGTTGCGAATGGTACTTGGGTCTTGGTTGATTTACCTTCGGAAAACGCAGGCCATCGGGTGTAAATGGGTGTTCACGGTTAAATTCAATCCAGGACGGCACTGATTGCTCGCTTAAAGGCCGTCTTGTTGCCAAGGGTTATGCTCGAAACCTATGGAGTGGACTATTGTGATACTTTTTCTCCTGTTGCTAAACTCACATACGTTATTTGTTCATTTCCATGGCAGCTACTCATCATTGGCCTTTGCATCGGCTTGATATTAAAAATGCTTTTCTTCATGGAGATCTTGAGGAAGAAGTATATATGGAGCAACCTCCGGGTTTGTTGCTCGGGGGAGTTAGGGCGAGTTTGTCATCTTCGCAAATCTTTATATGGATTGAAACAAAGCCCTCGTGCTTGGTTTGGTAAATTTAGTAATTTGTTGAGAAGTTTGGTTTGTTGAAAAGTAAGTCGGATCATTACGTGTTTTATAAAAGATCAGTGTTGGTATCATTTTGTTAGTGGTGTATGTTGATGACATCGTTATTCTTGGAAATGATGCGAAGGCATCTCATCCCTTAAGTCTTTCATTCACACCCGAGTTTAACACGAAAGATTTAGGGGAACTCGAGTATTTCTTGGGGATTGAAGTTACTCGGAGTAAACAGGTATTTTTAAATCTCGAAGAAAGTATGTACTTGATTTGCTAGCGGGAGACAAATTGGGATCAAAACCTTGCAATGCTCCAATGAATCCGGTTTGTGCATCTTACACGTGATGGGAAACCATTTGAAGATCGAGAAATATCGCGGAGTTAGTTGGAAAGTTGAATTATTTAGCGTGACTCGTCCGGATATTGCATTTCCGGTTAGTGTTATCGATCGGTTCATGTCTTCCCCAACAATTCATCATTGGGCGGCATTAGAACAAATTTTATGTTACTTAAAAGGAGCACCGGGACGAGGTATAGTTTACAAGGGATCATGGACATACCCGGATTGAGTGTTTTTCGATGCGATTGGGCGAGGCTCCAAGGTAGATAGACGATCCACTTCGGGATATTGTGTATTTGTTGGGGGCAATGCGGTCTCTTGGAAGAGTAAGAAACAAAATGTTGTATCTAGATCCGATCTTGAATCGAATATAGAGCTATGGCCCGGTCAGGTGTGTGAGGTAATATGGATTTATCGGCTTTTTAATTTGAATTCGGGTTTAAGACTTCTATTCCAGCAAAATTATGGTGTGATAATCAAGCTGCTCTTCATATTGCCTCGAATCCCGTATTCCACGAGCGAACTAAGCACATTGAGATCGATTGTCATTTTGTTCGTGAGAAAATTCAACAAGGTCTGATCTCCACAGGATATGTGAAAACCGGAGAACAACTAGGAGATATTTTTACAAAAGCTTTGAATGGGGTGCGGATAGACTATCTTTGTAACAAGCTGGGCATGATTAACATCGATGCTCCAGCTTGAGGGGGAGTGTTAGAATATTAGCTGTATATTAGGTGTAAAAGAATTAGGGTAACTTGTATTTAGTAGTTTCCTATTTTGTTGGTAGTTTCCTATTTCCTAGTCTCCTAGCTTTGTATATAAATATGTACTATTCTATGAAATATACACACAATTCGAATCACTATTTTCTACACTTCTAAATTAATGTTGTGTGGAGAAAAAGTTACTGACTATGAAATGTTAGAAAAAACATATACTACTTTTCATGCCTCTAATGTGCTCCTGCAGCAGCAATATAGAGAGCGAAATTTTAAAAAATATTCAGAATTGATTTCATGTCTTTTAGAAGCTGAGCAGAATAATGAACTTTTGATAAAAAATCATGAATCTCGCCCAACTGGGTCTGCTCCATTCCCTGAAGTGAATACTACAATTGCTAACAATCATAATCATAGTCGTAGTCGTGATCATAATCGAAGTAATAGACGTGGTCGTGACCATAATCAAAGTTGCGGTCGTGGTTGCGATCGCGGTCGAAGCAATGTTTGGCATCGTAATGGCCAAAATAAAAATTTATATACTCTAATGAAAAGCACAACTACTGAGAACAAGGGAAAAGGTCCTCAAAATAATAATCGTAGAAATTTTGAAAATTTATGTTCCAAATGTGGAATAAAAGGACACTGGGCACGTGCCTGTCGTACGGCAAAACACCTTGTTGATCTTTATCAAGCATCTGTGAAAGGAAAGGAGAAAATAGAAGCAAATTTTGCCTATCAAGATGATGGTTTTCTCAAAGAGCCTTTGGATATTACGCACTTAGATGTTGCAAATTTTTTTAATGAAGATCTCATTAATAGCAACATGAATATCGATAATGGAGATGTGAATGTCCACAATTAGTCACTTTTCTTTGTTATGTTTTTTTTTTTATTATTATCATTTATTTACTTTAAGGTGTTTATTTTATTTGGCATGTTTATGTAATGAACTTTTATTATTTAAGCATTTATATTTTGAACTTATTATGTTTTTTTTTCTTGTTAATGAAGTAATGGACATTTGTCATTCTATACATGATTCTACAAATAATGGTGATGATATGTGTTTGGTGGATAGCGCAACCACTCATACAATACTTAGAAGTGATAAATATTTTTCAAATTTATCAAGAATGAAGGTAAATGTTAATACAATATCAGGCACTGCAAATTTAATTGAAGGCTCCGGAAGAGCCATTATATTGATGCCTAAAGGAACAAAAATTATTATAAATGATGCCCTATTATCCACCAAATCAAAAAGGAATCTGTTGAGTTTCAAAGATATACATCGTAATGGATATCATATTGAGACAATAGATGAAAATAATTTTGAATATCTTTGCATTACATCTATTGTTTCAAGAAAAAAATGCATATTAGAAAAATTACCTGGTTTGTCTTCAGGTTTGTATGTTATATGTATAAGTACAATAAAAACTCATGTTATTGTGAATGAGAAGTTCACAAACTAAAAAAATTTATTTGTTATTTGGCATGACCGGTTAGGCCATCCCGGTTCAATTATGACGCGTAGAATAATAGAGAACTCACATGGTCATCCATTGAAGAACCAAAAGATTCTTTTATCCAGTGAGTTCTCATGTGCTGCTTGTTCTTAAGGAAAGTTAATCATTAAGCCCTCACCGGTAAATGTTGGAATTGAATCCCCTGGATTTCTTGAACGAATTCAGGGCGACATATGTGGGCCTATTGTCCCACCATGTGGACCATTCAGATATTTTATGGTATTGATAGATGCATCAAATAGATGGTCACGTGTTTGCTTATTATCTACTCGTAATGTATCCGATTACGAGCATAATTCTCAGACTATGCAATCAAGACAATCCGCCTTGATAATGTTGGTGAATTTACATCACAGGCTTTTAATGATTATTGTATGTCAATAGGGATAAATGTTGAACATCTTGTTGCTCATGTACATACACAAAATGGTATAGCAGAATCATTTATTAAGTGCCTCCAATTAATCGCAAGACCATTACTTATGAGAACAAAACTCCCAATTATAGCTTGGGGACATGCTATTTTACATGTTGTGACACTTGTACGCATTAGGCCAACATCATATCACAAATTCTCCCCACTACAATTGGCTTTTAGTCAGGAGCCAAATATTTCCCATCTAAGAATCTTTGGTTGTACAGTATATGTTCCGATTGCTCCACCACAACGAACAAAGATGGGTCCTCAAAGGAGGCTGTGAATATATGTTGGGTATGAATCTCAATCTATCATTAAATATCTCGAACCCACAATTGGAGATATATTTATAACACGTTTTGTTGATTGTCATTTTGATGAGACAAGTTTCCCAGCTTTAGGGGGAGGGAGAAAGAAACAGGTGGAAAAAGAAATTATATGAAATGCACAATCATTATCTCAATTTGATCCTCGTACAAATCAATGTGAACTTGAAGTTCAAAGCATAATTCATTTGCAAAATATTACAAATCAATTACCAGATGCATTCATTGACCCAAAGAAAATTACAAAATCACATATTCCAGCTGAAAATGCTCCAATTCGAATTGAAGTCCCAGAAGGACAATTAATCAATGATTCTAAAGCACGTTTGAAACGTGGTAGACCAGTCGGTTCCAAAGATAAAAGTCCTCGAAAAAGAAAGGGAGCAAATAATCAAGATGGCCCTAATGAAGAGGCTAAAAATTTCGAGGAAGATGTTGACATAAACAAATCTCTTGAAGAGATTCAGGTACCTGAAAATACTTGAAATAATGAGATCTCAATAAATTATGTCAATACAGGAAAAGAATAGAACCGACTCGAAGTAATTGTCGACAATATTTTTGCTTATAATGTAGCGCTAGAAATTGTAAATGAAAGCGAGAATCTTGAACCTAAATCTATCAAAGAATGTCAAAATAGAAAAGACTGGCCAAAATGGAAAGAAGCAATTCAAGCAGAATTGAATTCACTTGCTAAACGCAAAGTATTTGGACCTATAGTCCAAACACCTGAAGGTGTGAAACCCGTTGGATACAAATGGCTATGTTTACGTAAAAGAAATGAGAAAAATGAAGTTGTGAGATACAAAGCAAGACTTGTAGCTCAAGTTTTTTCTCAAAGGCCAGGTATTGATTATGAGGAGACATATTCTCCTATGGTGGATGCAATAACATTAAGATATTTGGTTAGCCTGGCTGTGAGTGAAAAACTCGATATGCGATTAATGGATGTAGTCACAACTTATTTATATGGATCACTAGATAGTAATATTTACATGAAGATCCCTGAAGGATTTAAGATGCCTGGTGCATATAATTCAAGCAATCGAGAAATGTGCCCAATTAAATTACAAAGATCATTGTATGGATTAAAACAATTAGGACGCATGTGGTACAATTGACTTAGTGAATATTTATTAAAAGAAGGATATAAAAATGATCCTATTTGCCCATGTGTTTTTATAAAAAGTTCAAGTCCTGAGTTTATTATCATTGCTGTATATGTTGATGATTTGATATTATTGGAACTCCTGAAAAACTTTCGGAAGCTGTGGAATATCTAAAGAAAGAGTTCGAAATGAAAGATTTAGGAAAAACAAAATTTTGTCTTGGTTTACAAATTGAGCATTTAAAATGTGGAATTTTCATTCATCAGTCAACTTATACCGAAAAGATTTTGAGATAGTTTTATATGGATAAATCACACCCATTGAGTAGCCCAATGGTAGTTAGGTCACTTGATGTAGAAAAAGATCATTTTCGACCTAGAGAAGAACATGAAGAGCTCCTTGGTCCAGAAGTACCATATCTTAGTGCAATAAGAGCATTGATGTATCTTGCTAATTGTACAAGACCTAATATAGCTTTCTCTGTCAATTTATTAGCAAGATTTAGTTCTGCTCCAACATATAGACATTGGAAAGGGATTAAGCACATACTCCGCTATCTCCAGGGTACTATTGATAAAGGATTATTCTATTCTAATAATTGTGGGTCACAACTTATTGGCTACGCAGATGCAGGATATTTATCTGATCCACATAAAGCCAGATCTCAAATTGGCTATTTGTTCACTTGCGGTGACACTGTTATATCCTGGTGGTCAACAAAGCAAACTCTGGTGGTCACTTCCTCAAATCATGCTGAGATACTTGCAATTCACGAGGCAAGTCGAGAATGTGTTTGGTTAAGATCAATGACACAACATATTCGAGGAACATGTGGATTAACATCTAATAAAGAAGTACCAACAATTCTCTATAAAGATAATGCTGCTTGCATCGCTCAACTTAAAGGAGGGTACATTAAAGGAGACAGAACTAAACATATTTCACCAAAATTCTTCTTTACACACAATCTTCAAGAAAATGGTGATATCGATGTTCAACAAATTCGATCAAGTGATAATCTTGCAGACTTATTCACGAAGTCATTACCAACATCAACTTTTGAGAAGATAGTTCACAAGATTGGAATGCGTCGATTAAAGGATCTCCATGAATGCCAAAATGAGGGGGAGTAATTTCATACTGCACTCTTTTTTCCTTGACCGAGTTTTATCCCACTGGGTTTTCTCGGTGAGGTTTTTAATGAAGCAGTTATTATGGACATCGAAGGAGGAGTGTTATAAATATTATTAATTATGTGGATGTCCAAATCTTTTACCATTAATGAAATCAACATTTCCTTTTTCTTAGTTTCGTTTTTTTCTTAATTTCTTAATATTTAACTCTTGTATGTGTATAAATAGGAGATCACCTATTGGAATAAAACACTCAGAAAATTCTCATCTCTTCTCTATTTTCTTTCTCTAAATTATAATATTACATAATACTAATATTTCATAATATATATAGATTTTTAATCAATTTTTTAATAATCATTTAAATTGTATCTTAATTAATAATTTTCATTTTTGGTATTTGGGTGTTTAATACAGTTATGTGGGGATTTATTATTATGTTTTATGTAATTTTGTAATGTGGTTGTTTTAATGTTTAAATGAGAGAATTTATTTTAATTAAAGATTTTATTTTTTCGTTCTAATATTTTTGATAAATATTAAAAAAATATATTAATTCAAATATTTTTGTTTGTTTTCTTTTAATTAAAGGTTTTACTCAATTTTTTTTCTTTCTTTTTAATTAAAGATTTTATTTTTGTTTTAGGTTTATTGATAAATATTTTTTGTTTGGTTTTAATTCTTATGTATTATGTTTTTTCATTTGGGCATTCATTTAGGTGTAAATTATATATTTTGATTAAGTCAGTCCTCTCATTACTCACTTAGAGATTATTAGCAATAATTGTTTTTACAATTTAAATTTTTGAGATTATTTATATTTTCTTCAAATATTTATTTTGTTTTGATACTTTTATTAATATTTAATTAACTTTGTTTTTGCACTATTTTTTTATGGTTTGGATGCCTTTTATAGTTTTTGTGCCATCATTATGGTGTGCCCCTAATTGTTTAGGGTAGATTTGTAGTATGATCAATAGGTAAGAGAAAGATTTCATTTGGTATTCATGGCTTCTGCAAATGACTTTTGAGATTTGACAGATAAGTATTTTAAGTCTTGATATTATTACATGAATTGTTTTACAATTTTTATTCAAATTACCTATTTTTTCATTAAATTGTCTGGTTATAGAGTTTTATTGTTATTTGGCTAATTAGTAGTTTTTCCCTCCGAACTTTGACATGTACTAAATCGTGCCCCCTAAACTTTTTTGGCCATTAGAAATTTCCCCTGAACTATTGAGATTGTTAAATTCAAGGACTTTTGTCTAATTTCATTCAATTTTACTGTTTCAGTGATTGTTTATGTACTAAATCATGCTCCTCAGACTTTGATATCTATCAAATCTTGCCCCTCAAACTTTGATATGTACTAAATCATGCCCCTTAAACTTTCATCCATGTTAGAATTTATTACTAAAATTAGACAAAAGTCCTTAAATTTAACAATCTCAATAATTCGAGGGGAATTTTTAACGGCCAAAAAAGTTCAGGGGGCACGATTTAGTACATGTCAAAGTTCGGGGGGAAAATTACTAATTAGCTTTGTTATTTTGTAGGTTGATTTTTGTGGAGGGCCCACTGTTACAGAAATTTTGTCGATAAGTTCATTTTAAGTATAATTTATTTGAGAGTTGTCATCTTTTTACTGTTGAGATTTTTTTTTTATTAGTTAATATCATCATTAGGAGTAACTCAATTTTTTTTTTTTTTATCTTATTTTGTTTTGTAGATATTTTGTAGAGTATTTTGATATGTGTTATGAGTTGGCGTGTAGTTTTCGATGTTATAAGTTGAAGTTCTAATTATTTTGGTGTATTATTTGAGGATGTTATAATTTTATTGTCTAAATTTCTAAATTAGTTTTGTGTTATGTTACTCGCTTACTTACTAGTCCATGATTTGACAAAACATGCTATTTAAGTAGTTCGAGAAGGTTACTACACAAATTGCAGATATCTGTCCTATAAATTTATGATTAAAAAAACCCGCAATCGTGACTTAACCTACTAGAATTTTAGGGGTGTTCATCCGATCCAATCCGCATTTTTTTGGTCAAACAACATCCAATCCGCACTAAGTGCGGATTTCATATTTTGGATCCAATCCGATCCGCATAAGAGTTTAAATCCAATCCAATCCAATCCGCAATAGTGCGGATTGGATCGGTTATTTTAGATCGGTTATTTTTTTAATAATAAATTATTTAATATTTCATAGAAAAAAAATTAAAAAAAGACTATTATTTTTTAATCTCCAATAATAATCTATTTCCATCTCTATTTATATATAAATTAAACTAATATACATATATATCAATATATATACTTATCTTTAAATTTACACTAAAATATATATGTATCTAATTACTAAAATAAATAAGCTAGTATATATATATTTAAACTTTATGTGTATGTGTCTATGTGAATAAGAATTATTTTTCTTGTGTTTTATATTACAAAATAAATAAAATGCACCAACTCAATATATTACTAAAAAAGATTAAGAAATTAGAAGTTTGTGTCTTTTTTTAATTAATATATATTACATATTATAATTTTTTTAAAAAGTGCGGATTGGATTGGATCGGTTACTTTTTGAGGTCAAACAACATCCAATCCGCACAAGTGCGGATTTTAGATTTTTCAATCCAATCCAATCCGCACAAGTGCGGATATCCGCATTTTGCAGATTGGATTGGATTGGATCGTGCGGATTGGATTAGATCGGATACTTTGTGAACACCCCTACTAGAATTGCTAATACAGTATAGGGTGATTCTACAATGCACCCCCTTAAAATGGATATATTGATGCACCCTCTACTTGTTTCGGCATCCAGAAAAATTTTTTAGTCTAATTTTTTTCATATTCATGTACGTTATAGCTATTTGAGATAACCTACAAAATTTTAAGAAATTCGGAATAATTTACAATATAGAAAACAATGTTCAAACAGTCTATTTTACACGCGCATAAAATAAAATAGTCACGCGTGCAACACACTACTTGAACGCAATTTTCGGCGTGTTAAACTTTTCCGAATTTCTTAAAATTTTGCAGGATGTCTTAAATAAGTATAATTTACATGACCATGAGAAAAAATTTGACTAAAAAATTATTTCGGATACTAAAACAGATAAAGATGTATCGGTGTATCCATTTTAAGAGGGCGCATTATAGAATTTCCCTACAGTATATATATTTCCATAATAATAATAATAATAAAAATAGGAAAATTCTACAATGCACCTCCTTGAAATGGATATATTGATGCACTCCTATCTGTTTTAGGATCTGAAATAATTTTTTAGTCAATTTTTTTCTCATGGTCATGTACGTGATAGTTATTTAAGACATCCTACCAAATTTTAAAAAATTTAGAAAAGTTTAACATGCCGAAAACTATGTTCAAACAGCGTGTTGCACATATGACTAAAATAGATTGTTTGAACATTGTTTTCTATATTGTAAATTATTCCGAATTTTTTAAAATTTTGTAGGATATCTTAAATAGCTATAACGTACATGAATATGAAAAAAAATTAGACTAAAAAATTATTATGGATACCGAAATAAATTAAAGATGTATCAGTACATCCTTTTTTTTAAGGGAGTGCATATCTATATCTATATGACTCTCATTGTTGTGAGTTGCATCTTTCTCTCTTTCTGCTCATAATCCAAACGATGCTGGTGAAAGCTTATTCTCCGCTTTTGAAGTTGGACTGCAATTCCATATCTATCTACCGCCTCAGCCATGGGCCCCGTCTTCATTCTCCCTCAATTCATGCTTCTACTTCTTCTTCTTCCTCCAACGACCCTACCACAAACATGGACAAATCCCAATCCCCTTCAGGTACTTTTCTTTTCTCTATGTGCATTTTCTCTTCTATTTCCTTCTTTTCCATTTTCTGAGTCCAATTTCGCCATTGGTGTGGTTGCAGTTTTACGTTCGAGGTCATCTTTTGGCAGGTTGAAAGTGGAGAGAGTGAGAACTACTCGGCCCAAGGAGCTTGTAGTACAAGTACCAACCAAAAATCCACCATTGCCAGTGGATGATGATGATGTTGTTGAATCTCCACCACCATTGAGGAAATGGACCAGGAAAGGTAGTGAAACTAGAGTGGGCTCATCTAACAAAGGATGGAACTTGAAATACGACTCACCCGAACCTGATTCGACCCCACGAACCAACTTCTCATCCGGTTCTGATTTTTTCAGTAGAAAGTCTTTTAGAGATGTGGGTTACAGTGATTTTATGATTGAATGTCTTAGGAAACTTAATTTTCAACGCCCCTCACATATTCAGGTATAACAGTTCCTCACCTTATCCAACTTTTTTTCTTTTTATTATTCATTTTAGTTATTGTTTTCGTTCGTATATTTTTCTTCTTTATGAAAGGGATTCGTTTAAATATTGTGTCATAAATGTTGAAGTATAAGCGAAAAACATTTTACTTATTTCCATTTGTATTCCTTATTAGCAAACACGCCCTTATTGGTTTTCATTTCTTGGCATTTGGATTGTTAATAGTATCAATATTTCGAATATTTATCATATTTCATTAGCTTGCAAAGAACTAGATTTTTTTTATGCAATGCTGAAATATGTCTTTTCTGATATGATTATATCGAGTCCCTGTTCTTTGGAGATAGCTAAACTTATATTGAACATTTTGATTCATTTGTGTCAATATCCCATATCCATAGTCGTGTTGGTTACTTGGTTTATGTTGTTCAATATCCTGGCTCTGTTGTCACCATTGTCTTGCATTCTTTAGAGAACTATGAATTTGAAATTTGTGGATACTATAAATACTAGCATTGACGTTAAGTGGGTTTTTATCCTTTTTTTTTTCTTTTTTGAAAAAGAGACAGAAGTCACTTGTCTTAGACAACTTCCTCGCAAAATTTATTCAGGAGTCTCACTTATGGCCGAGGAAAACCGTAGTTACAAAACAAGCATAAGACTTTAATAGATAAATACAAACATGAATTTTATTTACAGCTGACTATGTTTTCTTAGTTAAGTGGGTTTTTATCAATTGCAGGCCATGTCATTTGCACCCGTTAAAGAGGGAAAGAGCTGTATTTTGGCTGATCAAAGTGGATCTGGGAAGACTTTAGCATATCTTGCTCCTGTAATTCAACGTCTTAGGCAAGAGGAAATTGATGGAAAAAGCATGGCCTCATCGCAGAGTCCTCGACTGATTGTATTGGTACCAACTGCAGAGTTGGCTTCTCAAGTATGTGACTATTTTGCTCTATATTGCATTTTCCGCATTTCACTCACTACTTGCTTCATTTGCTGTCACTCTAAAGATTTTGTTTCCTTAACATCCACTGTGCTACTCCCTTTTGGTAGTACCTTCAAAACATATTCTTTTCTATATGGTGAAATAAGAATGTACTGAAGATTATTTACACAGGTTGTGCTCTTTTTGGAATACAGTTTTTTTTTCTCTTTCTTTTATACGGAGAAAATAAGAAATAGAGTTTATATCATTTGAACATTTTTGTAAGGTTGTACTTTTACTTAATGCATGTGTGTAAATTTTGCAGGTTTTGGTCAATTGCCGATCAATGTCAAAAAGTGGTGTTCCTTTCAGGTCAATGGTTGTGACAGGTGGTTTTCGGCAGAAAACTCAACTTGAAAATTTACAACAAGGAGTAGATGTCCTTATAGCAACACCTGGTCGTTGTATGTATATGATCAAAGAGGGTTTTTTGAAGTTAGGAAATCTAAGATGGTATTTCTTTCTTCTTTGGATTATCTTTTAACTTCTGTTGCTATTTTAAGCTCGTTAATATATATATATATATATATATATATATATATATATATATATATTTATATTACACTTTTCTGCTGTTATGATAGACTTTTCTTAGACTAGAAATAATCTAACAAAGAATTCAGACACAAATATTGATTTCCTACCAGAATGCTTTTATTAATAGAATTACACAAAATAGCTATTCGAGAGGCTTTTCTTCTATTCTAACTTTTCAAGAGGGCTAGATTTCTCTCATGAGATTGCTCTCAATTCTAAACTCTTTCCACCTATCTGAAACTGAGTTCTAATTTTCTATTTATAGAGAATAAAGCTTACCATGTCACCAACTTCATTAAAAGCTACTAACCCAAAACAAAAAGAACAACTCAGCCAAAAACAATTAAAACAAAGACTTAAAACTTAATAAACTTCTGTAATAAAATTTATGCAAGGTCTTTATGGCTTTTCTTCCTTTGGTAGACACATCAAACAAGGAGCTTATCCGCAACATTTCTTCTATGTCTTGGGTGATTTCTGTTGCTTTATCCGCATTCTTTGGTCAATGTACTCTTAATTCAGCCCTGATCGAAGGTGTTATTTCATTCAAGAATGTACCTAGCTGAATTTCGAGTGCTATGTTGTCAAGTGGAGCTAAGATTCTGTTGAATTTTTTTTTTTTAATCTCCCACACAGTTATTGTTTTACTGAGAGAAATTGGTCATAGAGGGACTCCATTTATGTGTCATGAAAGTGCTTCAATACCATCGTTTTATTTCTTCTCAACACAATTTTTCTTTTCTTGTTTTCATATCAGTACCAAAGCAGAGGATCACCAGAAAATGAAATAAAGGCTGCCTCTATCCTCTCTTCCTCATCGTAATTATGACAAGTGAAAAACCTTTCAGCTTGCATAATCCATCCATCTAAATTGTCCCCCCATGAAAAGTGGGCATTTTCAATTTCTTCAATTGCTGTTTGTGTCTGAAATGTGAGCTCGACTTTCCTCTATCCAAAGAACGACCCTCAAAGACTCTTTCTTCGGAATCCTCCTGCTGGTGGCACTTCAGCAGCTTTAGTACCCTGTTTCAGCCGCTGTCCGCTGCTTCTTGCCCCCATTAAAGGCCCTGGAATCCTAGTTGCAGATGGCTCCTGGTTGCTGGACATTGGAAACTTAGTTGCAGTCGGTTCTTGGATGATTCTTGAATGGCCTTCGAGCACTTGATTGTTCTTGCTTGTTCATGAGCCTTTAGAAGACACCGGAGCTGTTGCTGCAACAGTTGCATCTGGCGCCCCATCTCTAGAATAGACTCATTGACTGAGTCATTGACAGTGTCTGTAATAGCCAGCACCTTCATCTTCAACATTGCAACTTTGCCGTCAAGGGTTGAATCTGAACTGCTCTTATCTCTTGGTTTCTTCTGCATTGTATCTGTAGCTCACAGCACCAAATTGATAAGACTTTTGTTAGATTAGAAATAATCTAACTTGCAAAGAATTCAGACACAAATATTGATTTTCCACCAGAATGCTTTCATTAATCATCAAAGAACTACACAAAATGGTTCTTTGAGAGGCTTTCTCTCCTATTCTAACCTTTCAAGAGGGCTAGATCTCTTCCAAGATATTTCTCTCAATTCTAAACTCTTTCCGCATAACTGAAACTGAGCTCTAAGTTTCTATTTATAGAGAATAAAACTTGTCACATCGGCAACTTAATTAAAAGTTTCTAACCCAAAACAAAAAGAACAGCTCAGCCAAAATCAACTAAAACAAAGACTAAAACTTAATAAACTGCTGTACTAAAACTCATGCTTGGTACCAAACCATAACTCCATGATAGGGTTTTGTTCATTGGATAAATACTACTTTGGTGTGATTAAATGTATCAAAATAGAAGCACGTGTGATTGTGTTTGTCCCACATCGCTCATGTGTGAGTAATTTGTGGGATTTATATTACACCAAGTAGCTACCAAGCCATAACCACGTGATAGGGTTTCGGTAATTGTATAAATGCTACATTAAATCTATCAAAAAAAAAAAACTCATGCTTGGTCTTTATGGCTTTTCACCTTTGTTAGACACATCAGACTTATCATGTTATATCTGCTTCTTTTACAAACCAAATTTTACTTCAAAAATATCTTTAGGTGATGATCTTGACAAACTAATTTTTTCTTTTTTTTTTTGGAATAAGACCAACTAATAGAGTTGATTTCTCTTTTATCCAGAAATACCCTGGATAAAGAATTTTATTAATTACTGCCTGGAGAAATAATTTTATTACTGAAGCTAACAGAGTTGAAACCTTGTGGTGCAGTGCGGTGCTAGATGAGGTAGACATTCTCTTTAATGATGAAGATTTTGAATCAGTGCTACAGAATTTGATGAGTTCTTCACCTGTTACCACACAATATTTATTTGTGACTGCAACTTTACCAGTTGGCATATACAACAAATTAGTTGAAGTTTTTCCAGATTGTGAGGTAACTATGGGACCTGGGATGCACCGAATAAGCACTGGCCTTGATGAGGTCAGTTCCATGATTGCTTTTACTAGTTATGATTTCTAAGAATTAAAATTGTTACTAGGAAATTTGAAGTACGGAGTCATATGCAAATTTCATGTGTATTGATCATGATTGTCAATATTCAGGTTCTTGTAGATTGTAGTGGAGGTGAAGAGACAGAGAAAACTCCGGAATCAGCATTTATGAACAAGAAATCTGCACTTCTGCAGCTTGTGGAGGAAAGTCCAGTTCCCAAAACAATAGTTTTTTGTAACAAGGTAACAGAAAATCCTCCTTAGGCATGGATACTTCTCTCTACTTGGTGTGGTTTTTGTGAGGAAATTCAGTAATCCTACATCAGTTGTTTCCGTGTATTTAACAGATAGAGACCTGTAGGAAAGTTGAGAATGCATTAAAGCGTTTTGATAGAAGAGAGAACCAAGTTAAAGTTCTTCCATTCCATGCTGCTATGGCTCAAGAATCGCGGCTTGCTAATTTGGAGGAGTTTTCCAATTCTCGTCCAGAGAAGGGATCACAGATTTTAGTTTGCACTGATAGGTAACTGCTGTAGCTTCCTCCGGTATTTGTTTGAAACAATTTAGAATTTACAAACAAAAATTTTATGTTCTGATTATTTTGCTTTTGCATACATAGAAATTTCTGATGAAATTTATTGCAGGGCATCACGTGGAATGGATTTTGCTGGTGTGGTGGATCATGTTGTTCTCTTTGATTTCCCGCGTGATCCATCTGAGTATGTTCGCCGTGTTGGAAGAACTGCTAGAGGTGCTTCTGGAAAGGGCAGGGCATTCATCTTTGTGGTGGGAAAGCAGGTCTTCCTTGCCCGCCGCATCATGGAAAGAAACCGAAAAGGTCACCCATTGCATGATGTGCCATCCGCTTATGAGCTCTCCAGATGAAGACATGTTTTATTGCATTTGTAAATAAAGTAACAAAAGATGAACTAGAGGAGTTTAATGTTTTGAGGAAAAAGAGAAACAAGACAAGTTCGATTCTCATTTAAAATGACGATATTTAGAGCCTGACATGAAGTAATGAAAACTACATTGCTTTATTTGCTTTAATGCTGAAAAACTATACCAAAAAAAAAAAAAAAAAAAAAAGACTTTGATATAGGGAAGGAAGCCAAAGCTAATATGAATAGTGCTATGTGCACATTTTTTTAGAAAAAGTGTAAACATGATATTTATGTCTAAATTATGATTTTGTAGAATTTTACGGTTTAATGTATAGTATGTTTTTGGTAAAAAAAAATTAGTAATCTTTGTAAATGCAAAATATGGTGATTGAATTATGTATAGTATTTGATAGAATAATATATATTTAGGAATATGATTTTGTCTCGTTATTATACTTTTATGGATTGTAATCCGTGATGTATGGCAGCCGTCAGATGAAGGAGTTATTTGATCTGACGACTGAGATTGATCTAGGGGTAATTAGAGTTAAAAAGTAGAAACGTACCTTGACACTCATTTAATGTACCTTGAGACCCATCTAATGTACCACAGAATACATTCTGTGAAAGTATATCACGGTACAAAATCATTTCCCTATATATTTATATACAAATTTAGGTGATTAAATTGGAAATTATTAAATATAATTTACCCTAATTCTTATAATTAATATTCTAACACTCTATTTTGGAGTACATATGTTAATTATGCTCAACTTGTTACAAAAATAATAAATTTGCTCCCCATTTAAAGTTATTGTAAAAATATCTCTTAATTTTTCGATCTTTACATGTCTTATGTAGATCAGGTCTTGTTGAATTTTTTCAAGAACAAATGACAATCAATCTTAATGTGCTTAGTTTGCTTCTGAAATATGGAATTTGAGGCAATATGAAAAGCAACTTGATTATCATTAAATAAGCTTTTCATTTTTTTTAAATAATTTTATTGATATGGCCATGAATTACATAAGGAAAATTTGATTTTCTATACTTACATATACTTAATATTTTTTCCCTAAACACACCACTTAATATTTGTAGAATATGACATATTTTAGAATATCCTTGAAATACCCCCATTTACATTACCCCTTGCCCTTTCTCTTCTTCTCTTTGCTGCTGAGCTCCTAACTCCCCAACTAATTTTTTTTTTCAGTCATTCACCACTCATTTTCTTAACTTCATAACACTATAATCTACTACACTACAAGTTATTCTACCCATTTTTTTTTTAAATTTGGAGGGAGCATCATACACAGAGCACACATATGCAAGCAATGGATAATGTTTTTTTTTTTGTTTGTGTAATCTTATTTGTTGTTATATTTAGTTTAGAATGTTGTTTTGATGCTTGATTTGTGGATTGTTGCTGTTTTTTGTGTTAAAATGTATGCTGCCTGTGAATACTGCAATTTTCTTGGTTTTTGCATTTTTTTCGTCTGGCCCGATGGGGGTCCGATGCTGTCCGTTGGGGGGCCCGATACCTTGTCAAAATAGCTGACAAGGGTGAAGGCCTGATGGGGTCCGATAGGGACCCGATAGGGGTTGGATGGTACCCCATAAAATTTTGTTTGTTTGGTTTTTTGGGTCGAGTCCAATTGGGGTGTCCATTGGGGGGCCCGATACCTTGTCAAAATAGCTGACAAGGGTGAAGGCCCGATGGGGTCCGATGGTACCCCATAAAATTTTGTTTGTTTGGTTTTTTGGGTCGAGTCCGATGGGTGTCTGACGGGTCCGATGTGGGGGTCCGTTTGTGGTATTCGAAATATAGTTTTGGGAATTTTTTAGGCTCGATTGGATTGAAGTCTGATATGTGTTTGATGGGTCCGATTGGGGTGTCCGATTATAGTCCAAAATATAGTCCAAAATATATTTTGGGTAATTTTTAAGGCCCGATTGGATGGGTGTTCGATTGTGGTCCAAAAATTGTTTTTTTTTTTAATTTTTGGTAACGGGCTCGATTTTGTTTTCATATTTATTGCATTGAAAGATTTTTTTTCGGTGAGATTTTTGTTCTAAATTATAATTATATTTTTTTTAAATGTATGTGACAGGTTCAACTGTTAATGCGTGTGTTATGTATAATAGTGTTTGGGAGCTTCAGCTTGATAGTAGAGATTGGATTTATAAGCGGGGCAAAAATTTGACATTTGACATTGATCCGAACGTAAGCTACTCAGGTTTGGTTGATCTTTTGTATGAAGAACTGGATATTGACAAAGTGGAGTATGACTTGAAATTAGAAGTAAATTACAAGTACATGAAAGGCTATGAGTATCGCCCTGAAGTTATTGGAAATGATAAGCGTGCAAGGTACTTCTTATCTACACTTGCGAAGAAGCTAGATGAATTTACTCCCTTGTTTGTGACTTTATTAAAGAAGAATGTTTGCATCGATCCTAGTCCCACACCAAGTTCTGTTAAGGACAATCGTATCGAGGTTGGAAGTTTTGTTCCAGAAACAAATCCAGAGGTGTTGGTTGCCGATGTATTATCTGAATTAAACACTATGATGTCGAGTGTTGATATTGTAGCACACATGCCCTTCATTGATGGTTTTTTATGGTCCAGACCCTGAATGTTATGTTGAGGGCAATGATGACGTAAGAGATAACCAAGGTACAGAGGTCCCTGCTGCTATAGCTTTGAACTTGACTCCACTATCGTACCAAATACTGTTGGGTTTTATGCCCTAAATAAAACTCATTTCAATATAATCAGATTTACTTATTAATATAGATCAGAAATAACATTTAATGTTGCATGGTTCACATGATTTATTTCATGATTATATGTACATAATGTATAAATTCATCTGAAACCCTTTTCACATACTTGATCCTGTTTATTGTGCCGTCAACACATTGGAAAGTAAACATGACTATGTGAATAAAGTTTCCTAGATTTATCAGACACAGGGTTTTACTGATATGATAATCTACAACAAGAGTTTACTTGTATTTGGAGAAATACTATGTTCTTTCCAGAGCATTGGTTAAAGTAAAGCTCAGGTTGGATGCATGGAGTATGCATCGGAAGGGACCGATATTGAACTTTGACTTAGATTTATTAAACTTACCGTAATATCTATTCAAGTCAATATCGCCTAGTTGATCCTAGATCAAATGTTCTTAATCCTGTTATGATTAGGCTCAATCTTGAAAGGCTATTCGTGTTCTTTGATTTGTTAGTTAAGCCTACTTTTAGGTCAGGGTGATACGTACATTTTGGGAACACGGTAGTGCAATTGAGTGGGAGCGCTATCATAAACATGAAATCTATAGCTTCTATCTGGCGAATAGTAAGCAAAGGATGATCTCCTTCGAGCTTGACCAAACGAATATAAATGGTGGAGTACTCATTTCACATAAGCTGAAATATCATTTATACGGGGTCAAGTGTTTTAAGGAATAAATACATTGTAGGGTGTAACGGTAATTTAATCCCTTTTACAGTGTAGATCATTCATATAGAGGATCATTAATCACATTAAGATTATAACAATGGATAACTAATGATGTGTCTATATGGTGGAACATATAGAGCATTCTATATACTGAGAGTGCAATTCTAAGTTCTATGCGTGGATTCAACGAAGAATTAATAAGTTAGTGAATTTTAGTGCTAAATTCTTGATCTACTTATTGGAAGCTCGGTTATATAGACCCATGGTCCCCCCACTAGTTAAGATAATATTATTTGTAAGACTCATGTAATTGGTTTTGATTAATCAATTATAATTCTCAAATTAGACTATGTCTATTTGTGAATTTTTCACCAAGTAAGGGCGAAATTGTAAAGAAAGAGTTTATAGGGGCATATTTGTTAATTATGATACTTTGTATGGTTCAATTAATAAATATGATAAATGACAATATTATTTAATAATTATTTATAGTTATTAAATAGTTAGAATTGGCATTTAAATGGTTGAATTAGAAAATTGGCGTTTTTGAGAAAATCAGATGCAGAAAAGATAAAACTGCAAAATTGCAAAAAGTGAGGCCCAAATCCACTTGTATAGGGCCAGCCACTTTTGTAGGAAATTTAAACTGATTTTTTCATTATTTTAATGCCAAATAATTCAAACCTAACCCTAGTGGAATGCTATAAATAGATAGTGAAGGCTTCAGGAAAATTACACTTAAATTTTCTATTTTTCCTTCAGAGAAAAAAACTGAGCCTTCTCTCTCCCTATCTTTAGCTGACCACTCTCTCTCTTCTTCTTCAATATTTCGAAATCCTTAGTGTATGAGTAGTGCCCACACACAGCAAGTGATACCTCAATCATAGTGAGGAAGATCGTGAAGAAAGATCATCAATGAAAGGAGATTCAGCATCAAAGATTCAGAGAAAGAGATCCAGGTTCAGATATTGATAATGCTCTGGTACAGAAAGGAATCAAGGGCTAGATATCTGAACGGAAGGAGTCATTATATTCCGCTGCACCCAACGTAAGGTTTCCTAAACTTTATATGTGTTTATTTCATCGTTTTAGAAAGTTCATATTTAGGATGTTAATAAACATACTTGTGAGTAGATCTAAGATCCTGGTAAAATAATTTCCAACAAATACCACTGAGGCCATTGACACGAAAAAGAATACCCCGTAGAGAAAATTGCCAAACACCTGGTACTAGTAGTAGTCGTCCAGGCAAAACCAGTAATGCTAGAGGAACCACTGACAGTACATGTCCTAATAATGGTAGAGAGACCAATGATATTAGTGGTCCTACTAATGCTTGAGGGACCAATGTGACTGGATTTAGCGATCTATTTTCTTCTTCGATAAGTTACAGTAAATTTAAGGAGAAAATGTATACAAGAGAAGACATCGAGGATCATAGTCATTATATATCTATGGGTGGCACACCAGGCGGGGAGTTACACGTTGGAAAGATTTTAGAGACAAAGAGCATTTAAAGATGGTTGTTGGCTTGTATGCTATAAAGAAAGGGTTTGACTACTACGTTAGGAAGTCCGGTACTGATATTTGGTACGTCACATGTAAGGATACAAATTGTGGGTGGAGATTAAGAGCGAAGAAAAACGTACTTTATAACATGTTTGAGGTGAGTACATTTCATAATGTACATACATGTTCCCTTGATCTTCAAGGAAAAGATAACCGTCAAGCATCACCTTTGATAGTTGCCCATCTAATTAAGGATAAGTTCGCAACTGACGGCTCGGATCATTTGGCCTCTGATATAAGAAAAAGTATGCACAAGGATTACAGGATCTAAATGAGTTATTAAAAGGCATGGAGGTGCAGAGAGAAGGCACTACACCTAGCTCGGGGTACACCTGAAGATTCGTACTCAAAATTACCTAGTTACTTGCACATGCTACAGTTGAGAAATCTAGATACCATCACGGATTTTGTGGTCAGGGACGGACGTACATTAGAGCATGTAGGGGTCATGGCCCCCCTGAATATATATGTGCTTATATTTATATATGTAAATGTTGGAAATTATTTTACCAGGATCTTAGATCTACTCACAAGTATGTTGATTAACACCCTAAATATGAACTTTCTAAAACGATGAAATAAACACATATAGAGTTTAGGAAACCTTCGTTGGGTGCAGCGGAATATAATGACTCCTTCCGTTCAGATATCTAGCCCTTGATTTCTTTCTGTAGCAGAGCATTATCAATATCTGAACCTGGATCTCTTTCTCTGATTCTTTAGTGCTGAAACTCCTTCTTGCTGAAAGTCTTTCTTCACGATCTTCCTCACTATGATTGAGGTATCACTTGCTGTGTGTGGGCACTACTGTAACACTAAGAATTTCGAAATTTCAAGGAAGAAGAAAGAGAGGGAGTGGTCGGCCAAAGATAGGGAGAGAGAGAGGCTCAATTTTTTCTGAATGAAAAAGTAGAAAATTTAAGTGTAAATTTCCTGAAGCCTTCACTATCTATTTATAACATTCCACTATGGTTAGGTTTGAATTATTTGGCATTAAAATAATGAAAATGTCATAGGATAATTCCTATAAAAGTGGCTGGCCATACAAAGTGGATTTGGGCCTCACTTTTTGCAATTTTGTAGTCTTATCTTTTCTGCATCTGATTTTCTCAAAAACGCCAATTTTCTAATTCAACCATTTAAATGCCAATTCTAACTATTTAATAACTATAAATAATTATTAAATAATATTGTCATTTATCATATTTATTAATTGAACCATACAAAGTATCATAATTAACAAATATGCCCCTAAAACTCTTTCTTTACAATTTCGCCCTTACTTAGTGAAAAAATCACAAATAGACATAGTCTAATTTGAGAATTATAATTGATTAATCAAAACCAATTATACGAGTCTTACAAGCAATATTATCTCAACTAGTGGGGGGACCATGGGTCTATATAACCGAGCTTCCAATAAGCAGATCAAGAATTTATAACCTAAATTCACTGACTTATTAATTCTTCGTTGAATCCATGCATAGAACTTAGAGTTGCACTCTTAGTATATAGAATGCTCTATATGTTCCACCATATAAACACGTCATTATTTATCCATTGTTATAATCCTAATTTGATCAATGATCCTGTATATGAATGATCTACACTGTAAAGGGATTAGATTACCGTTACACCCTACAATGTATTTAATCCTTAAAACACTTAACCCCGTATAAATGATATTTCAGCTTATGTGAAATGAGATCTCCACCATTTATTTTCGTTTGGTCAAGCTCGAAGGAGATCATCCTTTACTTACTATTCGCCAGATAGAAGCTATAGATTCCATGTTTATGATAGCGCTCCCACTCAATTGCACTACCGTGTTCCCAAAATGTACATATCACCCTGACCCAAAAGTAGGCTTAACTACCAAATTAAAGAACACGAATAGCCTCTTGAGATTGAACCTAATCATAACAGGATTAAGATCATTTGATCTAGGATCAACTAGGCGATATTGACTTGAATAGATATTACGGTAAATTTAATAAATCTAAATCAAAGTTCAATATCGGTCCCTTCCGATGCATACTCCATGCATCCAACCTGAGCTTTACTTTAACCAATGCTCTAGAAAGAACATAGCATTTCTCCAAATGCAAGTAAACTCTGTTGTAGATTATCATATCAGTAAAACCCTAAGTCTGATAAATCTAGGAAACTTTATTCACATAGTCATGTTTACTTTCTAATGTGTTGACAGCACAACAAACATGATCAAGTATGTGAAAAGGGTTTCAGATGAATTCATACATTATGTACATATAATCATGAAATAAATCATGTGAACCATGCAACATTAAATGTTATTTCTGATCTATATTAATAAGCAAATCTGATTATATTGAAATGAGTTTTATTTAGGGCATAAAACCCAACAAACTCCCACTTGCATTAATATAAAACAAAATGTGCATTTCAAATAATCTCAACACCTTGATATACAAATCAAGTGTAGTAGTAGTAAACTCCTCGTAATAGGATCTGAAAGGTTGAATTAAACACAACCTTTGCTCCACCATTACTCTTCCTTAATCACAAAATCATTGATAATGTGAAATTCCTCTCTTTATGTCTACTCTCTTGGGATACTGGATTCTATACCTTTGGCAACTACTTTTGGTTAATCAGGAAATTAACACTAGTAGTTAAGGCAATTTGGAATGGTGCCAAAAATGTACAGAACTTTTCTTAGACTGAATAAGTACCTTTCCTACAACTTTAACATTCAGTCCCTTTCTGGTAGACCTAGAGACTTCAGATAGGTTTTTACACTTCTCCAAAATCACTATTCCACCCCCAGAGTAATCACCATCTTATCAGAAAGATTTTCTAGCACAAAGGCAAATTTCGAAATCTGATGTGGTGAGTCTAAGAGTTTTAAATACACCCTCATAGACTAACATATAGTTCCTCTTCTTAATCTTAAGATTTACTTGATTGTCTTCCAATGTTCTTCTCCTGGATTAATCTGATACCTACTCATTACTCCCACTCAACAGCAGGTGTCTGGTCTAAGGCATACAAAAGAATATCTAAGACCTCTCACTGTTGATTTAAGAAATTCTTTCATGGCTTTATCTTTTCTGGAATAGTTGAGACTTTTCTTTAGATAAATAAAATCTATGCCTAAGAAGTTGTGAAGCTTCTATAGATTGCCATAAGAAAGAAAATGCTTCAGCATCTTACTAAAGTAAGTTGCTTGCATTAGAGTAAGTAATTACCAGGTATACCATAAGCCATAGGTTTAAATAAACTCAAACCTATAATACTAGGAAAATGAAGTTTTGTTAAGTCCATTGAATAGACTTATAAACGAAAATTTCCTTTTATGTCCTTGTAATAGAAAACTTTAAGTTACTCCATGTGAATGGATTAAACCATAGTTCTATTGGCTTTTCTTCTTAGTTTCTTATCTTTACAATCCATTACTTATTTAAACTCACAATGGATTTTAATCTCTAGTGTCTTCCAAGTCATAAGAAGGTGAGTTGCTAGAAACTCTCCCACTACGATAAGGTACCGTGAATTATATCTAAGAAAACTAAATGGTATTGACCTCTTCGGTTGTGACAAGACAACAGAGGCAGTGGGATCATCATATATCATATAAGATGATAGAACACTTTTGGAATCAAGAAAAAATATCTCCTTTATTTGTTACTTTATTTTCAGACTTAGTCATTATCTTAGAAAAGTAGTATTTGTTTCAACAAATCACTTTCTTATCTATTGACTATGGGATGGTCCACCGCTAATCACTTAGAATAGCTAACAAACCATGGTTAACAGTTCTAGCTTTTCTTAAGATTTTGATTAGGTCATCCATGAATCTAGTAATGATTTACATTAAATATACAACCATTGCATCATTCTGAAATTGTATTACCATAGAAGGATTTAGGCAACGACTAGTTGTTGGAAATTATTTTACCAGGATCTATTTACTATCATGTATGTTGGATTAACAACCTAATATGAATTCTAAAACAATGAAAATAAACACATATAAAGTTAGAAAACCTTACAGTGGGTGCAGCGGAATAATATGACTCCTTCCGTTCAGATCTCTAGCCCTTGATTCCTTTCTGTAGCAGAGCAACACCAAGATCTGAACCTGGATCTTCTTTTCTCCTTCTTTGATGTAGAATTTCCATAGTCTTACATACTATGATTGAGATACCACTTGATGTGTGTGGGCACTACTCATCTCACAAGGATTTCGAAATTTTTCTCTCTTTTTCTCTCTTGAATTTCGTGGGTTTAAGCTTACAAGAGAAGAGAACAAAGGTTGCTTTATATAGGGAGAAGGGAGAGTACAACTTTCCAAATAAAACAGTTTCCTTAATTACTGTGTAATCAATTAACTGCCTTATTTAGTGTGATCCACCACTTTCCTATTTTTGCTAGGCTTTGATTAGAAATTACATGGCAATTAAAAATGAAAACAATAATTGGGAAAATCACAAAGAGGTGGCCGGCCATAGGGTTTCATGGGCCTCACTTGGATTTTGCAGTTTCCTCAATTTTATTTCTATTTCTCCAAAAATGCCATTTTTCCAATTCTAATCATTTAAATGCCAAAACTAATTATTTAATAACTAAAATAGATTATTAAATAATATTGTCATTTAAAATAATTATTAATTACGCATACAAAGTCTCTTAATTAATAATTAAACCTAGAAACCCTTTTCTTTACGATTTCATCCTTAAACTGTGAGAATTCATAAAGTAGACATAGTCTAACTTTTAGAATTATAATTGATTAATTAAAATCAATTAACTGAGTCTTACAAGCAGTATGGTCTCAGCTAGTATGGGGACCATGGGTCTATATAACCGAGCCTCCAATAAGTTGAACCGAATTTACCAAGTAAATTCCCTAACTTTTTAATTCCTCATTGAATCCACACTTAGAACTTGGAATTGCACTCTCAGTCATATAGAAACGCTCTATATGTTCCACGATATAGACACGTCATTAGTTATCCATTGTTATAACCCTAATGTGATCAATGATCCTCTATATAGATGATTTACACTGTAAAGGGATTAAATTACCGTAACACCCTACAATGTATTTTATCCTTAAAACACTTAACCCTGTATAAATGATATTTCAACTAAGTGAAATGAGATCTCCACCATTTATCTTCGTTTGGTTAAGCTCGAAGGAAATCATCCTTAACTTCTATTTGCCAAATAGAAGCTATAGATTCCATATTTATGTTAGCGCTCCCACTCAATTGCATTACCGTGTTCCCAAAATGTAAGTATCACCCTAACCCAAAAGTAGGCTTAACTTAACAAATCAAAGAACACGAATAACACTCTTGAGATTAAGCCTAACCATATCAGGATTGAGATCATTTGATCTAGGATCAACAGGTGACATTGAATTGAATAGATATTACGGTAAGTTTTAATATATCTAATCAAAGTTCAATATCGATCCCTTCCGATGTATACTCCATACATCCGATACTGGTAAACTTTGCCAATGTCCTGGAAAGGACATAACACTTTTCCAAGGTGTAAGAATACCTATCGCTTATTATACCATGTCAGTCTAAATCCAGTGTTCTGACAAATCAGGGAATAAACTTTTGAACATATAATTAAGATTATATTCCACTGTGCTGACAACAATATAATCTTTAACCAACTCATATGTTCTGGACTTAAAAAAAAATTCATACATTATATACATATAATCATGAAATAAATCATGTGAACCATGCAACATAAAATGTTATTTCTGATCTTTATTAATAAGTAAATCTGATTATATAAAATGAGTTTTATTTAGGGCTTAAAACCCAACACTAGTAACTAATCATCAATATGCAAATCAAAATTTCTGGGGAGGTAAGTTTGGATATAATTCAAAAATCAATTTAATGATCTTTGAACTGCATATCTACTAAGTATTTCTCCACCCCTATCAGTTCGCAAGATCTTTAACCACTTACCTTAATGGTTTTAACCATTGGTAGAAATTTAAGAAATATTTCAAACATTTCAAATTTCTTTGCATAAGGTATAATCTAGAGTGATCGTTTTAAGAATACAACGAAAAACTCATATCCACCCCTGAATGTACATCCATCTGCGAATGAGATGAACTACTTTCAGTGGATATAGGCATATTAACTCTTTGTATAGATTGATCTTGTCAAAACCACTATGAACAAGATACAAATGCCATAGATTAATAAAAATGTGGTTGTGTCGTTTTGATGACTTAGGTTTAATTACTTCAATGAGTTCATAGAATAGTGCAAGTGGATCCTGGTCACAGGATATTAAACTCAAATTCCATACAGTTTGAATCCATTGATAGAAAATGGTTATTAAACACTTGGAAAGTGTAACTGTATTGCTTCCTTGGAAATAAAAATATAAGAAAATTTCTGTTTGGATTCTAAAATTAAAGTCAAAGACTTAAATTCAACAAAATATAATGAGTAATTCTTTCTTGGACCACCATTACTAATTTAAACTCTAAGTCAGATTTGCCCATACGAGTAGGAGATTTCTAAGATTGAGGATTTATATCAATTGGGAATAGAATTTCGGGATTATAATCATATGCGTCATTTAATTTCTTAAGAGAAAAGATAGAATGACATTAAATGATTTATAGACTATTCAACCAATCATATGTTATTGAGCTAATTCGCAATGAATAAGCTAAGAGGAATTAGGATAATTTCGTTGTTTAAATAAGAATCCAACGATGCTTCGATTAGCAAAAGTCAAAGTAATCTTATTTATATAATCTTCTTGTTTCATATTGTAAAAATACTAGTCTAAGGTGTCACCAATTGATGAACAGCTAGATGTCGCATATACAATATTTATCTTTCGAGATCTAACACTATTATGTATGTCTAATGGTGAAAATCCATTAGGGATTTATCTCATTAGATAAACAAACCAAGTTAGACCAACAATGAAGATTCGAAATTAAACTACAATTTAATAACAGAAAATAACAAGGTTCAATATAAATTCATACACAATTCAGAAATTATTAAACATATAGCAAGTAGGAATGACAAGTGAAAATACTAAAACATACAATCCTAAATAATTTCCAAGGTTTTCAATAAACTGATATCAGTGTCCCGTTTAGGCGAGAGTCAAAGCTACCATCCATTGAATAGAGTTGTCAGCTCATCTAAAATGTTAAACATTCTAGCAACCTTTTATTCGATCAAGATTGGAATTCAGCGTTGTCCCGTTTAGGCGAGAGTCAAGGCAATTCTATCTTATGAGCTTCCACCATTATTTCATAATTTGCAAGTCAAATATGGTCGCCACCATTAGGGTGATCCATACCATATAAAACACTTACAAACTACTTATCTTTCGAGATTAAATGGTGTGAAATTGCTAATGAACGTTCCTCCATTAGGGAGGATTACTCACTAAAACAAACGCGCTGTAAAACCAACAATGGAGATCGAATATCTTAATAATAAAGCTCATTATTTAAAGAGAGTTGTATTTTCTTTAAATCTCATTATTTTATCTATTTATTTTAAATATATATTTATTAATTAAAATTTTCAATTTAGAATGAAAAATTCTAAATATAAATTTTAATTTAATATTTATAAATTTTACTTAGATGGATATGAAAATAACATGAATTTCTTCCATCTTAGTAATAATTTCCAATAAATATTTAGAAAAATATTCAATTTAAGTTGTTACAAAATTAATTTAAATTATTTACAACTCAAATTTAATTTTCTATAAATGTGTATTGCATTTCGAAAAATTAAAGTATTTAAGAATACAATTTTCGAAAATGCATGTTAAAATAAAAAATAAATCCTGGAAAAATTATTCTAATTTAATGTTGGCCCAAAATTAATTAATAAAATTAATTTACAACAAAAAATATAATTTTCCTATTTAATTAAATATATAAGAAAAATTTCAAATATTTAAGTATGATGATGAAAATCAACTTAAATATTAATTTTCTATTTAATTAAATACACTAGAAAAATACTTCAAGCAAAAACAGATAATATCTATCTAGATTTTCATGGACTAATTAATTCATTTTCTAATTAAATATATTTTACTTCATTTATTTTAATTAATCATTAAATGAAAAAATCATTGATTTAAGTTGGTCCAAAATTAAAATAAATAATTTACAACTTTAATCTATTTTTCAAATAAAATTCGAAATTCCACCATTTAAGAAATGCAATTTCAAAATTTGATTAATAAAATAAAGAAAAAATATATTTTGAAAATTATTTAAATTTAGTTGAAAAAATAAATTTCAACTAAAAATAATTTTCTATTTAATTAAGTGCCATGAAAAACAAATGTTTAAGTATCATGATGAAAATCAACTTAGATATTTAATTTTCAAATTAATTAAATGTATTAAATTCAATAAATAAATAATTAAGTGTAGAGAAGGCTTAATTATTAATCTCTAGTTTAATACTAGGAAAAAGTATACTTAAAATAAATTGTACCAAAATTAATTATTTAAATAATTAATTTCACAATGTATAATATTTTCCTATTTAATATTAGAAATAATAAGTAGTCTAGAAATAACTATCTAGAAAATATCTTATTTGACTAAGTATCCTTTCCACAAAATTTGAAAAAAAAAATATCTAATTTAAGTTGTATTAGAAAACTCTAGAACTTAAATATTTTCAAATTTAAATTTAATTAAATATCAAGAAATTAAGTTGTAACCACTTAATTTGAAAATATTCCATTTTAAGTTAATATTCGAAAAGATATCAACTTAAAGAATATCTAAAGAATCTTAATAACCAATGCCTAAAATTTCTCAACTTAATTTTGAAATTTTAAATCCAAAAGATATTCAGATTTAAGTTGATTAGTTAGAGATAACTAAATATCAACTTAAATAGGAATATTTAATGAAAAATTTAAATTAAGCTTCAAAAAGAATCTAGATGGTTATAATTCTATATTTAATTAAATACAAGAAAATACATATAGTTTAGCTTAGAATAAAATTCTTTAAACTATGATTTTCTTAAATTAATTTCAAAATAAATGAAATTAATTATGTTGCTAATCAATTTTATTAGGTTAAACTAGTTTAATTAACCTAGTACAGTTATTCAAATCAGGCAAATGGGCCTTCACAATTGGGGTGGTTCATGTGAGGGGGTGTTGGGTTCAGTATGTCGTACCCACTACTATGGCTCCCAACTCTCACACAAGGCCCAAAAGAGAGGAATTTAACCTTAAAATGAACAACTGTTATTAATTGAATAGGCCCAAAACTAAATGGGCCTAAATAAAATCTATCAAGAACTATGATATTTTATTTAGCAACAACAACCTATATGCATCTATAAAATTAAACACATAGGCTCACACAGGCACACAATTTGGATGGATCCTATCATGTTGCTAGGTCATACACAGATGAAAGAAGATTGTAAATATACCTGTTACAAATTATTTACTTGATACAAGGGAGCCATGAGTTAAAATCAATCAATCATTAAATAACACTCAATACAACATGATACCATTCAAAACATCAAACAATCGTTTTAAAGTCCAAATTTCTTGCAAGCAAATCAATTACCATGGCTCTGAGGCCAGTTGTTGGAAATTATTTTACCAGGATCTTAGATCTACTCACAAGTATGTTGATTAAAACCCTAAATATGAACTTTCTAAAACGATGAAATAAACACATATAAAGTTTAGGAAACCTTCGTTGGGTGCAGCGGAATATAATGACTCCTTCCGTTCATATATCTAGCCCTTGATTCCTTTCTGTAGCAGAGCATTATCAATATCTGAACCTGGATCTCTTTCTCTGATTCTTTAGTGCTGAAACTCCTTCTTGCTGAAAGTCTTTCTTCACGATCTTCCTTACTATGATTGAGGTATCACTTGCTGTGTGTGGGCACTACTCTAACACTAAGAATTTCGAAATTTCAAGGAAGAAGAAAGAGAGGGAGTGGTCGGCCAAAGATAGGTAGAGAGAGATGCTCAATTTTTTCTGAATGAAAAAGTAGAAAATTTAAGTGTAAATTTCCTAAAGCCTTCACTATCTATTTATAGCATTCCACTAGGGTTAGGTTTGAATTATTTGGCATTAAAATAATGAAAATATCATAGAATAATTCCTATAAAAGTGGTCGGCCACACAAAGTGGATTTGGGCTCACTTTTTGCAATTTTGCAGTTTTATCTTTTCTGCATCTGATTTTCTCAAAAACGCCAATTTTCTAATTCAACCATTTAAATGCCAATTCTAACTATTTAATAACTATAAATAATTATTAAATAATATTGTCATTTATCATATTTATTAATTGAACCATACAAAGTATCATAATTAACAAATATGCCCCTAAAACTTTTTCTTTACAATTTCGCCCTTACTTAGTGAAAAATTCACAAATAGACATAGTCTAATTTGAGAATTATAATTGATTAATCAAAACCAATTATATGAGTCTTACAAGCAATATTATCTCAACTAGTGGGGGGGCCATCGGTCTATATAACTGAGCTTCCAATAAGCAGATCAAGAATTTATAACCTAAATTCACTGACTTATTAATTCTTCGTTGAATCCACGCATAGAACTTAGAATTGCACTCTCAGTATATAGAATGCTCTATATGTTCCACCATATAGACACATCCTTAGTTATCCATTGTTATAATCCTAATTTGATCAATGATCCTGTATATGAATGATCTACACTGTAAAGGGATTAGATTACCGTTACACCCTACAATGTATTTAATCCTTAAAACACTTAACCCCGTATAAATGATATTTCAGCTTATGTGAAATGAGATCTCCACCATTTATTTTCGTTTGGTCAAGCTCGAAGGAGATCATCCTTTACTTACTATTCGCCAGATAGAAGCTATAGATTCCATGTTTATGTTAGCGCTCCCACTCAATTGCACTACCGTGTTCCCAAAATGTACGTATCACCCTGACCCAAAAGTAGGCTTAACTAACAAATCAAAGAACACGAATAGCCTCTTGAGATTGAGCCTAATCATAACAGGATTAAGATCATTTGATCTAGAATCAACTAGGCGATATTGACTTGAATAGATATTACGGTAAGTTTAATAAATCTAAGTCAAAGTTCAATATCAGTCCCTTCCGATGCATACTCCATGCATCCAACCTGAGCTTTACTTTAACCAATGCTCTAGAAAGAACATAGCATTTCTCTAAATGAAAGTAAACTCTGTTGTAGATTATCATATCAGTAAAACCCTGTGTCTGATAAATCTAGGAAACTTTATTGACATAGTCATGTTTACTTTTCAATGTGTTGACAACACAACAAACATGATCAAGTATGTGAAAAGGGTTTCAGATGAATTCATACATTATGTATATATAATCATGAAATAAATCATGTGAACCATGCAACATTAAATGTTATTTCTGATCTATATTAATAAGCAAATCTGATTATATTGAAATGAGTTTTATTTAGGGCATAAAACCCAACAGTAAATTAGTTTGTTTTGGTAATTATTGTATGAGACTCCCTTGAAAAGTCAAATAAAAATTTATAAATGATAGCTTTTTTTTGTCCATAAGTCTTTACTTTTATTTATTTATTTTATGGAAATCTATTTGTTTCCTTTTTATTTTCTTTAAAACATTATTTCTTCTTTAATAATATTGATTTTTTTTATAACTTTAATAATATAGATTTTTTTAAAAACTTTAATAATATTGATTTACTTTGCAAGACATATCACTTCAATTTTTTTTTTGCCATACCACTTCAAATTTTTTAATTATGTATAAAATGATAACTCTTATTCTTACACTTCTAGAACTACCAAAAAATGATCTTTTTTAGCTATAAATATAGTAAAAACTACACTTCACAACAAGATAAAAATTGAATATTTAAGTAGTTGCTTGCTAGTATTGTATATTAAAAAAGAGAAATCATAAAAAAAAAATTAGTATTCCTTATCAATAACTTTCGTGGTATGCAAGAAAGAGGTTCCGCGTTTTAATTTTAATTATGAAGCTTTTTTTTTTTGAAAGAAATTTTAATTATGAAGTTAATAAAGGATTTTTGAAATATTTTATCACCTAAATTTATAATATATTTTGCCCCCCCTAACTTTTTATTCTGGCTCCGCCCCTGTTTGTGGTAGAAGATAGTCGTTACAAGTATTGTTTCTTCTCTCTGGGTCCTTGTATTCAGGGTTTTAGGTTTTGTTGACCTATTGTATGCATTGATAGGTCTTTCTTCAAGAATAGGTATGGTGGGCAAATGTTGTGCGCAGTGGCACTGGATGCAGGGAGCCATATCTTTCAGATAGCTTTTGCTATAGTTGACAGTGAAAACCACAATTCCTGGACCTATTTTATGAGAAAATTGAAAGAAACGATTGGTGATGTTGAGAACTTAGCCTTTGTTTCAAATAGGCATCAAAGTATTGTTCGTGCTTTGGAGATCGTGTTCCCTGATGCACGCCACAGTGCATGCTACCTCCACATTATTATGAACGTCAACCACAAGTTCAAGACTGACGTCTTCATGAATCACATTTACACATGTGCCTACACGTATTAAAATTAGAGTTTCACAGAGAATTTGAGAACATTCGGGCAATGAATGTTGCGGTTGCAAAATATCTTGAGGAAATTGGATTTAAAAAATGGGTTCAGTCGTACTTTCTAGGGGTACGTTACAATGTAATGACGAGCAACTTGGTTGAGAGCTTCAACAACACAGCTAAGGATGCAAGAGGCTTCCCGATCACTGCTACTGTAGCATTCCTGAGGTCCAAAGTCCAAAAGTAGTTTTGTAATATCCCAGAAAAATATACTGATATTTTAATTGGACATATTTTGTTAAATATGTGATTAAGTAGGCATTAGAGTAGGATTATAATCCTACTTAAACTAATTATGATTTGTTTAGGGAAATATGAATAAATAAAGCGTAATTTATTAATTACGGAGGTTATGTTAGAATATGTGGGTATTGTAGATACCATTATTCGAATAAAATATTTTGGGCCTGACAATTGTGGAACTTGACAGGGAGATTAGAAATGTCACGACAATAAAAGATGAATTGAATTAGATTTTATATCAGACCAGTTTAGAATTTCAGAATGTTGGTTTGGTGGATTAGTTAAAAATTACTAAATTGCCCATAGGATCTATATTAAGCTAAAGGTTGTAATAAGGGGGTATAATAGTCTTTTGAGTGAGGGATTTGTCTTTTTATTAAGGCTGAAATGAATTTAAATTAATAGCATATATTTTAAGTATTTATATATGATAAGAATTAGAAAAATACCAAATAAACCATCCCCTTCCCCATTTCTTCTTCTCGCCCGAACCCTAGAGGCTGCAACCAAGGATTTTGGTTCCTTAATTCTTCAATTGTTTGAATCAAATTCAAGGGGTAGAAGCTTGTCTAAGTCTTGAGGTAAGATTTTGAGACCTTTATCTTTGAATTTCATAAGTTTTAGAATGTATAGGTGTTTTTCTTTGAAAATTCAGAGCTGTGTGGTTAGATTGAGGCTAGGGTTGTTTTAACTGTTGATTTTAAAGGTTATTTAGATTGTTTTAGCTTAGATTAAGGGTTGTTCAGTTTGGGTCGGGTTAGATGAAGTTTGAAAAGGTTTTAATTCACTTGAGAATGTAATTTTGAGCAATTGATGAGTTATGGTAAATTGATGAATTGGATATGTTGTATTTGATGTATTATGCTGTTCTGGAAGTGTTGGGTAGGTTTGTATTGGGTCTGGTTCGAGTTAGGGGGAAAACTCAGAATTTTTCTGGTCTTCCAGAACCAGCTGACCAGTTGGTTCTGGTGCACCAGAACCGGTCAACGGGTTTGCCTGCACTGGAAATTTTTTAGTTTTCCTCAAGGCGAGTTTTAGGGCTCGGGGTGATTTTTCCTGTTTAGTATAGATTGTTTAAAAGTTGTAAAGCCTATTTTTGAGTTAATTTTTAAGTTAAGGTTCACCGGTTATGGGATTTAGGGTTATTCTCAGAATTATTGATTTAAGGTATTTATGTAATGTTGTTGTTGTGACATAGGATCCAGTATCGTTAAGCTATGTTTATCCACTTAGGCTGGCATACACACTTAATCTCTGGATTGAGGTAAGAAGAGCATTAAGCACCATATATGGCTAACGTTATGAAAATTATTGACTCGATTATGATCGAGATCTCAATATGTGTTTGTTGTAACATAATCTCAATCGAGATTAATGATATGTAATTATTGTGACTCGATTATGATCGAGAAAATAATAGGAAATGATTATTATCGTTGTGACTCAATTATGATCGAGGGAAATGATAGGAAACGATTATCATTGTTGTGACTCGATTATAATTGAGGTTAATGATATGAAACGATTATTATCGTTGTGACTCGATTATGATCGAGTATAAGAAACGGTCATTACCATTATGAGGAATTACTCCTAAAACCGCAGATAGGTTTCTTACTTATCGTTTGCTGTATCGGGCAACGATAGTGGCATATGTTGTTCGTGGTTAACGAGCGATAAAGGTACTTTATGAAGTATCGGCATTGTGTGGTTACGATGTTGTGAAATGGATTAAGCGTGATATTATGTAATGAGCTGTAATTGAATATATATTATCATAGTGTGATTGGGTGAATGTTATATTGCTTATGAAATTAGTCACTTTCCTTGCAGAGTTTCAGTGACTCACGGGATGTAGAATATGTATTTATAGGGATGTAAGATTAGAATGCTTTATGAAACCCTGAGGATGTGTGGTTATGCATTGATTAGATATTCATTTAGTGTATTGATGAAGTTGTTGACTGTAAGGTGTTGGGATTTTCTTATAATGTATAGTATGTGGGAATGTATAAATGCTTATACTACATGATTATGCTTGATGGATCTGTGAGAGTCACAAATATATATACTTGTTATATTGAGATGTGAATATCTACGTTTACAATGCTTTTGATCTAATAACTTTTCTTGCTGAGTCATTGTGACTCACGGGTGCTTCAAGGTGCAGGTAAGAGAAATAAAATGTTGGAAATTATTTTACGAGGATCTTAGATCTACTCACAAGTATGTTGATTAACACCTTAAATATGAACTTCTAAAACGATTACGAAATAAACACATATAAAGTATTAGAAACCTTACATTGGGTGCAGCGAAATAATATGACTCCTTCCGTTCAGATCTCTAACCCTTGTATCCTTTCTGTCGCAGAGTATTATCAAGATCTGAACCTGGATCTCTTTCTCTCCTTCTTTAGTGTTGAAACTCCTTCTTGCTGAAAGTCTTTCTTCACAATCTTCCTCACTATGATTGAGGTATCACTTGCTGTGTGTGGGTACTACTCTAATCACTAAGTATTTCGAAATCTCAAGGAAGAAGAGAGAGAGAGAGTGGGCGGCTAGGGTTTAGAAAGAGAAGGGTCAGGTTTTTCTCTGAATAAAAAGTGTAATTTTCCTAAAGCATTCACTATCTATTTATAGCATTTCACTAGGGTTAGGTTTGAATTATTTGGCATTAAAATAATGAAAATATCAGATGATAAATGCTATAAAAGTGGCCGGCCCTTGGCAATATGGAATTGGGCCTCACTTTTTGCAATTTTGCAGTTTTATCATTTTCGCATCTGATTTTCTCAAAAACGCCAATTTTCAAATTCAACCTTTTAAATGCCAATTCTAACTATTTAATAATTAAAATAATTATTAAATAATATTTTCATTTATCATATTTATTAATTGAACCATACAAGTATCATAATTAACAAATATGCCCCTAAAACTCTTTCTTTACAATTTCGCCCTTACTTAGTGAAAAAATCACAAATAGACATAGTCTAATTTGAGAATTATAATTGATTAATCAAAACCAATTATATGAGTCTTACAAGCAATATTATCTCAACTAGTAGGGGGACCATGGGTCTATATAACCGAGCTTCCAATAAGCAGATCAAGAATTTATAACCTAAATTCACTGACTTATTAATTCTTCGTTGAATCCACGCATAGAACTTAGAATGGCACTCTCAGTATATAGAATGCTCTATATGTTCCACCATATAGACACATCATTAGTTATCCATTGTTATAATCCTAATTTGATCAATGATCCTCTATATGAATGATCTACACTGTAAAGGAATTAGATTACTGTTACACCCTACAATGTATTTTATCCTTAAAACACTTAACCCCGTATAAATGATATTTCAACTTATGTGAAATGAGTACTCCACCATTTATTTTCGTTTGGTCAAGCTCGAAG
Source organism: Cannabis sativa (assembly GCF_029168945.1). Lineage (NCBI taxonomy): Eukaryota > Viridiplantae > Streptophyta > Magnoliopsida > Rosales > Cannabaceae > Cannabis > Cannabis sativa. The sequence continues at coordinate 60,080,142 of NC_083604.1, forward strand.
GATATCATCCTTTACTTACTATTCGCCAGATAGAAGCTATAGATTCCATGTTTATGTTAGCGCTCCCACTCAATTGCACTACCGTGTTTCCAAAATGTACGTATCACCCTGACCCAAAAGTAGGCTTAACTAACAAATCAAAGAACACGAATAGCCTCTTGAGATTGAGCCTAATCATAACAGAATTGAGATCATTTGATCTAGGATAAACTAGGCGATATTGACTTCAATAGATATTACGGTAAGTTTAATAAATCTAAGTCAAAGTTCAATATCGGTCCCTTCCGATGCATACTCCATGCATCCAACCTGAGCTTTACTTTAACCAATGCTCTGGAAAGAACATAGCATTTCTCCAAATGCAAGTAAACTCTGTTGTAGATTATCATATCAGTAAAACCCTGTGTCTAATAAATCTAGGAAACTTTATTCACATAGTCATGTTTACTTTCCAAAGTGTTGACAACACAATAAATAGGATCAAGTATGTGAAAAGGGTTTCAGATGAATTTATAAATCAAATAGACAAGCAATTGATAACATGAACCAAAACATACACAAGTGAATGAAAAATACTTCTGTTTCTTTATTGATGTTGAATAAAATGGATTACATTGAAATGGAGTTTTATTTAGGGCATAAAACCCAACATAAAACTATGTTCAGCCATGAATCAGAAGTCTCTCATCAATGTACATATCAGTCGTGGTGTCTTGGCTTGTGGGAAGTAGGATCAACCTCTTTTCTTTTATGTGTGAAAGTGTAACTTTATTTTTGTAATAGTGGTTTTGCAACTTGTTATAAAGAAATTTTATAAATAGGGGATCCCTATATTTTAGTGGTGTTTCATAAAGAATTTTTACTTTAAATTTAATCAAAAGTTTTAATTAAACTACACTTTTTATAAACTAAATGATTAGTAATAATAAGTTTGCAAAAGCAGACAAGTGGCGTCCCTGAGAGTCAGGGCGTTACACATGGTATCAGAGCGACCAAGGTTTAAGGATCTTGAAGACTAGCTTGATATGTACATTGACTACAAAGACTCGTTTGACTCATGGCTTAGTAAGTGCTATTTGTTAGTTGATTAGTAGATCATTCATTGATTATTTAAATTGTTTGCTTATCTGAAATGTGTAAGCTAGTAAGCGATTAGAAAAGCATGATAATTTGATAAAAAGAAAAATTGTTAAGCATGTTGATGCATGTATGGTAATGCTTATTAGCATTTATTTTGGTTAGAAAAGGAGAGGTCACAAGTATACTAGAAGGTGTATATGAGGTGATCTAGTAAGAATAATTGCGAGCTTACCAAGCTCGGAGTTGGTAGTGTGAGTATGAATCGTCAACTATCACAAGACTTGGAGTAAATGCATGCTATAAAGTAAGAAATTATCCGAGTGGCAAGGTAGTAGAACTTGCATAGTTGATCCCGAGCACTGTGGTGATGGAGGATGATATTAAGCGGGACCAATTGGTAATTTTTTTTTTAATGAAGCAGCTGCTAAAACTGCTAGGAAGCTAAATTCAATCAAAGGTGGATATAGTGGTTAAACAAATAGGAGTGGTCTAGTTTTATGCTCAGGTGGTTGAGCTAACTCTTACTGCTGAGGGAGTAAGGACTAGGTCAAAAAGGAATATAGTATGAGGAAAGATGCATGGAAGTGAACATCCAATGTTGGATTTAATAAGGGTACAGACCCTAATGAACCCAAGGAAAAGGATTAACAACCCACTAGTTATGGGTCTTGGAAAGAAAATCTAAGGTAACCAAAATTTCCTATGTGGTGGAAACAAAGGTTTGCAAACCCATCTAGAAGGTCGAGATGCAAGAGACACTAGTAAAGTGAATGCTACATGAGAGCATGCTTCTAGTGAGGGGTAGTAGGCCATTTAGAAGAAGCTGCCTACCGTTGTGGAGACCGAAATAGAGGGGTGATGACATTTTAGTTCTTGTTTAGGTGTTTGTTTAACCTAGACCGAGATTGGTGCTGGTCTTTCTATCGTAGTAAGTTGAACTTCTATTGACCATACTTTGTTGATAGCTTTAATTAATTCCAGTGCAACGTATTCTTATATTTCGAGAAAGGTGATTCGAAAGTTTATATAAAGTTAATGATGAGTAGTCAAGTGGTTCTGATACTTTACTGTTTACTGGAGAACTAGTTATTCTCTAGTAGGTAGTTAAAATCCTTTCTTGGGTTGTAGGGGAAAGGGAATGCTTGGTTATATTAGTTGAGTTAAAATTAGAGGATTCTGAGGATACATTAGGAATGGACTGATTTATAAAGTTTAATGCAATTATCGATTGTGAAAGAAAGATGGTAACTCTTATACAAGAAGGTGAGGACCCATTCGTGTTCGTGGGCAAGGTTCAAGAGTCCTGAATTTTATTAATTTCAGCGTTTAAGGCAAGAGATCTACTGTGAGATGGATGTATCAGTTTCTTAACTAGTGAGGTATATATTATAAAGAATACCTATGGGACCAGAATACGTTTCAGTGGTCTGAGAATTTTTGAATGTCTTCTAGGGGAGTTATTGGGGTTATTATTAAAATGGGAGATTGACTTTGAAATGGATCTGGTGCTTAGTTAGAGTTTATATCGTAAACTCCGTATCGAATGGTATTTGAGATGGTTGAAGGTTCAGTTACAGGGGATGGTGGCTGTTGGACTTGAAATTGTTGGACTGGGTATCCCATGTATCCCATCCTAGAGTACGCCAATTTTATTTGTGAAGAAGAAGAATGAAATTTTACAAGTATGTATTGATCGTTGGAAATTGAATAAATTCATGGTGAAGAGTAAGTATACTGTTGTCAAGGATAGAAGTCATGATGATTAATTTTAGGGAAGGATTGTCTTCTCTGAGATCGGTCTTCAATCTGGTTATTACCAGTTGAAGATTCGAGAGAAGGGTATTTTCAAAGCAGTTTTTCATACTCGATGACTTTGCGAATGTTATCATTATTGATATTTTAATTTCTTCCAATTCAAAGAAGGAATTTGAGAGGTATTTTAGATGGTATTGTAATATTTTAGGAGCTTAAACTTTATGCTAATTGCAGGAATGCAAATTTACCGACTTTAAGTAGGTTTCTTGGAGCATGAAATGGATATAGACAGTATCTTGATAAATTCGATAATGAATAAAGCAGTTTAGAGTTGACTTTAACTTAAGTCTACAACTGAGATTAGAGGTTTTCTGGAATTGATAGAATGCTACAAAACATATATGTTGAGGGATGTTTACACTCTTAGTGGAGTTAAGACGAAAGAATTGAAGCAAAGGTTAACTATTGTACCAATGTTAACATTATCGGTCAATGAGGAGAAATTTGTGATTTAGGCTGACACTTTTAAAAAAAAAAGATTCGATTATATTTTGATTTAGTCTAGGAGAGTTATTGCATGTGCTATTAAACGATTGAAGAAGTGTGAGTAATGGTATTTCAGTGATGATATTGAATTGGCAATGATTGTTTTGCACTGAAAGTTGGGCACATTATTTGTATGGTGAAAATGTGAAGTCTATACGGAACGGAAAAGCCTCAAATACTATTTCTTTTGGAAGAATTTAGATAGAAGGTAGTGGTGACAGTTAGAGTTGATTGAAATTTTAACGGTGTGACTTTCTACCACTTTGGCAAGTAAATTAGTAGTGAATACTTTAAACCAAAGAGGTCTAGGACAAGTTTGTAAAATGAAAAGATCTTACCAAAGGTTACTGGAAATGTAACCAGAACAAGGATTGAGATTGTGATTGGAGAACTTGTTAATATTACATTGTAGTTCAATTTATTGGGAAGAAATAAAATGGCCCGGTAGAGTGACTCCGAACTTTAGAAGTACGAGGAAAGGTTTGGAACCGGATTGACAAATGACTTTTGATTTTGTTTGAATGAAATTTTATGATATAAACCATATTGGTGTATCAGTCCGATAAGGATACTGAATGGAAGGTTCTACATGAGTTATTATGTAATAACAGTTATTAGAGTACTGTTAAAGTGATACTGATGCAGTTTAAAGATTCAAGTTTGTATATTGCTTATATAATGGATGGAAGAGCTACGCTGATCCAAGCGTAGATATATTAAATTCCAAGTTGGGAATTTTATCTTTCTTCAGGCTGTTCAAATGAAAGGAAAAATCAGAAATTGATTAGAAAGAGGAGTTAAATCCCAGGTTAATCTGTCCATTTGAGTTTTTGGAAAGGGTAGGTCGGGTAGCTTATCAGCTAGCCATACTCCCTGTTTTATTTGGAGTTTACAACCTATACTTCAAAGTTTCAGAAATACGAGGTAGAAGCGATCCATATACAAAGTTACGAGAATATTAAATTTCAAACAGACTATATCACTAGTTATAGCACTGTGAATGAACTGGAAGATTGGAAAGGCGATTTAAGAGTTAAAGTCGCAGTTGTAGAAGTTGTATCCCGAGTTATTTGAATAAATTTCGAGGACGAAATTTTTATAATGAGGGGATAGTTGTAATATCCCAGAAAAATATACTGATATTTTAATTGGACATATTTTTTTAAATATGTGATTAAGTAGGCATTAGAGTAGGATTATAATTCTACTTAAACTAATTATGAGTTGATTAGGGAAATATGAATAAATGAAGCATAATTTATTAATTACGGAGGTTATGTTGGAATATGTGGGTATTGTAGATACAATAATTCGAATAAAATATTTTCGAGCCTAACAATTGTGGAACTTGACAGGGAGATTAGAAATATCGCAACAATAAAAGATGAATTGAATTAGATTTTATACTGGACTAGTTTAGAATTTTAGAATGTCGGTTTGGTGGATTAGTTAAAAATTACTAAATTGCCCCTAGGATTTATTTTAAGCTAAAGGTTGTAATAAGGAGGTATAATAGTCTTTTGAGTGAGGGATTTGTCTTTTTATGAAGGTTGAAATGAATTTAAATTAATAGTATATATTTTGTATTTATATATGATAAGAATTAGAAAAATACCAAATAAACCATCCCCTTCCCCATTTCTTCTTCTCGCCCGAATCCTAGAGGGTGCAACCAAGGATTTTGGTTCCTTAATTCTTCAATTGTTTGGATCAAATTCAAGGGGTAGAAGCTTGTCTAAGTCTTGAGGTAAGATTTTGAGACCTTTATCTTTGAATTTCATAAGTTTTAGAATGTATTGGTGTTTTTCTTTGAAAATTCAGAGCTGTGTGGTTAGATTGAGTCTATGGTTATTTTAAGTGTTGATTTTAAAGGTTATTTAGATTCTTTTAGCTTAGATTAAAGGTTGTTCAGTTTAGGTTAGGTTAGATGAAGTTTGAAAAGGTTTTAATTCACTTGAGAATGTAATTTTGAGCAATTGATGAGTTATGGTAAATTGATGAATTGGATATGTTGTATTTGATGTATTATGTTGTTCTGGAAGTGTTGGGCAGGTTTTTATTGGTTCTGGTTCGAGTTAGGGGGAAAACCCAGAATTTTTCTGGTATGCCAGAACAGGTCGACCGGTTGGTTCTGGTGCACCAGAACCGGTCGACCGGTTTGCCTGCAAGGGGAATTTTTCAGTTTTCCTCAGGGCCAATTTTAGGGCTCAGGGTAATTTTCGTGTTTGGTATAGATTGTTTAGAAGTTGTAAAACCTATTTTCGAGCTAACAAAAGTTGAGGTTCACCGGTTATGGGAATTCGGGTTATTCTCAGAATTAAACGGCCATTACCGTTATGAGTAATTACTCCTGAAACCGCAGATAGGTTTCTTACTTATCGTTTGCTGTATTGGGCAACGATAGTGACATATGTAGCTCGTGGTTAACGAGCGGTAAGGTACTTTATGAAGTACCGGCATTGTGTGGTTACGATGTTGCAAAATGGATTAAGCGTGATATTATGTAATGAGCTGTAATTGAATATATATTATTATAGTGTGACTGGATGAATGTTATGTTGCTTATGAAATTAGTTACTTTCCTTGCAGAGTTTTAGTGACTCACGGGATGTGAGAATATGTATTTATAGGGATGTAAGATTAGAATACTTTATGAAACCCTGAGGATGTGTGCTTATGCATTGATTAGATATGCATTTAGTGTATCAATGAAGTTGTTGACTGTAAGGTGTTGTGATTTTCTCATAATGTATAGTATGTGGGAATGTATAAATGCTTATACTATATGGTTATGCTTGATGGATATGTCAGTCACAAATATATATATATACTTGTTATATTGAGATGTGAATATTTGTGTTTACAATGCTTTTGATCTAATAACTTTTCTTGCTGAGCCATTGTGACTCACGGGTGCTTCAAGGTGCAGGTAAGAGAAACAAAGCTATGTTTGGCCATGAATCAAAAGTCTCCCAGCAGTGTACATATCAGTCGTGGTGTCTTGGCTTCTGGGAAGCAGGATCGACCTCTTTTCTTTTATGTGTGAAAGTAACTTTATTTTTGTAATAGCAATTTTGCAACTTGTTATAAAGAAATTTTATAAATAGGGGATCCCTATATTTTAGTGGTGTTTCATAGAGAAGTTTTATTTTAAATTTAATCAAAAGTTTTAATTAAACCACACTTTTCATAAACTAAATGATTAGTAATAATAAGTTTACAAAAGCACACACGTGGCGTCCCTAAGAGTCAGGGCGTTGCAGGTTTGCGACACGAAAAGAAAAAGTTGACAAGTGGACGAAGACCTTAGCACCAAAAATGGAGGAGGAATTGGCATTGTAATTTGAAAAATCTCGGTATTTGAACGTTGACTCATGTGGACCTTACACGTTTCAGGTTCACCCTAGAGGAACAGTTCAGACCGGTGGCGTAGTGGACTTGCAGGAACAGACTTGCACTTGCGGCTTGTTCCAGTGCATGAAGTTCCATTGTCCTCATGCATGTGCTACAGCTCAACAGCGAAGTATTATCATGTACGCACTATGCTCGCCATATTACACAACAAAATATTGGAGGAGCACATATGAAGGTACAATTATGCCAGTTGGTGACGTGGATGATTGTGAATTGTCTGATAACATAAAGAACATGACAGTTGGAGTGCCTGTTGAGAAGCAACCAGTAGGGCGATCCAAGAAGAAAAAGGTTGGAAGAATTAAGAACAACTGAACTGCTTGTAATGGTGAAAGGGTTATTATACCACGAAATTATGGCAAGTGCGGTGTCAAGGGGCACAACAGAAGCACTTGCACCTACCGAGGTTAATAATCAATTTTTAGTTTATTTGTATTGTTATGTCTTGGACGATTATGTATTGTTATTGAATTCATGTTGGACTTTTTTAAACATTAGAATTTGTGATATTTTGTGTTTACATAATTATTATAATTTGTTGCATGAAAGAAAAGCCTAAAATTGTTATGAACTAATAAAAGAACATAAACATACCAATAAAAGAAACTAGTTACATTGTTATCTTAATAAATACCAATTAAAAAAACATAATTATTCATGCTAAATTCTAGTAAAACAAATCTACACACTACCGCTCTCTAAATTTCTTCAAATTGTCATTGTTCACATTATCAAACATAGTCTCTAGCATACTATGCTCGATGTACTTTATTACATACATCCTGCAATCACCGTTGTATGAGACAATAAAAAATAAATAAATAAAATTATGCAAATTAAATTCAAGTTAAATAATAAAAAAAATCAATTGTAATTAAGTTACCTTGATTTTGTCTGTCGTACAATGCTCCGGTCGATGACTTTTGAAGTAAAAGTTCTAACCTGGCTCTCTGAGGAGGTCAATTGAGGCATGACAATCATTTCATGACTCTCGAATAGGCCAGACTGCAGCATCAAAGTTGGGAGTATCTTCTCCCACAATGCCAAGTGACTCTTCAATTCATTCGAGGAAATCGATCTGAGGCTCGAGTCAAATATGCTCAACAACCAATGATCTTGGTCTACCTCTAATGTCACCCAATGCCTTGCACTATCGAAGAAGTGGGCCATATATATTCTCTCCTTATTCTTCCAACTGTCCAAGTATTGACCTTTATCCCCTCGAATCAAATCCAATATGTCGTCATCCCACTGAAAGTTAGTGTGGTCATCACCCCCAGCTTGCCACCGACCAATAACTCCTAATGGGAAAATACACGGCATGATGACACATCTATTTGGGTACACCTTCAGATAAAAGTGTTGTCGCCTCCTCATCAAATGAAATACCGCATCCAAATGCTAAAACATGAAAATTAAATATGTCAGAGATTAAATAAAAAAGTTAGATAAAGTCTTTAAAAACTAAAGACGTAAAAAAGTCTTAAAAGCTTACATCATCTCTAAGCCATGTCTTCGGAGTATGTAGTTTGAGGAACTAAGCTGATTTGTGTCTATTGGAGAAGCACTCTCTCGGGTACTTATTCCCAATCTGGCCGAGAACCCAACTGTGAAAATTTGCGAGCAGCTTCCGATCAACGACTCTAAGTGGGTCTGCATTCACAAGTGTCTTCGATGCCCTAGACTTCTTCTTCATTTCAGTGTACTCATCGAACCACCTAGGATACTTTCTCTTCCTCCGGCTCTCCACTAGTTCTGGAGCTGTCTCCAAAATCTGTACCTCAGAATCCTGAGTATCCCCGATGGTGATAATATTCGTGTTCTCAGGTGTACAGAACATATCATCATCATCCAGTCTATAGTCATTTGGGAGAATGATTTCATTTTCCGGTGACTGAGCCTCTTGTTCTGGTTGTGGCTGTGGCTGTGGTTGTGACTGTGAATCAGAGCGGTCTGTCCTTCCTTCAAAGCAATCTGCCCCCTCTCCACGGTCTCCAACCTTGCCAAAATGGCAGGGTATACTGGTTCGTAAGCCTCTAAGGTGCTGGGAATAGAAGTTGACGGGCGATGAGGAGGATCATGTGACGCTGCAGATGGGGCAACGCCAGACTCATCTGGTACTGAAGACGGTGCACGTGGTGGAGACGGTGGAGGTGGTGTAGAGTCTCTAAATATTCAGGCTGCATCCGCTCGTTCTTCCAATGTCGAGGCATTTTCGGCCTTGCTTCACAAAGCATCCTGTTTTGGTTGCCCATCCTCACCCAACACAAGTTCCTCCAAGTCAACAAATAAAGGTGCTTGACCACTAGTGATGTAACTCACATACTCAATCTCATTCGCTCGGGGACATAACATAGAGTAAACTATCAACTGAAAAGTAAAACGAATATATTAATAGATGGAAATTAACATGAAGCGTAAGAAACTTACATTTCTAGCAAATAATCTTATCACTTCGTCCTTCCCTAGTGTCGTGTTCGACTTACTCTCCCAGTTCACCATTCTCGAAAAGCGATGCGACTTCTTCACTGCATTCTCGTTGCCTAGCTCCACGATGGCCTCGTATGCCCAATACTGTAATGCTGCACTATAGCCGTAAGATGAGTATTTTTCCTCCTTTTGAGTAACTCCCTTTTCAATCTTCTTAATCATCTTATTCTTCACATCTAAGTGTCTTTATTACAAGTTTCCATCAGCTTGGTGTGCGAAATCTTTCCCCACGGGTACTCGTAGAAGAATGGAAGGTTGTCAACCATTCTTATGACAAAAGGAGGAACGACAGTCTTCTCCTCCTTACCAGTGAGGACGCCCATAACAAACAAGGCCATCCCCAACTTGTAGACATCATCAACTTTTGTGCAGCTCTCAAAAACTCTGCGCAGTTGGCCAAAGCTGATGGAAGGATTACCGTTAAAATTTTCTATAATCAACCGGCCCGAACTTCCTTTCTCTTCAATGTCTTCCTCAGTAGGTCCGGGCAACAAGTTTAACCCAGTCACCAGACCAAAATCCACCCTACCAAATCTACATCTTTTCCTTCCCACATAAATATGTACCTCGTCCAGCTTGTCAGATTTGATTTTGTGCAACATCAACTGATGAATCAATGCTCCTGAAAATTGTAAAGGCTCTCTCTCAAAAAACTGTTTGAAAGGGGATTCCCTCACCCTATCCCATAGTTTGAATTCTTCAAATTTGGCCTTAATCTTCGTGTAGTAATAACTACCGCCGCGCCATGTGACACGACCTGTGTAATGCTCTGACACTGGAATTATTAGATGTGGAGGTCTCTGAAAAAAAAAACCAAGAATTAAATCAATAAAAAAAATAAAACAATAATTAATAAAACAATAAAAAAAAATAAAACAAGAGTAATTTGCGGCATAAATACCTAAGTTTAACTTCCAGTTGCAAATAAATACCTAAGTTTAATTTTTGGCGGTAATAATACCTAAGTTATAATTCTGAAACTTTTGTAGGTACCTGACTGTTAATTGTTAAGTAAATTGTCACGTGGCAATTCCTAGTCGGTCGGTCCAAGTCATTAAATTTTTATTTTTTTAAAAAAATAATTAAAATATACCAATAAGAAAATGACATGTGGATAATGACATAATATTTTAACGGTTAGGTACCTACAGAGTTCGAAAAATATAACTTAGGTATTATTACCGCCAAAAATTAAACTTAGGTATTTATTTGCAATTGGGAGTTAAACTTAAGTATTTATGCCGTAAATTAATAATAATTAATAAATCAATAAAAAAATAAAACAATAATTAATAATTAATAATAAAATGATAATTAATAAAATAATAAAAATAAAACAATAATTAATAATTAATAATAATAAAGAATCGGGCCTACAATCGGGTCCATCGGACCCAACATAAAAAAAAATTAAAACCTATACAAAGTGCTCCATCAGGCCTACAATCGGGTCCATCGGACGCAACATAAAAAAATTAAAACTTATACAAAGAATCTGGCCCATCGGGCCTAAAATTGGGTCCATCGGACACCACATAAAAAAATAAAACCTATACAAAGAATCAAGCCCATCGGGCCTACAATCGGGGTCCATCGAACCCAAAATAAAAAATTTAAAACTATACAAAGAATCGGGCCCCATCAAACACACAATCGGGCTAATCGGACCCAACATAAAAAATTTAAAATTAAACAAAGAAATCGGACCCATAATCGGGCCTATCGGACCTTCTCAAAAATATTAAAATCAAAACACAAGAAATCAGGCCCATTGGACCCCAACCCATTTTTTGAAAAACAACAGACCCGAGAAAGCATCGAACCAATGCATCGGAACCCCATCGGGGTCCCATCAGGCCATTGTCTTCCCCAAAAATTGATTTCCCCAAAATCGCAGATCTGACCCTAAATCGAGCCCTAAATCTAACAAAACTCACGGAGTACACATAAACACATACATTATACATTATAACCCTAAAATCAATACCTATCAATACTCCAAATCATACATCACCCAAAAAAAACAATAACAAAAAAAGGGGTCGAAGCTTACCTTTGCCATTTCGGTTTTGATGGGGCCGGTGGTGTAGGCAGTAGGCGGTGAGAAGTGGTCGATTTTGATTTGGGAGGGGTCCGCGTTGTAGGCGGTGGTGACTGGTCGGCGTTGTAGGCGGTGGTGAGGGGGTTTTTGATTTGGTGAGGGTTCAGTTGAGAGAGAACCGAGAGAGATAGAGGAAGAGAGAGAGTTGGGGTATTGTTATGAGAGGGGTATTCTTGAGTTTTTGATAAAGTGGTCATATATTTTCAATTTTGAAATGTATTAGTTCAAGCATAAAATATTGGGATTTTTTATGCATAGTTTTTTAAATTTCCCCTCTCTCTCTTTCCCTTCTAATTTACATAGGCATCGGGCCCCATCGGACCCACCATCAGAACCATCGGACCCAACACAATTTTTTTTTGAAAAATCACTCAACACCATCGGGCCCCATCGGACCCAATGAGAAAATCCAACATAAGCATTGGACCCCATCGGGTCCCCATCAGACCCATCGGGTCTTTGTCTTCCCCAATCCATTTGCATGAGCATCGGACCTACATCGGACTGCATCGGGCCCGGTGGTTCGGTCGAGATGGGTTTGTTGGGTTTTATGCCCTAAATAAAAATCTATTTCAATGTAATCTCTATCATTTAAACATTAATAAAGAAACAGAAGTATTTTCATCACTTATTTATTGTGTCATTTGGTTCATGTTATCATTTATTTGTTTATTTGATTTATAAATTCATCCAAATCCTTATCACATTTATGTTCTTGTTTATTGTGTCGTCAGCACAGTGGAAAGTAATCAAGATTGTGTGATTAAATATATATTCCTAGATTTATTAGTACACAGGGTTTAACTGATATGATAATCTACAACATAGTTTACTTGCACCTTGGATAACTGCTATGTTGTTTCCAGGGCATTGGTTAAAGTAAAGCTTAGGTTGGATGCATGGAGTATGCATCGGAAGTGTAATGTCCCCGCTTCAACCTCCATTGGGTCCTTACACCCACGGAATGAATGGCTCTTATACACGAGTACGTCACTCTGGCTACTTCATGGACTGACGACTGACCCTACAGACCAACACGAGTGTTTCCAGCGTGCTTTGTCCTCACTCGCACGCTTCCTGGGAAAACTTCCCAGGAGGTTACCCATCCTTGAAATTACTCCAGGCCAAGCACGCTTAACTGTGGAGTTCTTTCGAGATGGGCTACCAAAAAACAAGATGCACCTTGTCGATATAGGTAGTACCAGTCAATCCATTTAAGCCCTCTTCAACCGTGTAGTCCCATACCTATACAGTCTCTGAATCATCCCACTTGACCTTCCCCAAGCGATGTGGGATTGCACAGCTTACCTGGTATTTCCCCTTACGGATCACGAGACTATTGACTGTCACAATCACCCCCCTTACGGGGTCCGACGTCCTCGTCAACCACACTTTTGGCTGGGTCAAGGCTCTGATACCATTTGTAACGTCCCCGCTTCAAGCCTTCATTGGGTCCTTACACCCACGGAATGAATGGCTCTTATACATGAGTACGTCACTCTGGCTACTTCATGGACTGACGACGGACCCTACAGACCAACACGAGTGTTTCCAGCGTGCTTTATCCTCACTCGCACGCTTCCTGGGAAAACTTCCCAGGAGGTCACCCATCCTTGAAATTGCTCTAGGCCAAGCATGCTTAACTGTGGAGTTCTTTCGAGATGGGCTACCAAAAAACGAGATGCACCTTGTTGATATAGGTAGTACTAATCAATCCATTTAAGCCCTCTTCAACCGTGTAGTCCCATACCTACACAGTCTCTGAATCATCCCACTTGACCTTCCCCAGGCGATGTGGGATTGCACAGCTTACCCGGTATTTCCCCTTACGGATCACGAGACTACTGACTGTCACAGGAAGGGACTGATATTGAACTTTGAATCAGATATGATAAATTTACCATAATATCTATTCAATTCAATATCACCTAGTTGATCCTAGATCAAATGATCTTAATCCTGACATGGTTAGGTTCAATCTCAAGAGTATTATACATGTTCTTTGATTTGTTAGTTAAGCCTACTTTTTGGTGGGTGATACGTACAATTTGGGAACATGGTAGTGCAATTGAGAGGGAGCGCTAACCATAGATATGGAATCCATAGCTTCTATCAAGGCATAGAAGTGAAATGATGATTTCCTTCAAGCTTGGCTAAACAAAGACAAATGGTTAAGTACTCATTTCAGTGATTATGTTTAGTTCACCGAAATATCATTTATAGGTGGCTAAGTGTTTTAAGGATAAAATACATTGAAGGGTGTAACGGTAAATTTATCCCTATACAATGTAAATCATCTATAGAGGATCATTGATTATTGGGATTATAACAATGGATAACTAATAGTGTATCTATATCGTGGAACATATAGAGCGCTCTATATAACTGAGAGTGCAATTCCAAGTTCTATGGTGGATACAACAAGGAATTAATAAGCCAGTGAATTTACTTTGTAAATTCTAGAGCTGCTTATTGGAAGCTCGGATATATAGGCCCATGGTCCTCATACTAGTTGAGACAATACTACTTGTAAGACTCAGTTAATTAATTTTGATTAATCAATTATAATTCTTAAATTAGACTATGTCTAGTTTATGAATTTTCACTAAGCAAGGGCTAAATTGTGAAGAAGGAGTTTCTAGGGTTAATTTGTTAATTAAGAGACTTTGATAAGTCTAATTAATAAATGTATTAAATGATAATATAATTTAATAATTAATTTTTAGTTATTAAATAATTAGAATTGGCATTTAAGTGGTTAAATTGGAAAATTGGCATTTTTGAGAAAATAAGATGGGAAAGTGAGAAAATGGCAAAATTGCAAAGTGGGGCCCAACTCCAATCCATGGCCGGCCACTTGGTATGGATTTTACCACTTTATTTTTCTATTATTTTAATGCTAATTAAATCTAACCTAACCCTAGGTGGTTTCCTATAAATAGGTAGTGATGGCTTAAGGGAAAAGATGATGCATCTAATTCCTTCAGATAAAATTTGAGCCTCTCTTCCTATACCTAGCCGAAACCACTCTCTCTATCTTCCTCTCTTCTAAACCGTAGCCCATAGTGAAAGAGTGAGTGCCCACACACATCAAGTGGTACTCAATCATAGTGTGTAAGGCTGTGAAGAATCCAGTTTCAAGAGAAGGAGATTCGAACTCAGATCTTGGTGATACTCTGCTACAGAAAGGATACAAGGGTTAGAGATCTAAGTGGAAGGAGACATTATATTCCGCTGCAACCACTGTAAGGTTTCTAATACTTTATATGTGTTTATTTCATATCGTTTTAGAAGTTCATATTTAGGATGTTAATAACACACTTGTTAATAAATCTAGATCCTGGTAAAATAATTCCATCAAGTTCGTGGTGGAGGAGGTGGATCGGCGTGGGTTTTCATGGTGGTCATGGAGGTCGAGCGGTGCGGTGGAGGAGGTGGCTCGGCGTAGAGGCTTTGTGGGTTTTGGGTTTGATTTAAGAGAGAGAGAGAGAGAGAGAGAGAGAGAGAGAGAGAGAGAGAGAGAGAGAGAGAGAGAGAGAGAGAGAGAGAGAGAGAGAGGTTGAGAAAAATGGGAGGGGTATTTTAGGGTTTAGGGAAAAGTATACCTATTTTTTCAATAGTTATAACTATTAGTTTAGGGAAAAAATTTAGGTATAAAAGATGTATAGAAAATCAAACTTCTCTTAAAATATTATACTTTGCGAAAAAAATTAGAATATTTTAATATATTTTGAACAAAAAGGTCTTCCTTGAAAAGGTACGATGATAGTTTCTTGATTAGTGATTTCGTTTATAAAATATATTAGAATTATTAATTATTATATTTTTATTATCATACACTAGGGAACTAAGCCGTGCCTCGCACGGTGTTCCCAAATTTTTATAATCTTTATAAATAAATATATGGGTGCACTCTTAATGGGTACAGAAAATTTTGAGTTTTTATGCTTAATTTTTCTATCTAATTAAAAAAATATATATATCTCATTTTTTATATCATATGGGCTGAGATTGTTCCATCAGTAAAAATAAATTAAAAAGAAAAGTTTTTAGCAAGAAAAATAAGAAAAGAAAAAGTTGAGTTTGAGTTAAATATTTTTGTATGACATATTTTTGATATAGTGTAAAAATAGATATTTTTTGATATATTTTTTAATTAAGTAGTTAAATTAAGCATAGAAATTTAAATTTGTGATTTCATTATTCGTTATTAGATCAAAATTTGATGGTTTGATATTTTTAAAATTAATATTTATAGTTAAATTTGTTTCGTAATCATTCATGGGTAATATCCATTAAAAGGTGTTCCATAAATATATATTGTATTTATAATGAATGATATAATCTAAATTATAACATTTTCATGTTTATATTATTATTAATTACTATAAAAGAATTGATTATAGATTTATTAATTTTATTATATAATTATATTCTATTCTATCATTATTTATAATTTACTATTTTATATAATTCTTTTGGGTAAGTATATTAAATATCACTTAGAAGAGAAATAAGTAAAAAAAATATGGAAAAGAAAAAATAATAAATTGCTAATTCACATTTTTCGGCTTATAAATATATAGATATATTATATAAATATATAAATTTTATTTGATGACTTAAAATAATAATAAAAAATTTAAATATAACTTATTGAGCAAGATCAAGTTATCAATCACACATATATTTTTGGACAAATCAAAATGCATGTAAGAGTACTTTGTTTATAGTGTAGAAGTATACTGATAATGTAGTTCTTAATACATGTGAGATTTTGACAAATAACAAATAAAACTTACTAAGTCATATATCTCAACATCTACAAATATGTAAAATGAATTAAACTTACTAAATTTTTTTTAAAATAGCTTAAAATATTGTAGGATGTCATCTCATTTTGTTTAGTACTTTCCTTTATATAAATATATGGGTAAATACCATTTTGAATCCTGTATTTTGTAAAAGTTACTAATTGGACCCTCTGTTTTGTTAAATGACAAAATGGACCCTTTATTTTTTAAAATTGTACAAATAGGACCCTAAACTAATTTTTTGTCAAAATAAAACTTAATAATAATCTGATCTAAAGATGTTATGACAAAATTGATTACATTTTCTGTATCTGTTCGTGTTAGAAATTGTCTTAAAGTTGATTATATTAAATAATAATTTTTAAAAAAATTGAGCTTAGAGTCCTATTTTTACTATTTTAGAAAATATAGGGTCTATTTTATCATTTAACAAAACAGAAGGTCCAATTGATAACTTTTGCAAAATACACGGTTCAAAATGGTATTTACCCTAAATATATAGAAATTAGATATTGATTTACAAAAATACATAAACTCATAGATTTTACAATAGTGTGTCAGATTTGGATTTAAGTAAAAATAATGCAACCTATAATTTCTATAATTTGTATTTAAAAAATAATTATTATGAAAAGTAATTTTATTTTTAAAATAATAAAATAAATTATTATAATTTTTAATTATTTTATATAGGTAATAATGTTTTACACATTTAACTAAAATTAATAGTATAAAATAAAAAATCTAAAAAAATATGTATTTTATTAATAATTATAGGTTTTAATTATTTTATATACATACAACAGAAATTAATAATAATTTTTTAAAAAATTGAGCTCAGGGTCCTATTTTTACTATTTTGAAAAATATAGAGTTCATTTTATTATTTAACAAAACAGAAGGTCCAATTGGTAACTGTTACAAAATACAGAGTCCAAAATGGTATTTACCCTAAATATACAAAAATTAGATATTGATTTACAAAAATACATAGACTAATAGATTTTACAATAGTGTGTGAGATTTGGACTGAAGTAAAAATAATGCAACTTATAATTTCTATAAAATTTTGTTATTAAAAAATAATTATTATGAAAAGTAATTTTATTTTAAAAATAATAAAATAAATTATTATAATTTTTAATTGTTTTATATAGGTAATAATATTATACATATTTAACTAAAATTAATAGTATAAAATAAAAAATCTAAAAAAAATGTATTTTTATTAATAATTATAGGTTTTAATTATTTTATATACATACAACAGAAATTAATAATAATTTTATATTAAATAATAATTTTTTAAAAAAATTGAGCACAGGATCCTATTTTTACTAATTTGGAAAATATAGGGTCCATTTTATTATTTAACAAAACCAAAAGTCTAATTGGTAACTTTTACAAAATACAGGGTCCAAAATGGTATTTACCCTAAATATACAGAAATTAGATATTGATTTACAAAAATACATAGACTGATAGATTTACAATAGTGTGTGAGATTTGGACTGAAGTAAAAATAATGCAACCTATAATTTCTATAAAATTTTGTTATTAAATAATAATTATTATGAAAAGTAATTTTATTTTAAAAATAATAAAACAAATTATTATAATTTTTAATTGTTTTATATAGGTAATAATATTATACATATTTAACTAAAATTAATAGTATAAAATAAAAAAAATCTATAAAAAGATGTATTTTTATTAACAATTATAGGTTTTAATTATTTTATATACATACAAGAGAAATTAATAATAATTTTATATTAAATAATAATTTTTTAAAAAATTGAGCTCAGGGTCCTATTTTTACTATTTTGGAAAATATAGGATCCATTTTATTATTTAACAAAATAGAAGGTCCAATTGGTAACTTTTACAAAATACAGGGTTCAAAATAGTATTTACCCTAAATATATAGAAATTAGATATTAATTTACAAAAATACATAGACTAATAGATTTTACAATAGTGTGTGAGATTTGGACTGAAGTAAAAATAATGCAACCTATAATTTCTATAAAATTTTGTTATTAAAAAATAATTATTATAAAAAGTAATTTTATTTTAAAAATAATAAAATAAATTATTATAATTTTTAATTGTTTTATATAGGTAATAATATTATACATATTTAACTAAAATTAATAGTATAAAATAAAAAATCTAAAAAAATTGTATTTTTATTAATAATTATAGGTTTTAATTATTTTATATACGTACAACAGAAATTAATAATTTAAAATAAAAATCTAAAAAAATATATTTTTTATTTGTCAAAATACTTTAAGGATTTTTTTTTTTTTAATTTTAAATATTTCAGAAAGATTAAAAAAGTACAAAAATATGTGTAAATAAATAATATCAGTCACCCACATATTTTGATCACTGATTAGAGAAGATTATGTTTATCAATCACCCACGTGCAAATTAAATAATACAAATTTTGAATGAACAATAATAAAATATATATTCTATAAGTTTAACATTCACAATAGTCTCATATCACTAAAAGTATATATGAAAAATATATATTTAAGGAGTCTTATTATTCTTAATTATTATTTTTAAAAGAGAAGACTTATTATTTTAATAAAATATGATAAGAAATTTGAATTCAATTTGAAAAAAAAATTATAACTAATTGGGTAAGATTAAGTTTATCAATCACCCAAATAAATTAGGGGAATTATCTCATCTCATATACTATTTTTTTAACTTTTTTTTCAAATTTACTTGAGTTTCTAAAGTGGTTGCAGCGCTAGTTGTAATACGGGTTTCTATACGATTTTTTGTTGCAATTTAAGTTGCACCGCTAGTTGTAATAGGGGTTTCTATGTAGAATTTCGTAAAAATGTACCAAAAAAAAAAAAAAAAAAAAAAAAAAAAAAAAAAAAGCTGTTTTGAAGTGTAAAAATAGAAAGGCCCCAATAAATTATACTAATTTTGTCACAAACTAAAATCAAAGAATATTGATATATTTAATGTAAAAGTATATCATCCACAATAATCTCTAAACAATGTGGGACTTTTGTGAAGTGACTCTCATATTACTAAAAGCGTACATAAATGTGGAAAAATGAAAAAATAAATATATATTTAACAAAAATAATAATATAAAATAAAAATTCTAAAACTATATATTATTTTTATTTGTTAAAAAACTTAAGTTTTTTTTTAAAAAAATAAATAAATAAATAGTTCACAAATATGTGAAAATAAAGGGTAAATACCATTTTGGACCCTGTATTTTGCAAAAGTTACAGATTGGACCCTGTGTTTTGTTAAATGATAAAATGGACCCTGTATTTTCTAAAATAGTAAAAATAAGACCCTGAGCTTAATTTTTGGCAACTTTTTTTTTAATACAACCAACTTGAAGACAATGCTTAATACGAAAAGATACAAAAAATGTAAACAGTTTTGTCATAGCACTTTTAGATCAGATTATAATTAAACTTTATTTTGACAAAAAATCAATTCAGGGTCCTATTTGTACTATTTTAGAAAATACAGGGTCCATTTTGTCATTTAATAAAACACAGGGTCCAATTGGTAACTTTTGTAAAACAGAGGGTCCAAAATGGTATTTACCCGAAAATAAATAATATTAATTTTGAAACAAATAAAATATATATAACCTATAAATTTAACATATAGTGTTAATTATTTAAATACATTAAAATAAAGAATTATAAAAAAAGATACTTTTTATAAGAAAAAATATTTAAGTGATTTTTTTAATAATTATTTTAAACTTGATAAAGATTGAAAAATGTAAAAATATAATTTAATTTGCACTCACTTAAAAAAAATATATAACTAATTGGGTAAAATTAAGTTCATCAATCACCCACATAGAAAATAAATTATGCTAACTTTGTGACAAACAAAAATAAAAGATATTTAATGTATAATTATATCATCTACAATAGTTTATAAACCATGTGGGACTTTTGTAAAATGACTCTCATATTACTAAAAGCATAAAAAATGTAGAAAAATGAGAAAATAAAAATATATTCAACAAAATTAATAATGTAAAATAAAATCTAAAAATATATATTATTTTATTAGAATAAAAAACTTAAGGATTTTTTAGATTTAAATATTTTACAAAGATTAAATAGTGTAAAAATATGTAAAAAATAATTAATATTAATTTTGAAACAAATGAAATATATATATAACCTATAAATTTAATATTCACAATAGTCTCATCTCACCATAAGCACATATGAAAATGTATATTTAAAGAGTCTTATTATTCTAATAAAATATTATGTATTAATAAATCGCTATAGTTTTAAATATTTAAATAAAAATTAAAATAAATAATTATAAGAAAATAATTTTTATATGAAAAAGTAATTAAATGATTTTATTAATAATTATTTTAAACTTGACAAATATTAAAAAATACAAAAAAAATATATATTTTGCATTTATTTTAAAAAAATTATAACTAATTGGACAATTTATCAATCACCCACATAAAAAATAAATAATACTAACTTTAGAACAAATCAAAGCAAAAGAATAGTGATATATAATGTAAAAGTATACCACCCACAATAATTTTTAAACCATGCGAGACTTTTTTAACATACTCTCATATTATCAAAAGCATAAAAAATATTAAAAAATGTGGAAAAATGAGAAAAAAAAAAAGAAAAGCAAAGAAAACTCACATAGAATGCCACATCATCTCTCTTTTAACCTTCCTTTATATATACACTAGAACCTCTATCCAAGAATACACTTGGGACCAAGTAAATTATATTCTAATTGGGAGGTTATAACTAAATAGAGTTACACTAGAAAAAAAAATTAAAAAACCAAAAAATATAAATGTAATAATAATAACAATAAATAATCATTAATACTATATCATAATAGAAATATTTTAGAGTAAATATAATTTCATACATGTATTATAATTTAAAATAAAATTATTAATTTTACATAAATAAATTTACAAAATACATGTATATATTTTATTAAGATGTAATTATTCTTATATAGAGGCATACTTTGTTGATACGGGACTTAGAGAATGTATAACTAATTACAATTTAGAGGTTATTCTTATTTATAACAAATTAGAGGTTATTCTTGAATAGAGTATTATTCTTAAATAGAGGTTCTACTGTATATATATATTGATATTGATATTATTAATTATATAATATATTGGAATTATAATAACAATAATATGTATGATAATAAAAATATAATTTCAATATAGTAATAATAAAATTCTAATATAATAATAATTAATTCCAATATATTATATAATTAATAATATAATGGAATTTTTTTTTTATTTTTATACTTAAAAATAGTTTTTTTTTTTGTATTTTTATGGAATTTTACATAAAAATCCTTATCTATATAAATTTATAAAGGAGAAGTATGAAACAGTGACATGGCGGTCTAAAATCTCTCCAAAGCTATTTTTCTCTTTTCTCCTTAATTCTCTCAATTTTTAATATATTATTAAAGCATAAATTTATAAATTAATCTTTTACTATTATTTTAATAAATTTTCTATAAAAATATTTATCTTAAATTAATTATTCTTTAAAAACACATAATAATTAAATTAAATAATTATTCAATTATTTATATATATGTATTCATAAATATATATATGTGTAAAAGTTTTTTTTACTTTGCAGAATATAGGAAAAATGTTTTTTTATAGAAAAAAATTAGAAATTTTTACATGAAAAATCCATTTTACACAATTTATTACACAATTAGTCATACACGCCTATGTCTACATTTTTACTTACAAAATTGGTTTTATTACACAAATACCACTTAGTCATCATTTCATCCATCATCAATCAAATCCTACTCTCTTCCATCTCTTTTTTCATTTTCTATCAATCAATCCATCATTTCACTCTTTTTTTTTTATTCTTTTCTTTTTATTTTTAATTTTATTTCAGTTTTTAATTTTTTATTTTTAATTTTATTTCAGTTTTTAATTTTTAATTTTTAATTTTATTTTTCAGTTTTTAATTTTTAATTTTTTTTCCATAACAATTTTTCTTTTCTTTTTAGTTTTAATTTTATTTCGAGTTTTTAATTTTTTATTTTTAATTTTATTTCAGTTTTTAATTTTTTATTTTTAATTTTATTTTCAGTTTTTAATTTTTAATTTTTTTTCCATAACAATTCTTCTTTTCTTTTTAGTTTTAATTTTTAATTGTAAAGCTAGTTTCTTATATATTGTTGCTTAGGTCTAGGATTGACTTCTATCAATCAAGGGAGAACTATATATATACATATATGATATGCACACGTAGTGAAGATTTTTGAGACGTACCCAATGATATTATTGTCAACATATATAGTAGATATTAGGAAATTAGGTATACCAATACCAACAACACCACGATTCTAAGATTTTATTTTTGAAATATCTCAAAATCAGTCTAATATTATTTGTACAAATTAAAAACGCGCATGTTAGTGTGTCTAATTAAGTCAATAAAAATCACTATTGAAAGAGTGATGAACATATATAGCATTGCTATTGAAAAAACTGATGATATACAACATTCACGTGCAACAATATTAGAGAATAGTGTGCAGAGATTTCATTGTCAACGTTTCTGGGAAAAAAAGATAATGTTGGTGCTGATGTTCGAACCGAGGTTTGTTTTCAGTTTCTTTTTGGTTTTCTCCCATATTTGAAATTTTACACCTTCTGTATGTATTTTTTTAATATGTTTTTATCTAGTTGTTTCCTGTCCATTTTTATATCATCAATGGGTAACAATGAGATTTATCATGGATGTTGATGTTCAAAGAGTTTTTCCTGTATTTTAGTTTGTATACAGTTGTTTTGTAGTTTTATTATAGTTTTGCTACTTGCATATGTTATTTCACTATAAAATTAATATGCAACAATTTTCACAAAACTTACTATGTATAACTACTATTTCTTAGTCCCCATCAAATTAAATTCTTGCATAATATATAAACTATCATAAAACGATAATGCAACTATAAGGCAACTATTTGCACTTGCATACAGTTGTTTTGTAGTTTTATTATAGTTTTGCTACTTGCATATGTTATTTCACTATAAAATTAATATGCAACTATTTGCACAAAACTTACTATGTATAACTACTATTTCTTAGTCCCCATCAAATTAAATTCTTGCATAATATATAAACTATCATAAAACGATAATGCAACTATAAGGCAACCAAAACAAAAAATAAATCAAAATGTAACTGTATATAACGTAGATGTATTATTCATGAGGTTTTTTTAAAAATTTTCACATCATACATTGTTTTGAATTTGGTGGGAGGTCCAGATCTGTTTGTTACAGATCTACATTTCATGAATCTGGATTTCGATATTAGGGGGAGTTGTTTTGATCGAATAAAATAGAAAACAAATGTGTAATTTCAGTTTCTTCACAGCTTTTCTGATTTTTTTTTCGTCATTTTCAGTTTAGATCATTGCAGGTATTCTTTTCCAGTTGATTTTGCCAGAATTAATAGTTGTATTTTTCTCGTTTTGGTTTCATTTTAGTTGCTTTGCGGTTTTGAAACGAGCGCGTATTTTCATCTTCATGGTTCGCTCTGTACAGCTGAAGGCTTAGTGCATGTGGTATTTTTGTAAATATTTGTATGTGGACTGTATAAATGTTTAATGGGCCGGCCCAAAGTATTTTTGTAATTTTTTTTCCTTTTTTGTATTTTTTTGTTTTTTTCCCAAAAAATTATTATGAATTGAACAAAAAAAGAGCAGGTGTAGAAGAAGAAACAAGTGTGAGATTATGAATCAAATTTTTTCATTTAAACTTGATGTCATCATTGTAGTTCCTACTGATATTCTCAAATTTATAAACTTAACACTCAATTTATCGTTTTGTTAGTTGATCAATAAAGTGTCACATGTAAATACAGTTTTGGCCAAACTAATAATTCTTTTAGAAAAAAATAATTTTAAAAAACAAAAAATAATTAAAATAAATTCATATATTAAAAAAAAACATTATATACATATTAAATGAAATAAAAATTAATTTTTCCATTTTCTTCCAGCCATATTATCTTTAAAGATTAACAATATTTTTTTTTCTAAGGGGATTAACAATAAACTTTGATTCTCGATTCAAATGTTATTTTTCAATTCTATTTTCATACATTCAAAATTCTCATTCTATAAACTTTCTACTAATGTTTTTCAATCAATGAAACGAAAAGGCAAACTTTAATTCCCGTATGAAAAATCAAACTTTCAATCCCAATAATCAATAGAAACAATATCAAATTTTAAGTTCTCAAAATCTATAAAAATAAATAAATAAGTAAATAAAAACAGATCTCAAACATTAGAACCCCAGTTAAACACTAAAACTCAAGCATTAAAAACACACACAATAAAATTTGAACCCAAAACTTAACACACATGTCAGAATAAAAATTAAACCATAAATAAGGATTTATGTTACTAGTTTTCAAATTTCGGTATTTATTAGCAACAAATTTAATATTTTAAGTATTTATGTCACAAAATTTTTAATAATAAAGTTAAAATATTAATATAATTCTATTAAGTAATTATTATTAATTAAAATATAAATTTACTTTTTATATATAATTTAAAATATGTTATATATCCAGCGAAGAGCGGGATGTTTACTAGTTGTAACTAATAGAACAACCTAAATCGTAACCAAAATTTGTATAGCAATCTACGTAGAAACTACTGGAGAAACTACTTTAGAAAGTCAAACTATAAATTTAAAAAGAAATTGAAAAATAGTATATTAATAATTATTATTAATAATATGTACAACCGAACGTATACCATATACTTAGATCTAAATTTGTAATTCTTTTTTTTTAAAAAAAAAAAAGAGTTCAAATTTGACATTACATGCTTAAAAATAAATGGTGCACTAAAAATATGTTAGGATATTTTGCATCATGCAAAATATACTTATACCATTTTTGCATTATAATTTTACCCCTAAACAAATAAAAAAACAAAAATTCCTAACACTTTCTCTCTCTCTCTCTCTCTCTCTCTCTCTCTCTCTCTCTCTCTCTCTCTCTCTCTCTCTCTCTCTCTCTCTCTCTCTCTCTCTCTCTCTCTCTCTCTCTCTCTCTCTCTCTCTCTCTCTCTCTCTCTCTCTCTCTCTCTCTAGGATACACACACACATTGTACCAGTCGGACGTCCCACCGGAGCTAGTGTTCGGTCGCCTAACGTAGAGGAAACTTGAAACCAACCAAAGCTCTAAGAAAGTCATTCCTTTAAAAAATAATGGGTATGTAATTTCTTTAGTAATTATTGTTTGATTTAGTTGTATTTATGTTGATAGTAATAGATCTACACATATCCGTGTTTTTATGTACCCTTTTTGTCAATGAAACACGAAATACAGCAAGTGTGCGTTTTTACTAGTTTTTTGCGATTTTAGCAATTTTTTACGACATGGTTTGCGACATGTAGGGATTAAGTGCTGCCATGAGGTTAGGGATGAGTTTTATTGATATGTATCAATGTGTTGCGACGTACGTCGCGACACATAGAATTCTTGTGTTATGTTGTGGATATTTTTCATTTTTCTCGATAATTTTATGACGTTTGTCGATATGTGTTGTTTTCGACAATTTTCACGATGAGTTGCGATTAGTTTCATGATAGTTTGCGACATTTTTGTTTTCCATAATTTGTGGTCATTTTTTTTTGCAGATTCAAATGTGTTTGTAGTTGTACTGTATGATGGGGCTTGGGCAGTTGAAGGTTTCAACTGGATATTCAATAATCCAAAAAGTAAGATGTTAATGTTTGTAGTTGACACTACTTTACAAAAGATGAATTAAATTTTGTATGAAGAGTTGGATATAGACCCTCTTGTGTATGAACTGAAAATAGAGGTGTGTTATATGTACATGAAAGGCAATATGATACCGCCAAAAGTTTTAGTCAAAGATAGTCAAGTAAGATTGTTCTTAAGAATGAAGGCAAAAAAAGAGTGTGGAGAACTTGTTGCCACTGTTTGTGACTAAGGTTAAAAGGCATGCGATTTTGGGGCCTACTCTGCCAACTGTCCTCCCAAGAAGTGTTGTTGGAAGTTTTGTCCCAGAAACAGATCCAGCCGTAGGGATGAATGAGTAGGCCCCTACTAATATAGATGAGGATAGGGTTGACAATGGATTTGACCAGTTTAATGAGTTTGATGGTACATTTTACAACAATGATCCTATAGTAGATTTGAACGAGGATGGTGATGCGGAGTTGCAAGTTGATGAAGCTATAGAGGTACCTTCTTTAAGGTTAGAACTACCTCCACCATCTCCACCATGTCCAAGGGAGCAGAGGAAAGACCAAGAAAGAAGAACCCATCGTAGTGAAAATCACCAAACAACAAGCACCAGTAGCAGCCGACCAGGTCCTCCTCGTAATACTGTACCATCTAATTTTAAAGTTTGTACAAAATTCAAACCTATTGTGTGGACAAGGGAAGACATAGAGGAAAATAATGTTTATACAACTTCTCTTACTGGTACACATTCAGGGGAAATATATGTTGGCAAGTTGTACACAAATAAGATTGAATTGAAAAATGTGGTGGGAAGGTTTGCACTGAAAATGAATTTTGAGTTCATGGTGAAGAAGTCTGGGACCGATGTTTTTTATGCAACTTGCAGGGGTTCAAATTGCAAATGGAGAGTGAGGGGGAGGAAGAGGGCAGGTTGTGACATGTTTGAGGTTAGTGTATTCCACAACGAACACACATGTAGCCTGGATTCTAGACATGCTGATAACTGTCAAGCAACACTGTGGGTTGTTGGCCACCTCATTAAGAAAAAGTTCAAATCAGATGGAACTAAGTACAAAGCTAAAGACATACAAAGGAATATGTTTCAGGAGTATGGGATCAAGATGAGTTATGAGAAGGCTTGGAGGTGTCGAGAGAAGGCACTTATGTATTCGAGGGGTACGCCAGCAGCAGCTTATAGTTAGTTACTTGGTTACTTTAACGTGTTGGAACAAAAGAATCCAGGTACTATTACAGACATTATCACAGAGGACAACAGGTTCAAGTACTATTTCTGGTCACTGCTGCTTGTAGGAGGGGATTTAAGTTTTGTCGTCTTGTGATTAGTATCGACGGCACGTTCTTGAAGACAAGGTTTGGGGGCACAATGCTAGTTGCTGTAGCGTACGATGCAAAGAACCAATTGTTTTTTATTGCCTTTGCAATTGTTGACAGTGAGAATCACAACTCTTGGAAGTATTTCTTGCAGAAGTTAAGGGAAGCAATTGGGGAGGTTGAAAACTTAGTGTTTGTATCGGATAGGCATCAAAGCATTGAACATGCTGTCGAGGTTATTTTCCCCGAAGCATGCCACTATGCATGCTACAAACATATTTCTATGAATGTCACCCACAAGTTCAAGACTAATGTATGTAACACGCAAATATGGCTGGCCGCTTACACATGGTCGAAGAGGGAATGTGATAGACATTTGTAGGTGCTTCGACAGATGGATCCTCCCATCGCTGCTTATGTTGACAGTATAGGATTATAAAAGTGGGCTCGTCCTTATTGTGTAGGAGACAGGTACAACATCATGACAAACAACGCTGCAGAAAGCCTTAACAATGTGACAGAAGAATTTCGGGCATATCCAATAACTACTCTAGTTGAGTTCATAAGGTTCACACTACAAAATTGGTTCGCTAACAGTCTCGAAAAGGCAAGTAAGTACGTTACCCCTTTGGCAACTCATTTTGAGGAAGATTTGATAAAGCAACCCGAGGATTGTAGACGTAAGTGTCCTACGTAACGGTGCACAATTATTTAATGTTGGAAGAGGTGTTGACGGTTCTGACTTTGAGAAAGGCGGTGATGTGAACTTAGTTGAGAGAACATGCACATGTGGCATGTTCCAATTGTTGAAAATTCCTTGTCCCCATGCATGTGAAGCAGCGCTTACTCAGAATGTCAGTCTGTACGCTCTGTCATCCCATATTACACAAAAGATACGTGGAAGAATACTTACGATGCAACAATTAATCTTGTCGGCGAGGAGGATGAATGGGTGCTTCCAAAACACATGCAGAACATGAGAATCGGTGCACCAGTGGAGAAGAAACTTGTAGGTCGTCCAAGAAAGAGCAATGCAGGAAGAACACGGACTAACCGATTTCCATCGAACGGTCAAAAAGTGAAGGAACCACACAAATGTTCAAATTGTGGCGCATTGGGACACAACAAAGCTACATGCAAGGCCAAGGTTTGAGCATCATTTTCGTTTTTAAATTGCATGCATTATTATTATTATGGTTTATGACATCTATTTTGTAGTTTTTTCTGTATGCATATGTTTTAACGACATTTATCGACATTTTTCGATATGTTTCGACATTATTGTCTGTTTATGTGGTTGTTTAACGACATATCTCGATATATATCGATGATATTATCGACATGGCCACAAGAAGAATAAGTCTTGTATCTGTCTATGTTTAACGACATTTTCACGATATATGTCGATGATCTTGTCGACATGTGAAGAACAATAATTTTTTTTTAGATTTTGTATAATATTGTTTATTTCACGACACTTTGCGATATGTAGCGAAAATTTGCGATATGGTTGGAACATTTATATTATTTTGGAAAAAAGTTGATATATTGCGACGTCTCACGATTACATTAGCGACATTATGCGATATAGATGGAACTTTTATTTATTTTGGAAAAAAGTCGACATCTTGCAATGTTTCACGATTACATTAGCGACATTTCGCGATTACATAAATTACAATTAAAATTCTTTGCCATGTCGGTGAGACTTGCAATAGTTGCATAAAGATCCAGGCTTCACCTGTTTACCATTAAAATAACCTAACTTGCAACGACGGCAGCCTTCGGGGAACCCTGGTGGTGGAGCCGGCCATACATTTGTTTTGTGAAATTTTTTTTTTCGAGTTGTAGTAACCTCCACTCGTTCATAACCCGATCATTTTCAAAACGTTTCATGTCGTCTAGCACTTTTTGCATTTGAGGCGTAATTTCGCCACAATCAGGCTCCTGCTTGATCTCTTCAGGAGTAAGAATTGGGTATTTGCCCTTGTTCCTTCTAGTAGACAATTCTAAGAGAATTACATTCTAGGGTTAAATAATAAGAAAAATATGTAACTTATGAAGTAGAAAATTGCTATTATAGACACAACTAGTAGTTGGGAAGTGTTGGAAATTATTTTACCAGGATCTTAGATCTACTCACAAGTATGTTTATTAACATCCTAAATATGAACTTTCTAAAACGATAAATTGAACACATATAAAGCTTAAGAAACCTTACATTGGGTGCAGCGGAATAATATGACTCCTTCCGTTCAGATATCTAGCCCTTGATTCCTTTCTGTAGCAGAGCATTATCAATATCTGAACCTGGATCTCTTTCTCTAAATCTTTGATGCTGAAACTCCTTTTCTTGAATGTCTTTCTTCACGATCTTCCTCACTATGATTGAGGTATCACTTGATGTGTGTGGGCACTACTCTAATCACTAAGGATTTCGAAATTCAAAGGAAGAAGAAAGAAGAAGTGGCAGCTAAAGATAGGGAGAGAGAAAGCTCAGGTTTTCTGAATCAGAAGAAGTAGTTTCCTGAAGCCTTCACTATCTATTTATAGCATTCCACTAGGGTTAGATTTGAATTATATGGCATTAAAATAATGAAAAAATCAACTTAAAATACACACAAAGGTGGCCGGCCATACACTTAGTGGATTGGGCCTTGCTTTTTGCAATTTTGCAATTTTAACACCTTTTGTATCTGATTTTCTCAAAAATGCCAATTTCCTAATTCAACCATTTAAATGCCAATTCTAACTATTTAATAACTATAAATAATTATTAAATAATATTGTCATTTATCATATTTATTAATTGAACCATACAAAGTATCATAATTAACAAATATGCCCCTATAAACTCTTTCTTTACAATTTCGCCCTTACTTAGTGAAAAATTCACAAATAGACATAGTCTAATTTGAGAATTATAATTGATTAATCAAAACCAATTACATGAGTCTTACAAGCAATATTATCTCAACTAGTGGGGGGACCATGGGTCTATATAACCGAGCTTCCAATAAGTAGATCAAGAATTTAGCACTAAAATTCACTAACTTATTAATTCTTCGTTGAATCCACGCATAGAACTTAGAATTGCACTCTCAGTATATAGAATGCTCTATATGTTCCACCATATAGACACATCATTAGTTATCCATTGTTATAATCCTAATGTGATCAATTATCCTCTATATGAATGATCTACACAGTAAAGGGATTAAATTACCGTAACACCCTACTATGTATTTTATCCTTAAAACACTTGACCCCGTATAAATGATATTTCAGCTTATGTGAAATGAGATCTCCACCATTTATTTTCGTTTGGTCAAGCTCGAAGGAGATCATCCTTTGCTTACTATTCGCCAGATAGAAGCTATAGATTCCATGTTTATGCTAGCGCTCCCACTCAATTGCACTACCGTGTTCCCAAAAAGTACGTATCACCCTGACCTAAAAGTAGGCTTAACTAACAATTCAAGGAACACGAATAGCCTTTCAAGATTGAGCCTAATCATAACAGGATTAAGATCATTTGATCTAGGATCAACTAGGCGATATTGACTTGAATAGATTTTACGGTAAGTTTAATTAAATCTAAGTCAAAGTTCAATATCGGTCCCTTCCGATGCATACTCCATGCATCCAACCTGAGTTTTACTTTAACCAATGTTCTGGAAAGAACATAGTATTTCTCCAAATACAAGTAAACTCTTGTTGTAGATTATCATATCAGTAAAACCCTGTGTCTGATAAATCTAGGAAACTTTATTCACATAGTCATGTTTACTTTCCAATGTGTTGACGGCACAATAAACAGGATCAAGTATGTGAAAAGGGTTTCAGATGAATCTATACATTATGTACATATAATCATGAAATAAATCATGTGAACCATGCAACATTAAATGTTATTTCTGATCTATATTAATAAGTAAATCTGATTATATTGAAATGAGTTTTATTTAGGGCATAAAACCCAACAGGAAGGTGGGATAATAAATGTAAAAATTGAATTACACAATTCTACACGTGTTTGTCATGCACAAAGCAATTTGGGCAACATTTCTCAATATGTCGCGACACCATGCGACACGTTCACGATGTACATGTCGTAAATACTGACATGTTTGCGACAGTACTATCGACATATTAAAGTAGTTGGTTAGGCGGGATAATAAATGTCACAAATTAATTACCATTAAATGTCAAAACGTCTTTTATTATCCATATTTCACGATACATTTGAGATATGTTATCGACATGAAACTGAACAGTTAGAACTTGATTTGCTATCGATATTTAACGACATATTAGCGATATTATATCGACATGACACTAAACACTTAGTGTTGGAATTTATTTTACCAGGATCTTAGATCTACTCACAAGTATGTTGTTTAACACCCTAAATATGAACTTTCTAAAACGATAAATAAACACATATAAAGTAGGGTTGTACATCGGTCGGTTTGGGCGGTTTATCCTATATATTTTCTAACCCAATCTAAAGTTCGGGTTGCTAAAATTTAAGTGCAACCCGCCCAATTTAAAAAAAAAAAATTCTATAAACCGACCAACGGTTTGGGCGGTTTGGTCGGGTTAACCCGCCCAAATCGGCCAATTTTTTTTTTAGTTTTAAAGTCAAAATTAACAAAAATTTTAAAAATAAATTAAAAATATCACATTCCACCAAAGTACAATACCATATATATGACTTTAAAACTAATAATTAAGTATATAACTTTATATTATTATATATTTAATCATTTATATTATATATAATAAAAACTAAAAAGTTTAAAAAAAAAATAAAAGTGCAAAATCGGGTTGGTTGGGTTGGTCGGTTTAATTGGGTGGGTTGGACCTATTTTCAACCTGCCCAATTAACAGATTGGGCGGTTTGTAATTTTTTTGGGTTATTTCGGTTTGTAATTTTTATCGGTTTTTTCGGTTCGGTTTGGGCGGGTTATTCGGTTTAGGCGGTTTACAAATTTTTTTGTACACCCCTAATATAAAGCTAAGAAAACCTTACATTGATGCAGCGGAATAATGTCTCCTTCCACTCAGATCTCTAACCCTTGTATCCTTTCTGTCACAGAGTATTATCAAGATCTGAGCCCGAATGTCCTTCTCTTTGTGTGTGATCCTTCACAGTCTTCCAATCTATGATTGAGGTACCACTTGCTGTGTGTGGGCACTACTCTATCACTAAGGTTCGAAAATTGAGAAGAGGAAAAGAGAGAGGGATAGGGTCGGCTATAGAGAGAGAAATGGAAGGCTCAGTTTTTCTGAAAAAGCAATTTTCTAACAGAAGGCTTGAAAAACTTGTTGTTTGACTGACCCATCACTTTCTATTTATAGGTAACTACTAGGTTTAGGTTAGTAATTATTTGGCATTAAAATAATAAAAATATTAATTGGAAATATCTGCTTAAGTAGCCAGCCACAGGTGTTATTGGGCCTCACTTGGATTTTGCAGTTTTCACAATTTTTATTTTTATTTTCTCAAAAATGCCAATTTTTCAATTCTAACCTTTTAAATGCCAAAACTAATTATTTAATAACTAAAATAGATTATTAAATAATATTGTCATTTATTTTAATTATTAATTAGACATATAGAGTCTCTTAATTAATAAATAAACCTAGAATCTCTTTTCTTTACAATTTCACCCCTGCTTAGTGAAAATTCACAAATTAGACATAGTCTAACTTTAGAATTATAATTGATTAATCACAAATCAATTATTGAGTCTTACAAGCAGTATAGTCTCAACTAGAATGGGGACCATGGATCTATATGCTGAGCTTCCAATAAGTGAACCGAATTTACTAAGTAAATCCCTACTTATTAACTCCTCGTTGAATCCACTCTTAGAACTTAGAATTGCACTCTCAGACTTATATAGAGCATATTATATGTTCCACGATATAGATATGCTATCTCATTTAACCATTGTTATAATCTTATTGTGATCAAAGATCCTCTATATAGATGATTTACATCGAGATGGGATAATTTTATTGTTTACACCCCTCAACGTATTTTGCCCCTTAAAATACTTAGCTACCTGTAAATAATGTTTAGTGATCTAAGAATTAGTCACTTAAACAAGAGCTCATCCATTTACTTCTATTTAGCTAAGCTCGAAGGGAATCATCACTTGACTTCTATACACCAGTAGAAGCTATAGATTCCATATTTATGTTCAACACTCCCACTCAATCATACTATCATGTTCCCAAAATATACGTATCACCCTGACCCAAAAGTAGGCTTAACTAATAAATCAAAGAAGATGAATAACACTCCTGAGTTGAGCCTAAGCATATCAGGATTTAGATTTTTTTAATCTTAAGATCAACTACTGATATTGACTTGGAAAGATACAACGGTAAGTTTATAATATCTTAACTAAGTTCAACATCGGTCCAGTCCAATGTATACTCCATACATTCGAAACTAGTATACTTTACGAATGTCCTAGAAAGAACATAACACTTACTCCAAGTGTAAGTACACATCATCGCTGATTATCACATCAGTGTAAATCCAAAACACTGATGAAACAGGGACTTAGTCTTTTGAATCATATGATCACAATCACATTCCACTGTGTTGACAATACTGTAGTTGTGAATAAACATATGATCTGGACTTAACAGATTTTGTGTATTAACACAATAAACATATTAAACCATAAGAATGTAAAATTCATGCAAACATAAATCACTTCAAATTTCTTACATTGATAACTAATCAGATTGTAAAGTATTTTATTTAGGGCACAAAACCCAACACTTAAAAACATGATTTGTTTTCGATATTTAACGACATATTAGCAATGTTATATCGACATGGTACTAACAATTTGAAACTTGATTTGTTTTCGATATTTAACGACATATTAGCGATATTATATCGACATGACACTAAACAATTAGAAACTTGATCTGTTTCGATATTAAACGGCATTTTAGCGACAATTATCGACATAAAATTGTACAGATTTAAAAACAACTATGTAACTATATCTGTACGATTGTAATTAAGGAGTTCTAAAAATACAAAAAAAAAAGACAACCCTCTATAATTTTTACCACGTCAAGTTTTGGTAAAACAAGTCTACACACCACCGATCTTTGAACATGCTCATGTTATCATCATTAATCTTCTCCAATGATCGATTCATCATGAGGTGTTCGATGTACTCAATGGCATATACCCCGCAATCACCACTGAAAAATATAAAACAAATACATTTAGAGACTAATATACATTTAGAGACTAATGGCAACGGAAATATTAATATACTATATTAATAAAATTACCTTGATTTACTTTGGGGAATCACCTCACTTGGCATGCGTTTAGCATGCATTGATCTGAGTTGGCTACTCTCCCCTAACTCCACATTGAGAATGTAACTGTTGACATCGTAATAGCCAGTTGACCTCAGCAGATGTGGAAACAGCTGAGTCCAAGGTAGCATAATGGCTTCAAAATCTTCATTGTTGGTGCACGACATATCATTATCGTACACCCGAATCTGCCAATTATCAATGTCTACCTCAACAACAACCCAATATTTTTGTCTTTCGAAGTGCACGACGAAGTATAAGTAGCCTTGATCCTTCCAACATGGCTAGGGATGTAAACGAGGCGGGGCGGGGGCGGGGATCGCTCCCCCACCCCCATACCCGCTTTCTAAATTTACCCCCATACCCGCCCCAATACCCGTTTAAATTAAAACGAGGACGGGGGCGGGAATTACCCGGCGGGAGAAAGATTCCCATCGGGTACCCATAGGGACGTAAATGGGGCATGGCGGGGCCGGGGATTGCTCACCCACCCCCATGCCCGTATCCTAAATTCGCCCTCTACCCATTTAAATAAAAGTGGGAGACAGAACAAGAATTACCCAGTGGGAGGAGACTATTCATTGGGTACCCATGAATATAATTTTGGAAAAAAAAATCTCAAAAAGAATAAAAGAAAAAAAACCATCATAAAAAGTCATTCAAATAATAACCATAATAACTCTATTACATGAAATATAAAAATCCACCAATAGCCTTAAAAAAACTAACCTAGTCTATTGTTAAAAAAAAAAAGAACGATAGTCTAAAAAGTTCTTCAACATCAATCTAAATATCCTAAAAGTCCATAAATAAAAGATAAATATATCTTCTATGGCAACCTTCATCATCCGTCATCATAATCTTTATCAAGTTTCAAAGTCCACATAACTTGGTCCCTATAATAACATATAAGAAAAATATATTAAAACTTATAACTATTAATAGAAATAGTTAAAGTAAATAATATTTGAATAATTAAAAAAATAATTACCTCTTCATCATCATCTTTTATATCTTCATTTACTGTTGAATATTTTGGTATTTTTTAGATGAATCTAAGAAACAAACATAAAACTATTAGAAATGACTAAAATAAGAAGAAAAAAAAAAGAGCAAGAAATAACATACCTAAAATCTCAAATACAAATATTTAACTAAATACAAATAATCATTTATATTATACCTGCAGAGTAATATACATATATATAGTGAAATAATATTATACAATTTAATTTATATATATTTTTTTCAAAAATTTAAAATTAACTTCCTATAAATAAGAATACTGTTACTATTTAAAAATAAAAGCAATCAAATAAATTTAAAGTAAAAAAATAGGGTTCTAATACAAACATAATATGAGCTCCTTTGAGACTGTTTCGAAAAAAACAAAATATACACAGTATACATTTATATATATAACATATTGTTAGTCTATAGAATAAAAAAGTCATGATCCAATCAAACTAGTTAAACAACTAATCCTAACTAGATCACTAATATATACCAATATATTATACACATATCCAACAAATATATATATAATATACATACGATTTAATATAAATACCTCAACTATAGTGATACGTAATAGGGTGGCTTCCTTCCAACTTTAACAGAGAAAAAAAAACTATAGAAGTGAAGAGTTTTTTCTTTTTTCACTTTTGCAATTTGCTTTTATTTTCTTAGCAGGGAATAACTCTCTCTTATATATATTACTAATGTTAGTGTAATATGTGAATGTAATTTATGATGGAGAGTGAATATGAAGAGTCATGTAGGTATATTAGTAAATTGTGAGTAAATTTTATTTATGATATGGATGGATGAATAGTGAATATGAAAAGACATGTGAGAGAGGTGGTAATGATGATGAGTAAAGATATTTAATTAAATAATGTGTACATTAATCGGTAATAGTAAAAAAATTTAATTTAAATAAGTAGTAAACACATGTATTTTCTTAAAAAATGAAAAGTCATCTCCTACGTAATTAATAAAAATTGTCCAGCATGAAGTAAATTAATAACCACAGTTATTATGTAAATTTATGTTAATATATATATTAGTCATATCGGGGCGGTTTCGGGGTGGGTATCAATACCCCCGCCCCGACCCGACCCCGATTCAAGTATAAATACTTAAACTTGCCCCTGCCCCCGCCCCCCAAAATTGACCCCCGCACCCGCCCCATTAGGGGCGGGTACCCGCGGGTATAATTGCCATCCCTAAACATGGCATGTAACGACCCTCCATACCCAAATAGTACTAGATCATTCCATCTAGCCATTCAAACGTACTTCTGTCACCATTGTGACAACCCCAAATGCCACTGAGGAATTGTGGAAGTGTTGTGTCCAAAATCACACCTAGCTGAGGGTACGATTCTGGAAAATGAAAGCATCTCCTCCTCATCAAGTGTGATATGGCATCTATGTGCTGCATGAAAATCAGAAAAAATTAATCAAAGTCGTAAATTAAGTCGCTAAACGTCGCGAACAATGTCGCATAATATCGCGAGAAAAGTCGACTAGTGTCGCGACATTGTTGTGACAATGTCGCGACATGTCGACAAAAAAAATAAAGACGCTTATAAACATAGGATTAGTTCTGTGTTAGCGACAATGTCGCGATAATGTCGTGACATTGTCGCTAACACATCGAAAATAATCACAGAGACAAAAAAACATCAAAATAGTAATTAATAATTAAATACTTACATCATCGTCCAGCCCCATTAGAAACAATTTTGTGAAAAACTTCACATCAGCATCACCGGTGTGCACATTCCTAGGTCAGGTATTGGGAATGTCTCTAATCAACCACATCTTGAACGTACGTAGCAATCTACGGTCTGCTGGTCTTTCCGGATCTACGTTATTTGGAAGAACTCGCCTCTTTTTCTTTTCCGCAGTGTAGTCCTTCAAGTACGTAGGCGGCTTCCTCTTCCTCACAAATGACACATTCTCTGGGGGTCTAGGTAGAAGTAGGACTTCGTCCTGTGATTTTGTATCACCAATGGCCGTGATAATTTCTTCTAATGGAGTTGACGGTGCCTCGTTATCATCTAGTTCCCAATCTTCTGGGAACACATCTTCGTTATCGCTCTCCATTCGTTCCTCATTTTGTGTTGTCGGGGTGGGCTGTGGTTTTAGCATTGCCATCAACTGGTCCATCTTAGCCAGTAGAGTGTCCTTCAGATCTTTCTGACTCTCCGTGAAGGACTGCCTCATACTGATATGGCTATTTACTAACCCCGTCTGTGCCAACATGACGGCTTCCTGCTGGGCCTCAAGCTTATCCAGCCGGCCCTGAATGCTATCCAACCTATTTGCGAGGTCATTATTGACGGTTGTACTGGTTGGAGCAGACGGAGCGGCTGAAGTAGATGGCTCGTGTACTTCAGGTGCCGGTGGTGGTGGAACTAAATTTGCCTTTGTGACGGCCTCGTTTATGGTCTTGGCTTGAGTTTCAAACACAGACTCCTGTGTACCATCATTGTCCACCGTTTGTTCGACATCCATCTCGAAACAAAGAGGGGCTTTACCCTCATTAATACTCTTGAAGTATGCCTCTTCACTGGGCTGGGGAAACAAGCACTTCTTTACCACCAACTGCAAAACAAAAAAAACACACAATAATTAAAAACTGTGAAAAAAAGTCAAAAATTATGATTATCGCAAAAAAGTCAGCACAATGTCGTGACAAGTATAGGTACAAGCGTATCTGCATATCGCATAGTGTCGCAAGCATGTCACGAAATATGTCGCGAATGAACATTTTCAAACAAATTCAACTTTAAAATAAGCATTCTTTAGGGAAAAAAAATTGTAGAATAGTAAAGAGACATACCCGACTGCTGAACAATAGTGCGATGTCGATTGCCTTGACATCTTGTTTCCGCTGGCCCTCCGGAGTTTTCCAACTTAACATTCTGGCGAACTTGGTCCCGTTGCAGTGAGCATACTTCTTCCCCAATTTCTCAATTGCTTCGTATGCCCAGTACTGAAAGGCAGGTACATAGCCACTAACAGTGTACTTTGCCTCCTGAGCAATCTTCTTCCCCTTCTTCTTGTCAACGTTATCCTTGTAATGTTGCATATTCTTACCCAATGTCTCCATCAACTTACGAAAAGCGCGCTCGCCCCACGGATACTTGAAGAAGAATTCGAGATCGTTAACAAACTTCAACATGTCAGGCCAAACTTGGACATTGCCCTCCTTTGATACTAATACACCTTCAATGAAAGCGATTAGTCCAAGCTTGTAGGCATTATCTTTAACTTCGCACCTCTCAAGTTGGAGCATAAGTGAATCCAACTGAACAGAACTCTTCCCTTCAAAATAAGTCCAAACTAGATGGTCGTTGGACTTGGCTTGTATTTCCTCCTCTGTAGGGGCACTACCCATAGATAAGTCGGTAATGAGTCCAAACTCTATCCGTCCGAATCTCATGTCATTTCTCCCTACATGAAACCAAACCTCATCCTCCTTTTCTGTATCCACTTTCATTTTTCGTAAGAGGAGGCTGTGGACCAAAGCGCTAGAGAAAGTCAACTCTCCAGCTTTCCAAAAGTGTCCGAAAGGACTAGCCTTTACTGTGTCAACCAAATCAAGCTCAAAAAACTTGGCCTTGATATATCTAAACCTATCTGTACCCCGATAGGTAAGACGTCCTTTGAAATGTTGGGAAACTGGAAGTTTAAGTTCGAAAGCCATCTGCAAAATTGTCAACAATATTGTTAGAAATCAAAAAAATTAACATCGTGAAAGATATCGCAGTATGTGGCAAATTATCGCGAAACATAATCCTAGTTACTGCTGATCATATCGCTAAATATGTCGCTAATGTATCGCTAATATATCGCTAAACACAAACAGGACGATAAAAAAAAGAATCCTAGGTACGACTGTTGTATATCGCTAATCTTATCGCATATCATCGCAAACATGTCGCCAAACACAAACACGTCGACAAAAATCATGAAACCTACGTCCTAAATGCAATGTATCCCGAATTATGTCGCAAATGTATCGCCAACACGTCGAGAAAAACACGGTTCTAACAAAATCCCCAACTTTTTTAAGACGATGTCGCGATATGTCGTGAACATAGTCGCGATACGTCGCAAATTGATAAAAAAAAACCAGAACACAGACTGGCGTCAATGAAATTTAAACGAAATCAATAAAAATTGAACATAAACTAAATACATTACTTTACAATGAAGCACAAACAATTAAAAACTAATCGAAACAATAAAAAAGTTTAGACAAATACCTTTTTTTATGATTTCGGATCTGGGTTTTGTTTGGGGTGGTGTCGCGATTTTGGGTTTCACGATTTCGTCTTGGTCTGGTCTTAGTCTATTGGGTTTCACGATATGTGAAATACTTTCACGATTTCGTCTTCGAAGGTTTCGCGATGGGTCTGGTGGTCGTCTGGTGTGATGGGTTTTGGGTTTTCGCGATGGGTCAGAGGTGGTGGTTTTGTTGGGGTTTCGTAGATGGCCTGGTGGGGTGTCGTTGGTGGTCCGGTGAGTTTCTTTGGTGCTCCGGTGGGGTTTCAGTGTTTTTGGGTAGAGAGAGAGAGAGAGAGAGAGAGAGAGAGAGAGAGAGAGAGAGAGAGAGAGAGAGAGAGAGAGAGAGAGAGAGAGAGAGAGAGAGAGAGAGAGAGAGAGAGAGAGAGAGAGAGAGAGAGAGAGAGAGTGGAGTTTGAAATGGGGAGGGTATTGTTGGGATTAAGGATGTTTGGAGGGTATTACTTTTAATTTGTTTAAGGTAGCATATAAAAACACCATATGCTATTTTTAAGCATATAATGTCAAATTTTCCTTTCATTTTTACACTTTAAAATATTTTTTTTTTGCATTTTTACGGAATTCTACATAACTAGCGCTGTAACTTAAATTATAACAAAAAATAGTACATAAATTCCTATTACAACTAGCGCTGCAACCACTTTAGAAACTTAAATTGTAATTTAAAAGAAAAAATTAAAAAAAATAGTATATGGGGTAATTAAAAAAAATAAATTCTATATTTATAATTAGATTAATTTAATATAAAAAAAATGAAAAAACGCTCAGCACTAGCACCAACCTATAAAATGTATTTTTTAACTTATCATTATCATCCTTGCCCACTATGAAATGAGTCATGTTTGCGTGTTTTGTTTCTCCAAAGAAAGCAATGTGACAAAATGCAGAGTCATCCATTATTAAAACTATATTACTTATAATAATTATATACATCGTACAACTACATAAACAGAGAATAGGAAGAGAAGAGACTTGTTTTATTCATTTGCTATTCTCTTCTTCCAACACGTGTTACCAAGCAATTTAATGGTGACCCGATAAGTATCAATTAGAACATTATACTTTAGGAAAAAAAAAAATTAGAATATTTTAATATATTTTGAACAAAAAGGTCTTCCTTGAAAAGGTACGATGATAGTTTCTTGATTTGGGAGTAATGAGATATTGGGAAAGTGAGTGATTTCGTTTATAAATGCTTAAGCTTACACACAAATATAATATTATATAAAGTGAGGAGTGAGAGAGATATATAGATATATATTATCAGAAGGGCTAGAAAGAATCATCACCCTTTCGATTCTGACTAATTAATTTCTGGGTTTTGCTTGGTTGGTAATCACCATGAATAAGCTTCTAGCTTGTGGGAAAATAGCGTCAAGAGCTCCTCATAGGGTTTCAAGCTTGTTTGGTTCTTTTAGTATCTCAAGGTATGATACTGGTTTCCCTTTTCGAACAGATGCAAAGTGGCTGTCTTTTTGTTTTGCTTTTCAATTCCCGTGATTGAAAATGGTTTTGTTTTGAATTGTTATTCTATGAACACAGAAACAAAGGTTTCGGGAATTCTTCGAATTGTGTTTTTTTTTTGTTTAATTTCGTCACTCTTCCTCCCCATTCTGAATCAAGTTATGGAGCATAACAAGTTTTGGATACTAATGCTATTTCAGACGGAGTTATGTTAATCATGATTTTTGATTCTGGTCCTTTAGCATTTTCTCATACTGACCAGATGATTCAGATCAGATAACAATGTTATGAGTTCAATGTAATTGAAAGTTTTGTTGCTTAATTAGTTTAAGTGATTTCTCTGTTCTAATATGAGGGACGTCTAACCTGATGCTATGCTGATAAATGTGCCGCTAATTTAAATTCCTTACGAGATGTGATTTTTTGCCCCATGTCTAATGGCAGATCAGTTCATTCTATGCCCTTTGCAACCTTAGAAGTTGAAGAGATTTCAGGTTCACAACCCGCCGAAGTACACAACTTGGGTAAGGTTTCAGCAATGTATGAACATTCATCGTTGAACTTGATTCACTTTCATAATGTCGCGTCTCCTAGTAAATGGTCACCTTGTAACTTGGCTTTGAAATTGATGTTAGACAGGACTAAATTGTATACTAAAGTTTGGAACTTTTTTTTTACAGGACTTGTTAAG
Organism: Cannabis sativa; assembly: GCF_029168945.1. NCBI lineage: Eukaryota > Viridiplantae > Streptophyta > Magnoliopsida > Rosales > Cannabaceae > Cannabis > Cannabis sativa. The sequence continues at coordinate 60,122,333 of NC_083604.1, forward strand.
TGCATACATTGGAATTACTTTCTAATCTTTTCTGTTTAGATTCTAATATTTGTGCTGCTGAATTCTGTTTGATGCATGAATCTTAAAGTAGTACAAACAACAAAAGAAATCATGTAGAAGATATTTTATTTTTGTTTTTAGTGCAGGGTAAATGGACAGGTTCTCCAAGTTGGAATACAATTGTGGATCCTTTAAATGGGGAACCTTTTATTAAAGTTGCTGAGATTGATGAAAAAGGAATTCAGGTATACCATGTAGTGTATGATAGTGTTTAGTTCTGTAATATTTTAGCTGAAGCTGATTATTTGGATTACACTTTTTCGCTCAGTAAGGCACATGGCACATGGCATCTGGCGTTTCTTTTGTTTGCCTTTTATATTATATCTTCTTTCGATCCTTTGTTTTTTGTGAAAATGCTTAGATTAAAGATCAACATTTATGTGAAATTGTATTTGCATCTTAGAAATTATTTCTGATTATTGGATTACTTTGCTAGCCATTTGTTGAGAGCTTGTCTAAGTGTCCAAAACATGGGCTACACAATCCGTTCAAAGATCCGGAAAGGTTTGTGTTTTATTTTCTTCTACATCTTATATATGTATTTTACATACTGTTGTTTTCAGATTACCAAAGAATAAACTTTTAGTTAGGAAGTTAAAGTGTGTTATTTAAGCTAATATAACAACAATATTTTCACAGGTATCTTATGTATGGAGATATATCGGCAAAGGCAGCTCACATGCTTTCCCTGCCGAAGGTAATATGTCTAAAAACATATGAGAAACTTTCTTTCCCTACCCTTCTTAACCAGTGCAGCTAATTGTAATGGAGATTAACAGTATTCAAAATTTGCATTAACTCCTTTGTTTCTTACATTCAGGTTTCTGATTTCTTCACAAGGTTAATACAAAGGGTTTCTCCAAAGAGTTACCAGCAAGCTTTTGGGGAAGTTTATGTGACCCAAAAATTTCTAGAAAATTTTTCTGGTGATCAGGTATAAATTATAAACAAATTGATCCTTTACTTTCTATATATTAGGAGAAGTAAAGAAAGGAAAACAATCTTGTTACTTTGCATTTATTGAAATTAGATAAACTGAATTTCACAATTTTTTAATGGGTCTTTATCTCATTTAAATGAGCTCGGGTTTCTTAGTTTCTGCTATAATGGAGTCTCAGGGTGATGTGTGGTCGGAGAATAAATATGTCATTATATTGAATCAAGTAGATTTTATTACTTTTTTCGACGGTCTGTCCAGTTGGTTTTCAATCTTTAATTTTATTCACCTCCTATTGATCCTGCAGGTTCGTTTTCTAGCAAGATCTTTTGCAGTGCCCGGAAATCATCTTGGACAGCAGAGTCATGGATTTCGTTGGCCTTACGGTCCTGTAAGCCATTCCATTAGGACAAACTTTATCTATTACATTTGGAATAATATGCATATCTTAATGGATGGTCTTTAATAATAATTAATCACAAGACTACGATGTATCTATTATGTATCTATATTTTGCATGTTTTGAGTGTTTGTCTTGTAATTCTTTTATTATATAATTTTATGTCTTTAGGCAATTTGTTTAATATAAAGAATTTATTTGCAGGTTGCCCTTATTACTCCATTCAATTTTCCACTAGAAATACCTGTACTTCAGTTGATGGGTGCACTTTATATGGGCAACAAGCCCCTTCTCAAAGTTGATAGCAAGGTATATCATTGTATGAACCTAAGTATGCTGAAGGTTTATACTATAGTCTATTGGCATCCTGTTTTGGGTTGATCATAAATATTAAATTAGTGTGAGTGAACACATCTAAGGCTTGGGATTTACTACATTTTTTGGAGAAAAGGGATGGGTTGGGGTAGATGATTCATGCATTTAAACATGTTCTTAGAGTAAATTTTGATATATATTATTTTTTTTTAATGTAATAATGTTTCTTGGCTTTGGAGTTATCGTTTTTTGGTAAACCTTCATTAAACATTTGATCAATTCTGTTCTGTGTTTCTTATGTTATTCTCCTGTTTAAGTGTAAGTTCTGTAACCATATTCCATATTATGTAGGTGAGCATTGTCATGGACCAAATGTTGAGGCTTCTGCATTACTGTGGATTGCCAGAGGGCGATGTGGACTTCATAAATTCTGATGGAAAGACAATGAACAAGCTGTTGTTGGAGGTTGGTTAAATAGGAAATATGATGAATCATTATTGTTTCTTGCTTTGCTTTTGCATAAAATTCTAAGAAAAATTTACATGTGTAGTAATTTTATTTAAGGAAATCTGTCTTTTCAGAGCTATCGTCCCACTAAAAAAAATATTCTTGTGATAGGTCCGGTTCCTGGTCAAAAATATTTGTACATCCACTGATGTCTTGAATCCCTTTTTTACTTTATTGTCCTTGCTTGTTCTCTTCCTGGGATTTGCCCGCGACAAGTCCAGTGAAGGACTGATCTCGTATGGAAGTTGGACTTTGTCATATTCCTTTCCTCTCATCAAACTTTAGCTTCATATTTTTCTGTTACATTATCCTGACCTCTTCCTTCAAATGCATGTGACTTTTATAAGTAGCTGCAATAGTGTCTAGGATAATCATGTAGGTTGAAAGATAGTGATGCCTCGGGTAGTTGTTTGGTTCTTTCTTCTTGTTTGTAATAGTTGATATGAAGCTGTATTCTTTCCATTTTATCTTTAATGTGTACTTGCGTTGAAATGGCTCCAAATGTGTTATTAAGCTTTGTTCACATTTTTTGATAAACTAGAATTGCTCAAAGATGTTGACCACAATTTATCACTTAATACTGTATGTTTAGAAATGATGTTGCCCATAAAAGATTGTCTTTTACTTGTATTGCTTAACAGGCTAATCCACGAATGACCCTCTTTACCGGTAGCTCAAGAGTGGCGGATAAATTAGCTGCTGATTTGAAGGGTCGTGTCAAGTTAGAAGATGCAGGATTTGACTGGAAAATCTTGGGTCCTGATGTGCAAGAGGTATTCTACTATCACTTTACTACCTTAAAACATGCTGCTATAGTAATAAGGTTAATATTCACTCCTCTTTATTGTTGGTACCTGAGTATAGGAGGATTATGTCGCCTGGGTATGTGACCAGGATGCATACGCATGCAGTGGTCAGAAGTGCTCTGCACAATCAATTTTATTTATGCACGAGGTTTGTTACTTCAATTTGACACTTGGTATATTTTTGTGATTGTTTCTGTTCTAAAATAAGGGTTCGAAGATATGCTTTAACAACTCTAAAGATAATGCTTCTAATCATGTCCTATGCATCTATAGTTTTCAATAAAATTTGGCACCAAGACTTTTGACGTTATCCAACCAGTCACTATTCTTAATCTCTCTGTTTTCTTATATGCAGAACTGGGCCAAAACTTCACTTATAACCAAAATACAAGATCTTGCTGATAGAAGGAAGTTAGAAGATTTAACTGTTGGTCCTGTCCTTACGGTATGTATGCTTTACTTATGTTGTTATTTTGCTACCCATCTAAACTTTATGTTTCCTATTTTAGCCAATGACCATTTTTCAGATTGCCTTAATGAGCTCTTTGATGTGACCAGTAATGCTGTTTTGTGTGTCAACCAAACACTTCCCATTGACATCGACCTTGTCTCTCTTATGTGTGTTGCAGGTAACAACTGGAGCAATTCTGGAACACATTAATCAATTGCTTCAGATACCAGGTTCAAAGCTACTCTTTGGGGGTGAACCTTTAGAGAATCATTCCATTCCCCAAATTTATGGTGCTATTAAACCAACAGCTGTCTATGTTCCCGTTGAAGAAATTGTGAAGGACAACAATTATGACCTTGTGACAAAAGAAATATTTGGACCATTCCAGGTAAAGAACACAACATGTTTAAGGTTTAAAAGATCTTTCTTATAGAAAATGATGACTGGAAATAGTCATAGACTCATAGGCTGTCATATGATTCAGTAGCTTATAATATGAGAGAGATTTGTTACTGATAGACATTGATACATTTGCCTTTAGATAATTACCGACTATAAGAAAGAACAACTCCCTCTGGTATTGGACATTCTTGAAAAGATGCATGCACACTTGACGGCCGCTGTTGTTTCAAATGATGCTCACTTTCTGCAGGCAAGGATTTCTTTCTCTCATAAAGCTATGCATAAATTTATTTTCTATTTATGTTCATTCATTCTGCAATATCCAAGCATGCAATTTTTGCAATTTCACATTATCACGGTAGGCCGAAACATCAGACCTCAAAGACTGCTCCCATTAATCCCATTAACCAAATCTTCCACTTGTGCTACAACAACCCAATATCCTTGTTCCCAAGAACGAAACGAACAAATGAATAACAAAACAAAGTTGAATTAGCCATTTTACACAAGATTCATAGTTGAAATGGTGCCACCTAGAGTGTTGGGTTGTTCAACAGAAATCTAGTATGATATCAGAATAATCCACTTTTATCTCAGGATCGATTTATTTACTTTGTAAAATGTCAAATTGCAGGAGGTTATCGGTAAAACAGTAAATGGGACAACTTATGCTGGACTAAGAGGTAGAACAACTGGAGCTCCTCAGAATCACTGGTCAGTATATTTTACTTTCCTTCCTCATCTCTACATAGGGAATTGAGCTAGGTGTTTAACTATTTCAAAACAATGATCTATGACAGGTTTGGACCAGCCGGAGATCCTAGGGGTGCAGGGATCGGGACCCCAGAAGCAATAAAGCTTGTATGGTCATGCCACAGAGAAATCATCTATGATTTAGGTCCCCTGCCGAAGCATTGGGAAATTCCACCATCTACCTAGAACATAAAATAGTCATGTTGACGAGAGACTTGAGAGCTTAAAGAAAGCTAGTTAGAACTAGCATATTACTTGGTGCTTTTTATACATTAGCTGCATGCTGCAGTCAGTGAGATTTTTTTTGAGTGTAGCATAGTAGTATCACTTATTTACTAATAAGTTAGGGGTATTGAGTTCGAACTCATGCGCTCTCCTTTTTTGCACCTTTCTCTCATTACTGAGTTAGCCTCTAGTCTTGGTAGCTTTTCTTGAGATTAGAATAAAATCAGAGGAATCTCTCTTTCTTGCAAAAATAAGTGTTTGCTGCTTACAAAAGTTTAATATACCACTCCAGCGAAAAAAAAGAAGTTTAATAAGTATATTTTTTCTTAGTATTAAACTAGAGATTAATAATTAAGCCTTCTCTACATTTAATTATTTATTTCTTGAATTTAATACATTTAATTAAATTGAAAATTAAATATCTAAGTTGATTTTCATTATGATACTTAAATATTTCTTTTTCATGACACTTAATTAAATAGAAAATTATTTTTTAGTTGAAATTTATTTATTCAACTAAATTTAAATAATTTTCAAAATATATTTTTTTATTTATTTTATTAATCAAATTTCGAAATTGCATTTCTTAAATGCTGGAATTTCGAATTTTATTTGAAAAATAGATTAAAGTTGTAAATTATTTATTTTAATTTTGAACCAACTTAAATCAATAATTTTTTCATTTAATGATTAATTAAAATAAATGAAGTAAAATATATTTTTCTTTATTTTATTAATCAATTTTCGAAATTGCATTTCATAATGCAAGATGATTTTGAATTTATCTTGAAAAATAGATTAAGTTGTAAATTAATTATTTATTTTAATTAATTCTTGGATCAACTTAAATCAATGATTTTTTCATTTATTGATTAATTTAAAATAAATTGAATTAAAGTATATTATTAGAAATTGAATTAATTAGTCAAAGGAAAATCTAGATAGATGATATTTTTGCTTTAAGTATTTTTCTAGTGTATTTAATTAAATAGAAAATTAATATTTAAGTTGATTTTCACCATCATACTTAAATATTTGAAATTTTTCTTATATATTTAATTAAATAGGAAAATTATATTTTTTGTTGTAAATTAATTTTATTAATTAATTTTGGGCCAACATTAAATTAGAATAATTTTTCCAGGATTAATTTTTTTATTTTAACATGCATTTTCGAAAATTTTGTCCTTGAATACTTTAATTTTTCGAAATGCAATATATATTTATAGAAAATTAAATTTGAGTTGTAAATTAATTTAAATTAATTTTGTAACAACTTAAATTGAATATTTTTCTAAATATTTATTGGAAATTATTACTAAGATGGAAATAATTCATGTTATTTTCATATCCATCTAAGTAAAATTTATAAATATTAAATTAAAATTTATATTTAGAATTTTTCATTCTAAATTGGAAATTTTAATTAAATAAATATATATTTAAAATAAATAGATTAAAATAATGAGATTCAAAGAAAATACAACTCTCTTTAAAATAATGAGCTTTATTATTAAGATATTCGATCTCCATTGTTGGTTTTACACCGCGTTTGTTTTAGTGAGTAATCCTCCCTAATGGAGGAACGTTCATTAACAATTTTGCACCATTTAATCTCGAAAGATAAGTAGTTTGTAAGTGTTTTATATAGTATGGATCACCCTATGGTGGCGACCATATTTGACTTGCAAATTGCGAAACAATGGTGGAAGCTCATAAGATAGAATTGCCTTGACTCTCGCCTAAACAGGACAACGCTGAATTCCAATCTTGATCGAATAAAAGGTTGCTAGAATGTTTAACATTTTAGATGAGCTGACAACTCTATTCAATGGATGGTAGCTTTGACTCTCGCCTAAACGGGACACTGATATCAGTTTGTTGAAAACCTTGGAAATTATTTAGGATTGTATGTTTTAGTATTTTCACTTGTCATTCCTACTTGCTATATGTTTAATAATTTCTGAATTGTGTATGAATTTATATTGAACCATGTTATTTTCTGTTATTAAGTTGTAGTTTAATTTCGAATCTTCATTGTTGGTCTAACTTGGTTTGTTTATCTAATGAGATAAATCCCTAATGGATTTTCACCATTAGACATACATAATAGTGTTAGATCTCGAGAGATAAATATTGTATATGCGACATCTAGCTGTTCATCAATAGATGACACCTTAGACTAATATTTTTACGATATGAAACAAGAAGATTATATAAATAAGATTACTTTGACTTTCGCTAAGAGAAGCATCATTGGATTCTTATTTATAAACGAAATTATCCTAATTCCTCTTAGCTTATTCATTTCGAATTAGCTCAATAACATATCATTGGATGAATGGTCTATAAATCATTTCATATCATTCTATATTTTCTCTTAAGAAATTAAATGACGCATATGATTATAATCCCAAAATTCTATTCCCAATTGATATAAATCCTCAATCTTAGAAATCTCCTACTTGTATGGGCAAATCTGACTTACAGTTTAAATTAGTAGTGGTGGTCCAAGAAAGAATTACTCATTATATTTGGTATAAATTTAAGTCTTTGACTTTAATTTTAGAATACAATACAGTTACACTTTCAAGTGTTTAATATCCATCTTCTATTAATGGATTCAAACTGTATGATATAGGAGTTAGGTATTCAGAGACCAGGATCCACTTGCACTATTCTAAGAACTTTTTGATGTAACTAAACCTAAGTCATCAAAACGACACAACCACATTTTTATTAGTCTATGGCATTTGTATCTTGTTCATAGTGGATTTGACAAGATCAATCCCTGCAAAGAGTTAATATGCCTATATCCACTGAAAGTAGTTCATCTCATTCGCAGATGGATGTACATTCTGTTGGGTTTTATGCCCTAAATAAAACTCATTTCAATATAATCAGATTTACTTATTAATATAGGTCAGAAATAACATTTAATGTTGCATGGTTCACATGATTTATTTCATGATTATATGTACATAATGTATAGATTCATCTGAAACCCTTTTCACATACTTGATCCTGTTTATTGTGCCGTCAACACATTGGAAAGTAAACATGTCTATGTGAATAAAGTTTCCTAGATTTATCAGACACAGGGTTTTACTGATATGATAATCTACAACAAGAGTTTACTTGTATTTGGAGAAATACTATGTTCTTTCCAGAACATTGGTTAAAGTAAAGCTCAGGTTGGATGCATGGAGTATGCATCGGAAGGGACCGATATTGAACTTTGACTTAGATTTAATTAAACTTACCGTAGAATCTATTCAAGTCAATATCGCCAAGTTGATCCTAGATCAAATGATCTTAATCCTGTTATGATTAGGCTCAATCTTGAAAGGCTATTCGTGTTCTTTGATTTGTTAGTTAAGCCTACTTTTAGGTCAGGGTGATACGTACATTTTGGGAACACGGTAGTGCAATTGAGTGGGAGCGCTAGCATAAACATGGAATCTATAGCTTCTATCTGGCAAATAGTAAGCAAAGGATGATCTCCTTCGAGCTTGACCAAACGAAAATAAATGGTGGAGATCTCATTTCACATAAGCTGAAATATCATTTATACGGGGTCAAGTGTTTTAAGGAATAAATACATTGTAGGGTGTAACGGTAATTTAATCCCTTTACAGTGTAGATCATTCATATAGAGGATCATTGATCACATTAGGATTATAACAATGGATAACTAATGATGTGTCTATATGGTGGAACATATAGAGCATTCTATGTACTGAGAGTGCAATTCTAAGTTCTATGCGTGGATTCAACGAAGAATTAATAAGTTAGTGAATTTTAGTGCTAAATTCTTGATCTACTTATTGGAAGCTCGGTTATATAGACCCATGGTCCCCCCACTAGTTGAGATAATATTACTTGTAAGACTCAAGTAATTGGTTTTGATTAATCAATTATAATTCTCAAATTAGACTATGTCTATTTGTGAATTTTTCACTAAGTAAGGGCGAAATTGTAAAGAAAGAGTTTATAGGGGCATATTTGTTAATTATAATACTTTGTATGGTTCAATTAATAAATATGATAAATGACAATATTATTTAATAATTATTTATAGTTATTAAATAGTTAGAATTGGCATTTAAATGGTTGAATTAGAAAATTGGCATTTTTGAGAAAATCAGATACAAAAGGTGTTAAAATTGCAAAATTGCAAAAAGCAAGGCCCAATCCACTAAGTGCATGGCCGGCCACCTTTGTAGGTATTTTAAGTTGATTTTTTCATTATTTTAATGCCATATAATTCAAATCTAACCCTAGTGGAATGATATAAATAGATAGTGAAGGCTTCAGGAAAATTACACTTCTGAATTAGAAAACCTGAGCCTCTCTCTCTACCTTGGCCGCCACCCTCTCTCTCTCTTCTTCCTTGATAATTTCGACTTACCTTAGTGATTAGAGTAGTGCCCACACACATCAAGCAATACCTCAATCATAGTGAGGAAGATCGTGAAGAAAGATCATCAGCAAAGGAGATTCAGCATCAAGGATTCAGAGAAAGAGATCCAGGTTCAGATATTGATAATGCTCTGCTACAGAAAGGAATCAAGGGCTAGATATCTGAACGGAAGGAGTCATATTATTCCGCTGCACCCAATGTAAGGTTTCCTAAACTTTATATGTGTTTAATTTATCGTTTTAGAAAGTTCTTATTTAGGATGTTAATAAACATACTTGTGAGTAGATCTAAGATCCTGGTAAAATAAATTTCCAACACATTCAGGGGTGGATATGCGTTTTTCGTTGTATTCTTAAAACGATAACTCTAGATATACCTTTTAGCAAGAAATTTGAAATGTTTGAAAAATTTCATTAATTTCTAGCAATGGTTAAAACCATTAAGGTAAGTGGTTAAAGATCTTGCGAACTGATAGAGGTGGAGAAATAGTTAGTAGATATGCAGTTCAAAGATCATTAATTTGATTTTTGAATTATATCCAAACTTACCTCTCCAGAAATTTCGAGTTGCATGTTGATGATTAGTTACTAGTTGTTGCCTAATTCCTTCTATGGTAATACAATTTCAGAATGATGTAATGGTTGTATACTTAATGTAAATCATTACTAGATTCATGGATGACCTAATCAAAATCTTAAGAAAAGCTAGAACTGTTAACCATGGTTTGTTAGCTGTTGTAAGTGATTAGGGGTGGACCATCCCATTGTCAATAGATAAGAAAGTGTTTGTTCAAACAAATACTACTTTTCTAAGAAAATGACTAAGTCTGAAAATCAAGTAGCAAATAAAGGAGATATTTAATTCTTGATTCTAAAAGTGTTCTATCATCTTACATATGATGATCCCACTGCCTCTATTGTCTTGTCACAACCAAAGAGGTTAATACCATTTAGTTTTCTTCGACATAATTCACGGTACCTTGTCGTAGTGGGAGAGTTTCTAGGAACTCACCTTCTTATGACTTGGGAGACACTAGTGATTAAAATCCATTGTGAGCTTAAACAAGTAATGGATTGTCAAGATAAGAAACTAAGAAGAAAGCCAAAAGAACTATGGTTTAATCCATTCACATGGAATAACCTAAAGTTTTCTATTACAAGGACATAAAAGGAAATTTTCGTTTATAAGTCCATTCAATGGACTTAACAAAACTTCCTGTGCCTAGTATTATAGGTTTGAGTTTATCTAAACCTATGGCTTGTGGTATACCTGGTAATTACTTACTCTAATGCAAGCAACTAACTTTAGTAAGATGCTGAAGCATTTTCTTTCTAATGGCTATCTATAGAAGCTTCATAACTTCTTAGGTATAGATTTTATTTATCTAAGGAAAAGTCTTAACTATTCCAGAAAAGATAAAGCCATGAAAGAATTTCTTATATCAACAGTGAGAGGTCTTAGATATGCCTTTGTATGCCTTAGACCAGACACCTGCTGTTGAGTGGGAGTAATGAGTAGGTATCAGATTAATCCAGGAGAAGAACATTGGAACACAATCAAGTAAATCCTAAGATAAAGAAGAGGAACTATATGTTAGTCTATAAGGGTGTGTTTAAAACTCTTAGACTACACCATATCAGATTTCGAAATTTGCCTTTGTGCTAGTAAATCTTTCTGATAAGATGGTGGTTACTCTAGGGGTGGAATAGTGATTTTGGAGAAGTGTAAAAACCTATCTGAAGTCTCTAGGTCTACCAGAGAGGGACTGAATGTTAAAGTTGCAGGAAAGGTACTTATTCAGTCTAAGGAAAGTTCTATACATTTTTGGCATCATTCCAAATTGCCTTAACTACTAGTGTTAATTTCCTGATTAACCAAAAGTAGTTGCCAAAGATATAGAGTCCAGTATCCCAAGAGAGTAGACATATAGAGAGGAATTTCACATTATCAATGATTTTGTGATTAAGGAAGAGTAATGGTGGAGAAAAGGTTGTGGTTAATTCAACCTTTCAGATCCTATTACGAGGAGTTTACTACTACTACACTTGATTTGTATATCAAGGTGTTGAGATTATTTGAAACACACTTTTTGTTTTATATTAGTGCAAGTGGGAGTTTGTTGGGTTTTATGCCCTAAATAAAACTCATTTCAATATAATCAGATTTACTTATTAATATAGATCAGAAATAACATTTAATGTTGCATGGTTCACATGATTTATTTCATGATTATATGTACATAATGTATAAATTCATCTTAAACCCTTTTCACATCTTTGATTTGTTAGTTAAGCCTACTTTTAGGTCAAGGTGATACGTACATTTTGGGAACACGGTAGTGCAATTGAGTGGGAGCGCTAGCATAAACATGGAATCTATAGCTTCTATCTGGCGAATAGTAAGCAAAGGATGATCTCCTTCGAGCTTGACCAAACGAACATAAATGGTGGAGTACTCATTTCATATAAGCTGAAATATCATTTATACGCGGTCAAGTGTTTTAAGGATAAAATACATAGTAAGGTGTTACGGTAATCTAATCCCTTTACAGTGTAGATCATTCATATAGAGGATCATTGATCACATTAGGATTATAACAATGGATAACTAATGATGCGTCTATATGGTGGAACATATAGAGCATTCTATATACTGAGAGTGCAATTCTAAGTTCTATGCGTGGATTCAACGAAGAATTAATAAGTTAGTGAATTTTAGTGCTAAATTCTTGATCTACTTATTGGAAGCTCGGTTATATAGACCCATGGTCCCCCCACTAATTGAGATAATATTGCTTGTAAGACTCATATAATTGGTTTTGATTAATCAATTGTAATTCTCAAATTAGACTATGTCTATTTGTGAAATTTTCACTAAGTAAGGGCGAAATTGTAAAGAAAGAGTTTATAGGGGCATATTTGTTAATTATGATACTTTGTATGGTTCAATTTAATAATTATTTATAGTTATTAAATAGTTAGAATTGGCATTTAAATGGTTGAATTTGAAAATTGGCATTTTTGAGAAAATCAGATGCAGAAAAGATAAAACTACAAAATTGCAAAAAGTGAGGCCCAAATTCACTAAGCATGGCCGGCCACTTTTGTAGAAAATTTAAACTGATATTTTTATTATTTTAATGCCAAATAATTCAAACCTAACCCTAGTGGAATGCTATAAATAGATAGTGAAGGCTTCAGGAAAATTACACTTCTGATTCAGAAAAAAAAAACTGAGCCTTCTCTCTCCCTATCTTTGGCCGACCCTTCTCTTTCTCCTTCCCTCTTCAATTTCGAAAATCTTAGTGTGAGAATAGTGCCCACACACAGCAAGTGATACCTCAATCATAGTGAGGAAGATCGTGAAGAAAGACTTTCAGCAAGAAGGAGTTTCAGCATCAAAGATTCAGAGAAAGAGATCCAGGTTCAGATATTGATAATGCTCTGCTACAGAAAGGAATCAAGGGCTAGATATCTGAACGGAAGGAGTCATATTATTCCGCTGCACCCAATGTAAGGTTTACTAAACTTTATATGTGTTTATTTCATCGTTTTAGAAAGTTCATATTTAGGGTGTTAATCAACATACTTGTGAGTAGATCTAAGATCCTGGTAAATAATTCCAACAGTTATTTCCAAGAAGCCCAGGATCATGGTGCTGAAATGGATCACACTACTCAAGTAAGTCTTATCTTGAATAGTTTGACTCTAGCATTTCTACCATACACATCAAATTATGTCATGAATAAGAAGGACATAGACTTTCATGAGTTAGTCAATGATCTTCAAACTTATGAAAATTTTATTGGAGGACCCAAGAAGAAAGAAAGTAAGCCTCAAAATTCTGGGAATGGTAATGAGACGATCAAACCTGAAGCAAATGTTGCCTCTGCTTCAAATCCCAAATCGAAGAAGAAGTGGAAGAACACCAAGAAGCGTGCAAAAGCCATGAAAAATAAAAAGGTTGCTGCTTCTGGTGATGCTACACTCAAAGGAAAGTGTTTCTATTGCAATGAGAAAGGTCATTGGAAACCCCAGTGTCCTAAACTTCTTGCAAAGAAACAAGGTATTTCTTCTTTTTATAAACTTTAAGAGTTTTAGTGAATTATTATCCATTTGGATTTATGATTCTGGACTAACTTTGTATATTTGTTTCTTCTTCTAATAGGCCAAGCTACTTGAACTCAGATGAGTTGGATCGGAAAGCTGGACCAAGAGTGAAATCGTCCAGATGAAGATGAAGCTCTTCTATCTATTTTTTGAATTAATTGTTTTAGTTTAAAGACAATTTGGATTTCGAATTTTAGTTAGGGATTTTTATCCCTGTTTTTTCTCATATTGTTGCAATACATTTTTTTATTATTATTAATAAAGTTTATATTATTTTCGAATTCAAACCAATTGCAATTTATGAGATTGAGCTTCATTTACTTTATCTTAAACAACAATTACCACATTATATTTATATGTTTGTATGTGTAGTGTTTTTATTATTGATGCAAATTCTATAATATTTACAACTCTTCATAGAGTTATATTAAATAAACACTAAAAATTATTTCTATGTTTATTAATAATTGTTAATTCTAATACAATTATTAAGAATTTTTTTTAATAAAAGGATCTTTTGATCTGATAGGGGTGGAGAAAAGTTAAGAAAACTATGCAGTTCAACGATCTTTTATATCTAATGAACTCTAGATTGTTTTCAACTCCACATAAACTCTATTACACTTAGAGAATCATGATCTTTACAACCTTTAGGGGTGGATCATAATCTCTATATACTTAGGGGTGGAGTTTATCCACAATACCCTATATGTATATACTTAGGGGTGGAGTTTACTCCATAATACCCTATGTAACACATATTTTCTTTAAACATGGAAGTAATATAATGACTTAGCTATTATCAATATAAATCCTTGATCTTGATTGTATGTTCCAATTCGTTTTACTGTTGTAGTAAAAATTGATACTTATAAAAGTTCTTTGATAATGTTTCACACTACCTTAATTGAGTGGGAGAATTTTAAAATTCTTTACCCATCTTCATTAGGTTGATACTTGTGATAGGAACTTAAGAACACTACTGAAAAGCAAATCTAACCATTCATGTGGATAGATATAACTTATCAGAATTATGAGAATTAGATAATAGAACTCTAGTTCAGTCTATTCGAATGACTTGAACCAAGAATTCTTAATTCTCATAACATTTTATGGTATCTTAATTTTGATTACTTAATCTCTGGCATGTATTTTTCACTTCAAATACTAGTCTGCTATGTTGATGACTTAGTCTTAACTTAAAGTTTCAGACTAATAAGTCACAACTAGATAACTCTCCAAACAAGAAAGAGGTTAAAAGTATTATTTAACCAGACATCTGCTATTGAGTGGGAGCTATCTGAGATGTAATCAAATAAGGAACATTGGAAGATATTCAAGAAAGATTTATGAAAGTGATCTATATGCTAGATATTAAGGAACTGTATATCAGTTATCCTTGAAAACTCATTCGAAAACTATGAGATGGTGGTTACTTTGGGGGTGGAGGAATTATTCTATAATAATTCAAGCTCTACCAGAGAAGAATTATAACTTTGTAAATTCGAAATTACCAGAAAGTTATATTACTGAAGAAAAGTCTACGTTGTATTATCTCAATCCCATATTTTAAAATATGAGAGATATGTCTTCTGTTCATTCAGATGTACTTTGAAACAGTAAAGGATTTCAGTATCCCTTGATGAGTAAAGCATATAGTAAAGGATGTTTCATAAATGTATTTATGAACTAGTTTCCAGAAGTTTGGGTGGATTCAAATATTCTACACTTGATCTTATGATCAAGACATCAGATTGACTTATTTGCACAAATTGTTTTATGTTAGTGCAAGTGGGAGTTTGTTGGGTTTTGTGCCCTAAATAAAACCCTTTACAATCTGATTAGTTATTAATATAAGAAATTTGAAGTGATTTATGTTTGCATGAATTTTTCATGCTAATGGTTTAATATGTTTATTACATTTACACACAAAATCAGTTAAATCCAGATTATATGTTTATTAACAATTACAGTATCGTCAACACAGTGGAATGTGATTGTGATCATATGAATCAAAAGACTAAGTCCTTGTTTCATCAGTGTTTTGAATTTACACTAATGTGATAATCAGGGATGATGTGTACTTACACTTGGAGTAAGTGTTATATTCTTTCCAGGACATTAGTAAAGTATACTAGTTTCGAATGTATGGAGTATACATTGGACTGGACCGATATTGCAACTTAGTTAAGATATTATAAACTTACCGTTATATCTTTCCAAGTCAATATCAGTAGTTGATCTTAAGATTAAAAGAATCTAAATCCTGATATGCTTAGGCTCAACTCAGGAGTACTATTCATGTTCTTTGATTTATTAGTTAAGCCTACTTTTGGGTCAGGGTGATACGTATATTTTGGGAACATGATAGTATATTGAGTGGGAGTGCTGAACATAAATATGGAATCTATAGCTTCTACTGGTGTATAGAAGTCAAGTGATGATTCCCTTCGAGCTTAGCAAATAGAAGTAAATGGATGAGCTCTTGTTTAAGTGACTAATTCTTAGATCACTAAACACCATTTACAGGTAGCTAAGTGTTTTAAGGGGCAAAATACATTGAGGGGTGAGAACGGTAAAATTATCCCATCTCGATGTAAATCATCTATATAGAGGATCTTTGATCACAATAAGATTATAACAATGGTTAAATGAGATAGCATATCTATATCGTGGAACATATAATATGCTCTATATAAGTCTGAGAGTGCAATTCTAAGTTCTAAGAGTGGATTCAACGAAGAATTAATAAGTAAGAATTTACTTAGTAAATTCGGTTCACTTATTGGAAGCTCAGCATATAGATCCATGGTCCCCATTCTAGTTGAGAACATACTGCTTGTAAGACTCAATAATTGATTTGTGATTAATCAATTATAATTCTAAAGTTAGACTATGTCTAATTTATGAATTTTCACTAAGCAGGGGCGAAATTGTAAAGAAAAGAGATTCTAGGTTTATTTATTTATTAATAGACTTTATATGTCTAATTAATAATTAAATTAAATGACAATATTATTTAATAATCTATTTTAGTTATTAAATAATTAGTTTTGGCATTTAACTGGTTAGAATTGGAAAATTGACATTTTTGAGAAAATAGAAATAAAATTTGTGAAAACTGCAAAACCAAGTGGGGCCCATTATACACACCATGGCCGGCCACTTTATGTGGAATTTCAAATTGATATTTTCATTATTTTAATGTCAAATAATTCATAACCTAAACCTAGTAGTTGCCTATAAATAGAAAGTGATGGCTTAGTCAAATCACAAGTTTTCACATGCTTTCATATAATCTTCTGACAGAAAATTCTCTCTTCAGAAAACTGAGCCTTCCCTTTTCTATTCCTTGGCCGAACCTCTCTCTCTCTCTTTTCTCTTCATAAATTTCGAACCTTAGTGATAGAGTAAGTGCCCACACACAGCAAGTGGTAACTCAATCATAGATTGGAAGACTGTGAAGGATCACATACAAAGAGAAGGACATTCGGGCTCAGATCTTGATAATACTCTGCGACAGAAAGGATACAAGGGTTAGAGATCTGAGTGGAAGGAGACATTAATTTCGCTGCATCAATGTAAGGTTTTCTTAACTTTATATGTGTTTATTTTATCGTTTTAGAAAGTTCATATTTAGGGTGTTAAACAACATACTTGTGAGTAGATCTAAGATCCTGGTAAAATAATTCCCAACAACAAAGCAGTTTTCATACCAATTTAAATGTACCGCATATCAATTTAAGTAAAATGATGTGCTTGCCCGTTGGGCGAGAGTGCATAAGGCCGAGGCCTCGGGTCTCTTAAGGGATGTAGCCCCCTCTTGTGGCTATTAGTTGTCTTTTGCTTTCATTAAAAGTTTTTTATCCATAAAAAAAAAAGTAAAATGATATTGGGCATATACCTAATTAATTAAGTCATCATATATCCATAAATAAAATATAATTAAAGTGTTTTGGTGTAATTAATCCAATATTTAATTAGTTTCTATTTTATTATATACAATGGTGGTATATAATTTTATTATCATGATATATATTTCAATTATGGTATATAATTTAGTTAGTATAGTATATATATATATATTAGTAATATATATTTTTCTTATTATTATTGGTTGTATATATGTTTTGGTGAATGATATATGTATTTTTTATTATACGATATATTATTTTTTTTAAAAATAGTATTTAAGTTCTGTTTTTTATTGTACTTTTGTTGACATGATATATAATTTTATTAGCATCCTAAAATTTTTATTTTTATTTATTGTTATTATATTTAGTTCAATTTTAAAGTATATATTTTTTGTTATATGGTATATAAGCTTTATTATATAGTATATCATTTTATTTTAGATCATGCATGTTTAATTTTTATTTTATTATATACAAATGTGATATATAATTTTGTAAGTATGGCATAATTATTTTATGGTTGTATATAATTTTGTTAATATAGCATATACAATTTTATTTAATAATACTATATTATTTTATTTTATTTTTTATAGCAAGTATATATATTTTATTGTATAGTATATAATTTTTGTTGTCTTATATCATTTATTTAATATGATATTTATTTTTTGTATATATACATATTTTAATAGTAGTATACATAATTTTGTTAGCATGATATACATTTTTTGAGTATTAATTTAGTATTATTATAATTTTTTGTGGTATATAATTTTATTACTACGGTATATTAATTTTCAGTGATACAATATATCAAATACTGTTGTATATATTTAATGATCTAATATATTTATTCGTTTTTGTTACAATATAATAATATGTAATACTAAAAAAAATTATAACTTAATTTAACTATTATATATATTTTTTAAAAAATAATAAGTAGTAAATGTATTTTATAATTTTGGGAAAAAAACAGAAAAATACAAAAAAGGAAAAAAAAATTACGAAAAATACTATGGACCGGCCCATTAAATATTTATACAATCCACATACAAATATTTACAAAAATACCACATGCACTAAGCCTTCAGCTGACAGAGCGAACGATGAAGATGAACATACCTCGATCGTTTCAAAACCGCAAAACAACTAAAATGAAACCAAAACGAGGAAAATACAACTATTAATTCTGGCGAAATCAATTGGAAAAGAAGACATTCAATGATCTAAACAGAAAATGACGGAAAAAAATTAGAAAAATTGTGAAGAAACTGAAATTACACATTTATTTTCTGTTTTATTCGATCAAAACAACTCCCCCTATTATCAAAATCCAAATTCATGAAATGTAGATCTGTAACAAACAGATCTGGAGCTCCCACCAAATCTAAAACAATGTATGATGTGAAATTTTTTTTAAAAAAAACCTCATGAATAATACATCTACGTTATACAGTTGCATTTTGATTGATTACTTGTAATACCCGGGATTAAGAAAAGGATTAGCAAAACCCTAACTAGATAATTATGTATAATTGAGGAAATTATATTATTATATAATTTAATATATGTGATTTTATATGAATTTAACATGTTAAAGACCCCGTTGGTGAGCCAGGGGCATTTTGGTAATTATGACCCGAGAAGAGTAAAATGATGAAATTAATTTAATTATGTGCTTAATAGAACTATATTATTATATAGTATGCCTGTGTTGTCTTTTCAGGTGTGTTCTGACAGGTTGGCGCGGTATAGTCACAACCGGGTATTTTGGGCCGAACCGGGTTCGGGCCCGAAATGCAAATTAGATTGAATTAATTGGCATTTTATTTGATAATGAGAAATCTGAAATTTAATTGGGTTTGAATTGGTGTGTAAATGTCATTTTGCCCTTGCATGCCTAAGTGAATGTTATTTGGCCCTAGGGGGCAAAATGGTCTTTTTAGACCCTTAATTTATGTTTAATAAAAGAATGATTTTAAGGAAAAGAGAATTATTTTTCTAGTTTTCCTTCAGCCCTAAAACCGTACCCCTCCTCTCCTCTTCACTTATTTCTTAAATGTTTAGATTTTTGTAGATTGTTCTTGAATTGAAGGTTTTGTAAAGTTGAATTTCTTGTGGATAGAAGCTTGAAGTTGTGGTAAGCTTCTAGACTTTCTTGCTGAAGTTATTTCACTAATTTTGAAATTGAAAGAAAAGCATAATGTGTTGAGGAATTTCTTTTGGATGCATGTTAGTAAAGAGTTGATGATTAGTGATTGTGTATGCTTGATTTTGTAGTAAAATGGTGTAGATTTCTCTTAATATGTTGTGGATGTGATTCTTAGGTTGTATGTATGCTTGATTTTGGATTATTGGTTCTGTTTTAAGTTAGTTTCAAGCTTGAGAATTTGGTTGTGAGATTCAAGAGCTTGAATAAATGTTGTATGGAATTTTTAGGTCAAGTTTAGAGCTTGAGAGTTGTATATTGTTAAATCTGATTTTGGTTGTGGAATAATGCATGAATTTTGTGTTTTTATCCTCTATTTTGGTTGAGATTCGATTATATGGAAAAGTGGGCATGTTTAGACCTTAAAATCTGGTTTTCTGGGTTTTTCGAACCCAGTGGCCGCGGCCAGATCTATGGTCGCCGCGGCCATAAAACCCGGGCAAAGGAGCCATCTTTTTCCTGATTTTGTTTTGGCCATAACTTTTGACTCGGGACTCCGTTTGGGACGTTCTTTATACCGTTGGAAAGCTCTTTTCGAGCTCTATGTGATTATCTGTATTTGAAATGCCATGAATTTATTTTATGAATGTGAAATCAGGGGTTAACCCTATTTGTGAAAATCCCGGATTGTGTGTGACTAGGATTACCGGCACCTGGTCAGGAGCACCCGGGGATTTGGAATCTCTACTATTGCGGGACAATAGGTAAGACAGTGGTTTGCACGTAGAGTATGCGCAGTGGCGCTTATGTTGAATATGATATATGTGAGTTATGGTAACCGGGATTAGGGTTATTACCCTAATAGGAACGGTTTGTTAGCCTAGGGTTATTACCCTAGTGAAATATGTGTATAAATGTCATGCCATGTTAATTGAAATGAAATTTAAGGATTATGTGCTCAAGGCATAATTAGGTTGGACTCGGTACACATAACCGAGATGAACCACTTCTAAGGCCTTAATGTATTTAGACGTGTGAGAGCAACACGTGGTTCTACGTCACGTAGATTTAATTAGATGTGTGAGCGTAACACATAGGTCTACGCCACGTAGACATAAATGGGCATGTTGATATAGTGATTAGGTCTGTGCTATACAGACATATGTAAATGAGCATATCATATTTATTGTGATTTATACTGTCTTGCTGGGCTTGGCTCACGGGTGCTCTACTGTGCAGGAAAGGGTAAGGCATTAGCTGATCTGCCATGAGTTTTCAGGAGCAGGACGAAGAATGTACATGTTCACGCCACTTCAGACCAAGCGGGTTATGGGTCTAACAGTGTTGACTTTTGTATTCTGTTTTGCCGCTTAGGCCGGCTAGTAAGAAAGAACTTGTAATAATTTTGTAAATATTTTTGGGATCCCAACTATGTTTGAAAAGTTTAAATATATTACAAGTTTATTTTCAGTCTGTTTAATATAAAAGTTTAAATTCTGCGCTATTTTTAATTAGTAATCCCGGTTAGGGGATTAGGGTTTCATAATTGTTTTGGGTAGCGTGCCTAATTATTTAGGGCGTTACAATTTGGTATCAGAGCGCCAAGGTTTTTAAACTTCCTGTAGACCGGCCGAACATGTACATTCGTCGTCAGAGATAGGCTCGACTCATGGTGCAGTAAGTATTGAGAGTAAATACTTGACTGTATGTGTGATCATCTGTTTACCGCTTTCCATTTTAGGCAGTATGCAAGCATCTAGAGTATGTATGTGTTATGTGATGCCATGCTATAAATACTATTTGTTTATGTAAATATGTATGAGGTAAATAGATGAGTTAGGGTTTAAGGCAATAAGTGCGTAAGTGTGGTATTGGTGCTTAACTCGCTGGGGTTGTTGATTACAGGGGTACTAGTAATGGACCCTCCGCAATCATCTAGACCACAGGGCGAGCAAGTAGAGCCCGGGGTTACCCAAACCGATCCACCAGCACTGCCTCCACCTCCGCAAAATCCGGGGGATAATGCGGGGGCCGTAAATGCTAATCCTCCTGCTGACTGGCAGCAGATGTTTCATGAAATGCGAAGTGTTATACTTCGTCAAGAAGAAGAGTTGCAACGTTTGAGGCAACAAGCTGTCCCAGCTAATCAAGGGTTACCACCAGCTCCTGTGCCAGTGGTGGGTAACCAAGGGTATGTTATGTCGCACCGGGACTCTGTGTTCGAGCGGTTTGTGAAGCTGCAACCTCCAGTTTTTCTGGGAGGTATTGATATTATTAAGGCCGATCAGTGGATGAGCACTGTTACCCGTATCCTCGATAATATGGGGGTGACGGGAACTGAGAGAGTAAATTGTGCGGCCTTTATGTTTCAAGATCATGCCCGCGTCTGGTGGGACATAGTGAATCAAACCCGGGATGTCAGTGTGATGACATGGGATGAATTTAAGAAACTTTTTGAGGAAAAGTTTTATAATGTGGCTGTAAGGACTTCACACCAAGAAGATTTTGTGAAGTTGACTCAGGGGAAAATGTCTGTGGCCGAGTATACTCTGGAATTCGATCGGTTATCTAAATTTGCTGGTGATCTGGTGCCTACAGATTTCACCAGAAAGCAGAAGTATGTTCGAGGACTGAATGCTACAATCAGTCGAGACTTGAAAATTACCACATCCCATGACACTCTGTATAAGAGAGTGGTAGACTTGGCCTTAATTGCTGAAGAGGCTGAGCAGCAGGTAATGAAGGAGCAGGCTGCAAAGGATGCCGCCATGGCATCAAACCCTCCTGCTGGTGGTAATGTCAGTAAGGGGACCGACAGTGGCAACCCTGAGCACAAGCGGAAGGCTGAGGCTTCCGGAGCTTCAGGGGGAAATAGAAAGTTTCGGGGAAACAGAGGTGGCCGTCAGGGTCGCGGGTCCTCATTCCGATCATATCCAGAATGTTCTAAATGCAAGAAGCATCATCCTGGTGAGTGCCGAGCCAAGGCATGTTTCCAGTGTGGCATGGTGGGCCACTTTATCAGAGACTGTCCCCAAGCCAAGAGAGAAGAGCCTAAGAAGAATGTTGCTCAGAACCCGGGGCGACTTTTCACTATAACTCAAGCAGATGCTGATGCTAGTCCGTCAGTTGTGACAGGTCAGTTATCTATTAATGGTTGTGCTTATACTGTGTTATTTGATTCGGGAGCTACTCATTCATATGTATCGAGTAGAGTGATAAAAAGTTTACATGAGCCATGTGATATTTATGTTTCGGGGTTTGGAACCCTGTTACCCTCGGGAGACCTGATAATATCCACAAGGTGGATTCGGTCCTTGTCTTTTTGGATTGACGGCTGTGAGTTGACCGCCAATCTAATTGAGTTGCAATTATCTGATTTTGACATAATCCTGGGAATGGATTTTCTGTCTAAATATCGAGCGATGATTGACTGCAAACGGAAGATGGTGGTGTTTGAGCCCGACGGTGCTAACCCAGCGGTGTTCGTGGGTAAAGTTCAAGGGGCACGCATACCGAGAATATCGTTGTTGAAAGCTAAAGACCTGATGGGTAGAGGTTGTCTAGGGTTCATAGTCACTGCAGTGGACACTAGCCAACCTGTGACATCAGGGCCTGAGAATACGAAATTGGTATGTGAGTTCCTTGATGTCTTTCCAGAAGATTTGCCGGGATTGCCACCTGTCCGGGAGATTGAATTTGTTATTGAACTGGCTCCGGGAGTGGATCCAGTGTCTAAGTCACCGTACCGAATGGCTCCAGCTGAGTTGAAGGAATTGAAGATACAATTGCAAGAGTTACTAAATCTGGGATTCATCAGACCGAGTTACTCACCTTGGGGTGCTCCGGTTTTGTTTGTGAAGAAGAAAGACGGAACCCTGCGAATGTGTATTGACTACCGGGAGTTGAACAAGCTTACCATTAAGAACAAGTATCCTTTACCTAGAATTGATGATCTGTTTGATCAACTGAAGGGGAAGACGGTTTTTTCCAAGATTGATCTTCGCTCAGGCTATCATCAGCTGAGAATTCGAGAGGAAGATATCCCGAAAACTGCGTTCCGTACTCGGTATGGACACTATGAATTTCTTGTGATGTCTTTTGGACTCACTAATGCCCCGGCAGCATTCATGGATTTGATGAACCGAGTGTTCAAGGATTATCTGGATAGGTTCGTGATTGTATTTATTGACGACATTTTGGTGTACTCTGAGACAGAAGAAGAGCATGAGTTGCATCTCAGAGCGGTTTTGCAAAGGTTACGGGATCACAAGCTTTATGCTAAGTTCAAAAAGTGTGAATTCTGGTTATCCCGTGTCTCATTCTTGGGGCACATAGTGGATAAAGATGGGATTATGGTGGATCCGGCCAAAATTGAAGCTGTTCGGGATTGGCCAGTACCAAAATCGGCTACAGAGGTTAGAAGTTTTCTGGGTTTGGCTGGTTATTACCGTCGGTTCGTTGAGAGTTTTTCAAAAATTGCTGTACCCTTAACGGAGCTGACCCGAAAGAATCAGAAATTTGTTTGGACTGATCGGTGTGAGAAAAGTTTCCTGGAGTTAAAGCAACGCTTGATTACCGCTCCTGTACTAACTCTTCCTTCAGATAAGGAAAAGTTTGTGGTATATTGTGATGCCTCGAGACAGGGTCTCTACTGTGTGCTTATGCGAGTTTGGGAGGGTAATAGCTTATGCTTCTCGGCAGTTAAAGGAGTACGAGCAGAGGTACCCTACTCACGATTTAGAACTCGCAGCAGTGGTATTTGCGCTAAAGATTTGGCGGCATTACCTTTATGGCGAGAAATGTGAGATATACACTGATCATAAAAGTCTGAAATATTTCTTCACCCAGAAAGATTTGAATATGAGGCAGAGGCGTTGGCTAGAATTGGTGAAGGATTATGATTGTGAGATCCTTTATCACCCTGGTAAAGCCAACGTGGTTGCTGATGCCCTGAGTAGAAAAGGTCAGAGTCAATTGAATTCTATGAAGCAAATCCCTCAACAGCTAGCAAATGAAATGACTCGAGCTCAAATTGAGCTGGTTGTGGGGCAATTGGCTAATATTACCCTGCAATCCACTCTTCTTGAGAGAATTAAAGAAGCGCAAAAGCAAGATTCAGAATTGATAAAAACCCGAGCTAGGGTTTCGGCTGGGAAGGCTAGTGATTTTTCAGTAGATGAAACGGGAATGTTGAGATTTGGGAATCGAGTTTGTGTGCCTATGGATGAGAACATCAAGAAAGAGATCATGGATGAGTCTCACACGACTCCTTATTCAGTTCATCCAGGGTCGACAAAGATGTACCAAGACCTGAAAGCCATGTTTTGGTGGCCAAGCATGAAGAATGACATCGCTGAGTATGTTGCAAAGTGCCTTACATGTCAGCAAGTGAAAGCTGAACATCAGCGACCTGCAGGGTTGCTGCAACCACTGAAAATACCAGAATGGAAATGGGAAGATATAGCTATGGACTTCGTGGTAGGTATGCCTAGAACCACGGGACAGTTTGACTCTGTGTGGGTCATAGTAGACAGGTTTACAAAGTCTGCTCACTTTTTACCTGTTCGGACGAATTTCTCCATTGATCAGTATGCTGAGTTATATGTTAGAGAAATTGTTCGTCTGCATGGTGTCCCAAAGTCCATTGTGTCGGATAGAGATCCGAAGTTTACATCAAGATTCTGGGAAAGTCTGCATCGAGCTATGGGAACTCAGTTAAAGTTCAGCACAGCTTTTCATCCTCAGACGGATGGGCAATCCGAGAGGACCATTCAGATTTTAGAGGACATGCTACGGGCATGTGTGCTTGACTTTGAAGGATCATGGGTAAAGTACCTTCCCCTGATCGAGTTTTCTTATAATAACAGCTATCAGGCAACAATCGGGATGGCTCCTTATGAACTTTTGTATGGAAGAAAATGTAGATCGCCCATTCACTGGGATGAAGTGGGTGAAAGAAAGTTCTTGGGTCCCGAAGCTGTTCAGAAAACAAGTGAGGCAGTTGACAAAATTAGAGCGCGAATGCTCGCGGCTCAGAGTAGGCAAAAGAGTTATGCCGATCCAAAGCGTCGAGACATTGATTTTCAGGTCGGGGACATGGTATTTCTCCGAATATCTCCGATGAAAGGCGTAAAGCGCTTTGGGAAGAAAGGAAAGCTTAGCCCGAGGTTCATTGGACCTTTCGAAATCCTTGAGAGGATAGGGCAAGTAGCGTACAGGTTGGCTATGCCCCCCTAAGGTACCGTACATAATGTGTTCCATGTTTCAATGCTTCGGAAGTATGTCTCGGACTCGTCCCATGTCCTGAGTTATGAAGCGTTAGAACTTCAGTCAGATTTGTCATACGAGGAACAACCAGTGCAGATACTTGATAGAAGAGAGAAAGTCTTGAGAAGCAAGACTGTGGCACTGGTGAAAGTACTGTGGAGGAACAGTAAAGTAGAAGAGGCAACCTGGGAGCTCGAGACGGATATGCAGCAGAAATATCCGGAGTTGTTCAGGTAAATTTCGGGACGAAATTTCTATAAGGAGGGGGTAATTGTAATACCCGGGATTAAGAAAAGGATTAGCAAAACCCTAACTAGATAATTATGTATAATTGAGGAAATTATATTATTATATAATTTAATATATGTGATTTTATATGAATTTAACATGTTAAAGACCCCGTTGGTGAGCCAGGGGCATTTTGGTAATTATGACCCGAGAAGAGTAAAATGATGAAATTAATTTAATTATGTGCTTAATAGAACTATATTATTATATAGTATTCCTGTGTTGTCTTTTCAGGTGTGTTCTGACAGGTTGGCGCGGTATAGTCACAACCGGGTATTTTGGGCCGAACCGGGTTCGGGCCCGAAATGCAAATTAGATTGAATTAATTGGCATTTTATTTGATAATGAGAAATCTGAAATTTAATTGGGTTTGAATTGGTGTGTAAATGTCATTTTGCCCTTGCATGCCTAAGTGAATGTTATTTGGCCCTAGGGGGCAAAATGGTCTTTTTAGACCCTTAATTTATGTTTAATAAAAGAATGATTTTAAGGAAAAGAGAATTATTTTTCTAGTTTTCCTTCAGCCCTAAAACCGTACCCCTCCTCTCCTCTTCACTTATTTCTTAAATGTTTAGATTTTTGTAGATTGTTCTTGAATTGAAGGTTTTGTAAAGTTGAATTTCTTGTGGATAGAAGCTTGAAGTTGTGGTAAGCTTCTAGACTTTCTTGCTGAAGTTATTTCACTAATTTTGAAATTGAAAGAAAAGCATAATGTGTTGAGGAATTTCTTTTGGATGCATGTTAGTAAAGAGTTGATGATTAGTGATTGTGTATGCTTGATTTTGTAGTAAAATGGTGTAGATTTCTCTTAATATGTTGTGGATGTGATTCTTAGGTTGTATGTATGCTTGATTTTGGATTATTGGTTCTGTTTTAAGTTAGTTTCAAGCTTGAGAATTTGGTTGTGAGATTCAAGAGCTTGAATAAATGTTGTATGGAATTTTTAGGTCAAGTTTAGAGCTTGAGAGTTGTATATTGTTAAATCTGATTTTGGTTGTGGAATAATGCATGAATTTTGTGTTTTTATCCTCTATTTTGGTTGAGATTCGATTATATGGAAAAGTGGGCATGTTTAGACCTTAAAATCTGGTTTTCTGGGTTTTTCGAACCCAGTGGCCGCGGCCAGATCTATGGTCGCCGCGGCCATAAAACCTGGCAGTGAGCCATCTTTTTCCTGATTTTGTTTTGGCCATAACTTTTGACTCGGGACTCCGTTTGGGACGTTCTTTATACCGTTGGAAAGCTCTTTTCGAGCTCTATGTGATTATCTGTATTTGAAATGCCATGAATTTATTTTATGAATGTGAAATCAGGGGTTAACCCTATTTGTGAAAATCTCGGATTGTGTGTGACTAGGATTACCGGCACCTGGTCAGGAGCACCCGGGGATTTGGAATCTCTACTATTGCGGGACAATAGGTAAGACAGTGGTTTGCACGTAGAGTATGCGCAGTGGCGCTTATGTTGAATATGATATATGTGAGTTATGGTAACCGGGATTAGGGTTATTACCCTAATAGGAACGGTTTGTTAGCCTAGGGTTATTACCCTAGTGAAATATGTGTATAAATGTCATGCCATGTTAATTGAAATGAAATTTAAGGATTATGCGCTCAAGGCATAATTAGGTTGGACTCGGTACACATAACCGAGATGAACCACTTCTAAGGCCTTAATGTATTTAGACGTGTGAGAGCAACACGTGGTTCTACGTCACGTAGATTTAATTAGATGTGTGAGCGTAACACATAGGTCTACGCCACGTAGACATAAATGGGCATGTTGATATAGTGATTAGGTCTGTGCTATACAGACATATGTAAATGAGCATATTATATTTATTGTGATTTATACTGTCTTGCTGGGCTTGGCTCACGGGTGCTCTACTGTGCAGGAAAGGGTAAGGCATTAGCTGATCTGCCATGAGTTTTCAGGAGCAGGACGAAGAATGTACATGTTCACGCCACTTCAGACCAAGCGGGTTATGGGTCTAACAGTGTTGACTTTTGTATTCTGTTTTGCCGCTTAGGCCGGCTAGTAAGAAAGAACTTGTAATAATTTTGTAAATATTTTTGGGATCCCAACTATGTTTGAAAAGTTTAAATATATTACAAGTTTATTTTCAGTCTGTTTAATATAAAAGTTTAAATTCTGCGCTATTTTTAATTAGTAATCCCGGTTAGGGGATTAGGGTTTCATAATAGTTTTGGGTAGCGTGCCTAATTATTTAGGGCGTTACATTACTGGTTTCCAATATAAATATATGTTTTTAAAAACACAATAAGAAGAGTAAGTTCGAATTAAGGTACAACCAGTTACGTATAAGTCTGTTTATTTTTTGTTTTGGTTGCCTTATAGTTGCATTATCGTTTAATGATAGTTTATATATTATGCAGGAATTTAATTTGACGGGGACTAAGAAATAGGAGTTATGCATAGTAAGTTTTGTGCAAATAGTTGCATATTAGTTTTATAATGAAATAACATATGCAAGCAGCTAAACTATAATAAAACTACAAAACAACTGTATACAAACTAAAATACAAGAAAAACTCTTTGAACATCAACATCCATGATAAATCTCATTGTTACCCATTGACGATATAAAAAAGGACAGGAAACAACTAGATAAAAAACATATTAAAAAAATACATACAGAAGGTGTTTACACTATTAAAAAACTATGAAAAAACTATTACAAAATGAGAAATCAATAAACACAAAACCCACAAAAGTTGAATATGAAAAAATTTCAAAAATGGGGGAAAACCAAAAAGAAACCGAAAACAAACCTGCGATCGAAGAGGAGCACCATCCTAATCATTTTTTTTGAGCAGGAGCATGAGAAATTTTTTCGTGGGTAGCAACCTTTGATTTCTTTTTAGGAGGAGCTCGCTCACGTTTCGACAATTGAGGAGCAAAATCGAAGTCATCGTCTTGAACAACAAGACGTTTGCCCTTATTCCTATTAGCTACAGATTTCAATCCCATTTTAGAACTTTTCTTTGGCACAGGGGAAGGAAAAGAGTTCAGCTATGAAGGTTTTATTTTTTAAAAAAAAAAACTGAAAAGAAAATGAAAATAATAAAAAAAAAAGAAGAGAAAAAGAGAGGGAAATGATGTAAGATATAATTGATATAAGTCATCAATGGAGGGTACAAGATATTTAAAAAAAAACTGAAAAGAAATGAAAAATCAAAGGAAAAAATGAAAAAAAAAGAGAGGGAAGTGATTGATGGTTGATTGAAGAGGGATGGGGGAGATGCACGTGTCATATGCATGGGGGAGTGTGCATGTGGTATATATGTAATAAAATAAAGAGAAAAAGTAAAAATGTTGAGGTAACCGTGTGTAAGTATTTATGTAATAAAAATTCCATTTTGTATTTTTTGTGTAAAAATTTCTATAATTTTTATTAGCTAATTTATTGTATTTGTCTATTTTCTTAATTTTTTTTTTTTAAAAAAAATAGATATTTACTAACATAGTTTTCAAATTTAGGGACATTTTAGTTGTAGAGAAATGATCCCTTTTAGAATATTTATTATTTATATTGTCCTTTGCCACATTAAAAAAAATTAATAATTTTTTTTCATATTCTTTTTAGAATTAGACGCAAATTACTTAAAGATTATGATATATCTATATCAGTTTTATTAAAGTATTTTTTATTTGAAAGTTATGTCGATTTTTTTTTTAATTTTTTATGAGTTGTTGTGGGTTGTTAATATATAAATTTTTTCAACAGTATATTTCTACTTTGTTATATGGTATATTATTATTTTATATGATATTTATTTTTTATTTTGCTATGTATAATAGTCGTATATAATTTTGTTAGCATAATACAAATATTTTAATGTATGTATATAATTTTGTTGGCATTTTACATATATTTAATTATTATTTTTGGATATTTTAATTGTATGACATACTATTTATTTTAAATAATATTTAATTAGTTTTTTTTTTATTATATACATTGGTAGTATATATATATATTATTGTCATGGTATATATATTATTTGTGGTATATAATTTTGTTAGTATAGTATATATTATTATTATTATTATTATTATTATTATTATTATTATATGTTTTGGTGAATGATATATGTATTTTTTGTTATATGGTATATTATTTTTATTAATAATATTTAAGTTTTATTTTCTATTGTACTTTTGTTGATATGATATATAATTTTATTAGTATCCTATATATTTTTATTTTTATTTAGGGTAAATACCATTTTGGACCCTATGTTTTGTAAAAATTGCCAATTGGACCCTCTGTTTTGTTAAATGACAAAATAAACCCTATATTTTCTAAAATGGTAAAAATATGACCCTGAGCTTAATTTTTCAACAATTTTATTTTTTAATATAACCAACTTTAAGAAAATTTCTAACACGAACAGATACAAAAAATGTAACCAGTTTTGTCATAACATCTTTAGATTAGATTATTATTAAGTTTTATTTTGACAAAAAATTAGTTCAGGGTCCTATTTTTACAATTTTGAAAAATACAGGGTCCATTTTGTCATTTAACAAAATAAAAAGTCCAATTGGTAACTTTTACAAAACACATAGTCCAAAATAGTATTTACCCTTTTAGTTATTGTTATTATATATATTTTTATTGTAAGATACATGTTTCTTTGTTACATGGTATACAAATTTTATTGTATGGTATATCATTTTATTTTAGATCATGCATGTTTAGTTTTTTTTTATTATATATACCC
The DNA here is from genome assembly GCF_029168945.1 of Cannabis sativa. Taxonomy (NCBI): domain Eukaryota; kingdom Viridiplantae; phylum Streptophyta; class Magnoliopsida; order Rosales; family Cannabaceae; genus Cannabis; species Cannabis sativa. The sequence goes on from NC_083604.1 coordinate 60,153,096, forward strand.
GTAAGGAACACTTCTTAATGGGTATTACCCATGAATGGTTACTAAACAAATTTAACTATAAATATTAATTTTAAAAATATCAAACCATCGAATTTTGATCTAATAACGAATAATGAAATCACAAATTTGAATTTCTATGCTTAATTTAACTACTTAATTAAAAAAAAAATATCAAAAAATATCTATTTTTACACTATATCAAAAATATGTCCATGCAAAAATATTTAACTCAAACTCAACTTTTTCTTTTCTTATTTTTCTTGCTAAAAAACTTTTTTTTTTATTTTCTTTTTACCGATAGAACAATCTCAGCCCATATGATATAAAAATGATAGATTTTTTTAATTAGATAGAAAAATTAAGCATAAAAACACAAAATTTTCTAATTTTACCCATTCATGGGTAATACCCATTAAAAGTTCACCCGTACATGTAATATATAATTTTTTTAATATGATATATATAACTTTTTTTAATAATATTATATTATTTTTTTATTGTAGGTATATATATTGTTGTATGGTATATATTTTTTGTTGTGTATAGTATATAATTTATTTAAGATGATATTTAGTTTCTATTTTATTATATATAAATTTTTTGGTATGTATACATATTTTAATAATAGTGTATATAATTTTATTAGCATGATGTATATATTTTTTGATTATTAATTTAGTATTGTTATAATTTTTTTATTGTATATAATTTTATTACTACAATATATTAATTTTTAGTAATATGATATATTAAATACTATTGTATATATTTATTTATTTTTGTTACAAAATAATAATATGCAATACTAAAAAAATTATATAACTTAATTTAATTATTATTATATATATTTTTTTAAAAATAATATATAGTAAATATAATGAAATATTATAGTTTTAGAGAAAGAAAATAGAGAGGAGATGAGAATTTTTTTAGTGTTTTATTCCAATGTGTGATCTCCTATTTATACACATATAAGAGTCAAATATTAGAAAACTAAGAAATAGAAAAACTAAGAAAAATAGAATATTGATTACAATTAATAGTAATAAATAAAAGATTTGGACATCCATATTATTATTAACATTTATAACACTCCCCCTTAGATGTCCATAATAACTGCGTCATTAAAAACATCGCCGAGAAAACCCAGTGGGACAAAAGGTCAAGAAAAGAAGAGTGCAGTATGAAATTACTTTCACTCATTTTGGCATTCATGGAGATCCTTTAATCGACGCATTCCAATCTTGTGAACTATCTTTTCAAAAGTTGATGTTGGTAATGAATTTGTGAATAATTCTACAGGATTATCACTTGATCGAATTTGTTAAACATCGATATCACCATTCTCTTGAAAATTGTATGTAAAGAAGAATTTTGGTGAAATGTGTTTAGTTCTATCTCCTTTAATGTACCCTCCTTTAAGTTGAGCGATACAAGCAGTATTATCTTCATAGAGATTTGTTGGTACTTCTTTATTGGATGTTAATCCATATGTTCCTTGAATATGTTGTGTCATTGATCTTAACCAAACACATTCTCGACTTGTCTTGTGAATTGCAAGTATCTCAACATGATTTGAGAAAGTAGCCACCAAAATTTGCTTTGTTGACTGCCAAGAAATAGCAGTGTCACCACAAGTGAACAAATAACCAGTTTGAGATCTGGCTTTATGTAGATCAGATAAATATCCTGCATCTGTGTAGCTAATAAGTTGTGACCCAAGATTATTAGAATATAACAATCATTTATTAATAGTCTTAATTAAATGATCAAAGATAGAGGACAAGTAAATGAATTGTCTAATTGAGTGAGAGCATTAAATGTACTGGGAGTATATTTAAAAGATCATCCAAGATTTGAATCCATTAATAATGAGTTATTATAATTTAAAATTAAAGAGATAATAAGTTTAAGAATATATATATGTATTACAGCATCATTTGTGAAACGAGAAATAAATAATCTTATTAGTTATGTAATCTTAAATAATGGAATCACTTAAGTGTGTTAGTGATTTAAAACGAGAAAGGATGTGAAATGAAATGTTCATTCTAATATCTGACTTGATTAGTCATGTGATCTTTTAAATTCATTAATTATCATAAACAATAAAATCAATAAGATGTGACTAATGGAGGGTTCTAGATTAATCAATTTCAAAACAACTGTTTTGAACAGATAAATATTTAATATTAAGAATATGAGATGATTAATCAAACAGAATGAACCTAAAGGAAATAAAAGAATGAATAAACTAAATATACGAGAATTGAATTCTATATATTTGTCCAATGATGATGTGGTGGTCTCCGAGATTTGGAACTACATTATGTGGAGGGTCTCGTTCCCATGACTTAGTTTGAATAGTCAAATGAGAAATAATGTAACGCCCTAATGCTAAGGCACGCTACAGTGCTTTTTCAATTGTAGTGCAATCTTTACTAATCAAAGAATTTTCTCGAAAAACGTGTCAAATTAAAACTTTTATATTAATTATTAAACTTTATAATATATTAAAATATTTACAAGTGCCGGGATCCCGTTTTCAAACTTTGTAAATTAACTTTTCAAAATATACATTTATTACAGGTCGCACAGCGACTATCAAAATACAATCCCCAGATGTCTCGAGACCGAACACTCCAGGTCGTGCTGCTTGACATGTACAATCCCATCTGAGCTCAGGTTCACTCCTGTTCAGCCTTCGCCTTTCCTTTACCTACACATGGAAGCAGAACTGTGAGTCGACAGACTCAGTAAGAAATGCATATAATATACCATATAATTTCCGACCTATAAACAGGCGCCCATACACCTATTTACAGAGCTTAATAGATGAGTATGAACGTTCTAACTAGGATACGACCATGTACCATGTACCACATGCACTCAGTATACCATCGTACTAGTGTAGGTAGGGTATGACCGCACCTTGAGTACTGTTAGTGTTGTACCACAGACACCTTGTACCTTCCCGTACAAGTGCTGGTAACACCATGACATACTTCCAAACATCATACACCTTACCAATGCACTCTGTACCGCAACCGTACAAGTGTTGGTGGTGCATGAATCACAACAATAAGCATATATATACAAACACATATACATACATTCAAATAATCAGATCACACACTATACACAATTCTTACCTGTTTTCCGAATTCAAGTGTGCTGGCCGACCTGAACGGAAATCTCGTGCTAGATGGATGCCCTAATCACATTTTGAAACCGGGTAAGTTACATGATTAAAACCTTAATCCCGGGAAACCCAAAACCAAAACCCTAAGTTCTGCTATATTCTCAATGGATTATTCTAACTCTGGAAATGAGAAAACACCCAACCGAGGCATCGAAAAGGCAAAAATTGAGAAAATGAAAGGCCCGGGGAACCCTGCCAAAATCGGCTAGCCGGTTTGCACCAGCTTTCCCCAAACTTTTCATTTATTGCTCAATTCTTCACAAATTGCCATGAAACCTTCCAGAGCTCCTATTCAATGCATAAACAATAAAACCCAGCCAGTATTTCACAGAACAAATCATTATAATTCAAGTTGCCATTAATGCTCAAAGCTTTGAACTCAAAGCTCAAAGTTGCATAAAACTTACAACCAACCTCAAAACCAGCTGCTAGGATCTTAAAACAACTCAAACTAAACATAAAATTCAAACTCCAAATAACCCTAACCCTAACAGCTCCTAAAACTCAAAATCAACTCTTGAAACCAAATAAAACTTGAGAAAAACCATAACTAAAGAGCAACTAGGGTTTACCTTGATTAATTCCTCCTTCAATCCCTGCTGAAAACACAAAATCCAGCAATGAATTCCCCCTTGGTTGGCTGGTACGAAAAGAGAGAAGAGAAAGAAAGGGTTTTCTTGATTTTTTTGACTTTTTCCTATTTTTCCAAAAATGAGAAATGAATTTCTCATTCCAAGCCTTGGCTGAAAACAAGTGGCCACGTGCCACACTCCTAGGCAGCCACCCAATCCCCAATTAAAATTACCAATTTGCCCTTTAAATTAATAACTTAGGTGTTTCAAAAGCTAGGGGTAAAATGGTCAAATTCCATAACCCCGCTCAATCCCGATAATTTATTTTCTCTAAAATATTTCCCACTAAGAAATAAGGTTCTAAACTTACCCATGTGATCAATCTAGCCATCCATCGCATTTTCCGTTGTCGCCGAGAAAAATTACAAAAATAACATATTTCACATATAAGCTAAATAATACTCCTAGAGTCTAATAAAATCTCTGGAATTGAGAAATTATAACTCTAATATTTATTTCTAAGTATTGAGGTCCAAAATTAAATTAATTCACAAATAATAATAACATAATAAAAATTAGTGCTAATTGCCTTTACTAATCCAAATTACTAAAGCGGTCATTTCAATTATCCCCCCGTTAATAGGATTTCGTATTAAATCTAACCTGAATAGCTCTGGATGTTGAGTCCTCATATCTGACTCTGATTCCCAGGTGGCTTCTTCCACCTTACTGTTCCTCCAGAGCACTTTAACCAAAGCAATAGTCTTGTTCCGAAGAACTTTTTCCTTTCTATCCAAAATCTGAACAGGTTGCTCCTCATAGGATAAGTCTGGTTGCAGTTCAAGGGCTTCATAACTCAAGATATGAGTCGGGTCTGACACGTATTTCCTCAACATAGAGATGTGAAATACGTCATGAACAGCCGATAACGCTGGTGGTAAGGCTAGCCGATATGCTACCTGCCCGACCTTCTCGAGTATCTGAAATGGCCCAATGAACCTAGGGCTTAACTTACCCTTCTTCCCGAAGCGCCTAATACCCTTCATTGGTGAAACCCGCAGGAAAACATGTTCCCCTGCCTGAAATGTAACATCTCTGCGCTTTGGATCAGCATAACTTTTCTGCCTGCTTTGAGCAGCAAGCATCCGAGCCTTGATCTTATCAATTGCCTCATTGGTCCTCTGCACTAACTCTGGACCCAAGTATTTCCTTTCTCCCGTCTTATCCCAATGAATAGGAGAACGACATTTTCTACCATATAACATCTCATATGGAGCCATCCCTATTATACTCTGGTATCTATTGTTGTAGGAGAATTCAATTAAAGGCAAGTACTTACTCCATGAACCCTCAAAGTCCATGACACAGGCTCGCAATAAGTCTTCCAAAATCTGAATAGTTCTTTCTGACTGACCATCAGTCTGAGGGTGAAAGACTGTACTAAACTTTAACTTGGTACCCATAGCCTTCTGAAGACTCACCCAAAATTTCGATGTAAACTTTGGATCCCTATCTGACACAATAGATTTAGGGGCTCCATGGAGACGAACTATCTCCTTCACATACAATTCAGCGTACTGATCCACTGAATATGTAACTTTCACTGGTAGAAAGTGAGCTGATTTTGTGAATCTATCCACGATGACCCATACTGAATCATACTTTATCGTAGTTCTAGGCAAGCCAATTACGAAATCCATTGCAATGTCCTCCCACTTCCATTCAAGAAGGACTAAAGGTTGCAGTAACCCTGCCGGCCTCTGATGTTCAGCCTTAATCTGCTGGCAGGTTAAACACTTGGACACGTAGTCCACCACATCTCTTTTCATCCCATACCACCAGAAGTAGGGTTTTAAATCCTGATACATTTTGGTGGTTCCCGGATGCAATGAATAAGGTGTGGTATGAGCTTCATTAAGTATCTCTTTCTTAAGCTCATCAACATTAGGAACACAAACTCGAGCTTTGTATAATAACATTCCACTGTTTGAGACTGAAAAGCCTCTAGGCCGACCCGCCATTACCTCATCTCGAACCTTAACTAGCTCAGGATCTTCTAGTTGTGCCTTTCTGATTCTCTCCAACAGATCAGATTGGAGTGTCAAATTATGAAATTTCCCAACCACGAACTCAATCCCTGCACTAACCATTTCAGAAGCTAGTTGAGGGGCTATCAAAATCGTGGTACAAACCTGCCTGGGACCTTTTCTACTTAAAGCATCGGCCACAACATTGGCTTTCTCGGGGTGATACAGAATTTTACAATCGTAGTCCTTAACCAACTCCAACCACCTTCTCTGCCTCATATTCAAATCTTTCTGGGTGAAAAAGTATTTGAGACTCTTATGATCTGTATAAATCTCGCACTTCTCACCGTAAAGATAATGTCGCCATATCTTTAGAGCAAAAACCACAGCAGCAAGCTCTAAGTCATGAGTTGGATAGCGCTGCTCATATTCCTTCAATTGACGAGAGGCATAGGCTATAACTCTGTCAGCTTGCATCAGAACGCATCCCAGACCCTGTCTGGATGCATCACAATAAACCACAAATTTTTCTTGATCTGATGGCAAAGCTAACACCGGAGCTGTTATCAAACGTTGTTTCAAATCCTGAAAGCTTGTTTCACACTTATCTGACCACACAAATTTCTGATTTTTCTTGGTCAATTCGGTTAGGGGCATAGAAATTTTAGAAAACCCTTCGACAAAACGCCGATAATACCCTGCTAAATCGAGAAAACTTCAAACTTCCGTCACAGACTTTGGCCTCGGCCAATTCTTCACTGATTCTACCTTGCTTGGATCAACCATAATTCGATCCTTTCCAACAATATGACCCAGAAAGGACACCTCAGACAACCAGAATTCGCACTTCTTAAACTTTGCATACAACTTGTGATCCCTAAGTTGCTGCAATACCATTCGGAGATGATGCTCGTGCTCCTCTTCTGACTCAGAGTATACAAGAATGTCATCGATAAACACTATGACGCAGTTATTGAGGAAATCCTTGAATACCCTATTCATGAGATCCATAAAGGCCGCAGGAGCATTAGTCAATCCGAATGACATTACCAGAAACTCATAGTGCCCATATCTGGTTCTAAAAGCAGTCTTCGGTATGTCTTCCTCTCGAATTCTAAGTTGATGATAACCAGACCGTAAATCAATCTTCGAAAACACTGTCTTTCCCTGAAGCTGATCGAACAAATCGTCGATTCTGGGCAACGGGTACTTGTTCTTAATCGTCAGCTTGTTTAGTTCCCGATAATCAATACACATTCTGAGGGAACCATCCTTCTTTTTCACAAACAGAACCGGAGCTCCCGAGGGCGATACACTGTGTCGGATAAACCCAATGTCAAGCATCCCCTGAAGTTGCAACTTAAGCTCCTTGAGTTCTGCTGGAGCCATCCTATATGGAGCTTTAGAAAATCAATCTCTCGTTGTGGCGGCAATCCCAGCAACTCCTCGGGAAACACGTCGAGAAAATCTTTCACCACCCTGACTGCCTCAGGCCCAAATGTTTCAGGTCTGCTGGAGTCAAATACCACTGCTAGAAATCCTACACAGCCACTGCATAGTAAATCCCTAGCCCTTAATACAGAAATAACCGGGATCCGAGACCCCTGAACTGATCCAACATAAACAAACGGATCTTCACCTTCTGGCTGGAAAGTCACCATTTTCCGCTTACAATCTATACTGGTCGAATACTTGGATAGAAAATCCATTCCCAGTATAATGTCAAACTCAGTTAATTTCAGTTCTATAAGGTCAGCACTCAACTCCCTATCTTCGATCCTAATCGGCATAGACCTAATGCGCCTATTAGAGATAACCAACTCCCCGCTAGGCATTAGGGTTCCAAACCCTCTTTCTAAAACATCACAAGGCCTACCCAAAAGATCAATTATTCTTGTAGCTACATATGAGCGTGTAGCTCCCGAATCAAATAATACTGTAAACAATAAGTTGTTGACGGGAAGCTGACCTGTCACAACCAAAGGACTGGCTGCAGCGTCGGCTTGGGTGATAGCAAACACTCGAGCAGGAACCGGTTTCACCTCAGCTTTCGGCTCCTCTTTCTTTGCCTGGGGGCAATCTTTCTTGAAATACCCCAACATGCCACACAGGAAGCATGTCTTCCGGTTACACTCTCCCGAATGATGTTTCTTGCATCGTGGACACTCAGGGTAAGAATAACCCTGGCGTCCACCTCTGCCTTGGTTCCCACGGAACCGCTTACTGTGCCCTGAGCCCCCAGAAGCTGGAATAACTTTCCTTTTCTGCTCAGTGGTGGAATCACCACCGTCTCTACCATAAACAGGAGTAGGAACAGTGGGGGTTCCACCAACGCTCAGAGTCACCCGGGGCTCCTGAAGAAATTTCACTGCACCCTCGGCTCTTAAAGCCTTTTCAACCATTTCTGCATACATAGTTGCCTCGGTGGTAGTAATCACCAAATCGTGCCGAATCTTCGCACTCAAACCCGCCAAATATTTCTCTTTCTTACTGAAGTCAGTTGGCACAATTTCCGCTGCGAGCTTGGCCAAACGGTCAAACTTTGTCGTATACTCCGTAACTGACATTCCCTCAGTTTGAACCAATTCGGTGAACTCTTTTCGCTTTGCACTGCGGACAGCTTCATTGTAATATTTGGAGTTAAACAACTCCTTGAATTCTTCCCAAGTCATCACTGTGACGTCCCGAGTGAGGGTTATCAACTCCCACCACACGAGAGCGTCTTCCTGAAACTGAAAAGTGGCGCATGTCACCCGATCATTACAAGCCACTCCCATAAAGTTAAGGATACGCTCAATCACTGAAAGCCACTGCTCAGCCTTCATCACATCAGGACCTCCCAGAAACACTGGAGGTGCCTGCTTCCGGAATCTTTCATACAACGGCTCCATACGGTTACCAACAACAGGTTGTTCTGCTGGCACCGCTGGAACTGCCACGGCTGAGCAACTTGAGGAGGCACGACATGAGGACCCTGCTGCCTCAATCTCTGAATCTCTTCATCTTGTTGGCGGATCCGATCTTGCATCTCTGCAAATCTTTGCTCCCAATCTGGAGGAGCTTGTGGTGGATTTACAGGGCGACCACCCTGAGCTCTGCCACGGCCACGGCCGCGACCACGAGGATTTTGGGGATTCCTCTGACCGCCTCCGATCTCAACCATATCACCCTGAATTCTTGTATTTCGCAGGGCGTCCATTTAATAGGACTTAGCCTGCGAATCCATAAGCCAGGCAGGTTAGACAGCGATCAAAACTTAACACTGCTCTTAAAGACTTAAAGGCAACACACTTTCTTTCTTTCTTTCTCTTTTTTTTTAAAAAAAATAATTAATTAAAATCTAATATGCTTCCTAACATGCTTTCACATTCACATTTATTTAAAGTACTAAACAAGTACGGGCTTACTGAACCGTGAACCGAGCTTTCTCTGATGAAGATTGTACATGTCTTAGCAAGCTTCGGTAGACAAACCTGGCGGCTCTGATACCAAAATTGTAACGCCCTAATGCTAAGGCACGCTACGGTGCTTTTTCAATTGTAGTGCAATCTTTGCTAATCAAAGAATTTTCTCAAAAAACGTGTCAAATTAAAATTTTTATATTAATTATTAAACTTTATAATATATTAAAATATTTACAAGTGTCGGGATCCTGTTTTCAAACTTTGTAAATTAACTTTTCAAAATATACATTTATTACAGGTCGCACAGCGACTATCAAAATACAATCCCCAGATGTCCCGAGACCGAACACTCCAGGTCGTGCTGCTTGACATGTACAATCCCATCTAAGCTCAGGTTCACTCCTGTTCAGCCTTCACCTTTCCTTTACCTACACATGGAAGCAGAACTGTGAGTCGACAGACTCAGTAAGAAATGCATATAATGTACCATATAATTTCTGACCTGTAAACAGGCACCCATACACCTATTTACAGAGCTTAACAGATGAGTATGAACGTTCTAACTAGGATACGACCATGTACCATGTACCACATGCACTCAGTATACCATCGTACTAGTGTAGGTAGGGTATGACCGCACCTTGAGTACTGTTAGTGTTGTACCACAGACACCTTGTACCTTCCCGTACAAGTGTTGGTAACACCATGACATACTTCCAAACATCATACACCTTACCAATGCACTCTGTACCGCAACCGTACAAGTGTTGGTGGTGCATGAATCACAACAATAAGCATGTATATACAAACACATATACATAAATTCAGATAATCACATCACACACTATACACAGTTCTTACCTGTTTTTCGAGTTCAAGTGTCCTGGACGACCTGAACGAAAATCTCGTGCTAGATGGATGCCTTAATCACATTTTGAAACCGGGTAAGTTACATGATTAAAACCCTAATCTCGGGAAACCCAAAACCAAAACCCTAGGTTCTGCTATATTCTCAATGGATTATTCTAACTCTGGAAATGGGGAAACACCCAACCGAGGCATCGAAAAGGCAAAAATTGAGAAAATGAAAGGCCCGGGGAACCCTGCCAAAACCGGCTAGCCGGTGTTTGTGGCACTGCAAACTGGCTAGCCGGTTTGCACCAATTTTCCCAAAACTTTTCATTTGTTGCTCAATTCTTCACCAATGGCCATGAAACCTTCCAGAGCTCCTATTCAATGCATAAACAATAAAACCCAGCCAGTATTTCACAGAAGAAATCATTATAATTCAAGTTGCCATTAATGCTCAAAGCTTTGAACTCAAAGCTCAAAGTTGCATAAAACTTACAACCAACCTCAAAACCAGCTGCTAGGATCTTAAAACAACTCATACTAAACATAAAATTCGAACTCCAAATAACCCTAACCCTAACAGCTCCTAAAACTCAAAATCAACTCTTGAAACCAAATAAAACTTGAGAAAAACCATAACTAAAGAGCAACTAGGGTTTACCTTGATTAATTCCTCCTTCAATCCCTGCTGAAAACACAAAATCCAACAATGAATTCCCCATTGGTTGGCTGGTACGAAAAAGAGAGAAGAGAAAGAAAGGGTTTTCTTGATTTTTTTTGACTTTTTCCTATTTTTCCAAAAATGAGAAATGAATTTCTCATTCCAAGCCTCGGCTGAAAAACAAGTGGCCACGTGCCACACTCCTAGGCAGCCACCCAATCCCCAATTAAAATTACCAATTTGCCCTTTAAATTAATAACTTAGGTGTTTCAAAAGCTAGGGGTAAAATGGTCAAATTCCATAACCACGCTCAATCCCGATAATTTATTTTCTCTAAAATATTTCCCACTAAGAAATAAGGTTCTAAACTTACCCATATGATCAATCTAGCCATCCATCGCATTTTCCGTTGTCGCCGAGCAAAAATTACAAAAATAACATATTTCACATATAAGCTAAATAATACTCCTAGAGTCTAATAAAATCTCCGGAATTGAGAAATTATAACTCTAATATTTATTTCTAAATATTGGGGTCCAAAATTAAATTAATTCACAAATAATAATAACATAATAAAAATTAGTGCTAATTGCCTTTACTAATTCAAATTACTAAAGCGGTCATTACATATAACATCTATAAGAGTTATAGAATATGTTGCACTTACTTTTAGTGCAAGTGAAAGATTTTTATGATTTATGCCGTAAAAGCATATAATCAATGGATAATATATTACAGAATATATGAAATACGATAATAAGATAAATGCATACGTTAATTATAGAAGTATAATTAATAAACATCTAAAAATTTCTTATTCAAATGGAGAAGGTATAATCTTGTAAGGATGTACAAGAGAATTAATATTATACGATATGAATAAAACTAGTCAGTAGTGTATTAAAGTAAAAAGAATCATTAATATGGAACTGCTAAGTACAACTTAGTATACACTATACTTCTAGTGTGTGAGATTTTGATTTGGATCACATATGTGGATATACATATAGTAAAGGTGTTGTGTATAATTTGATTATGTTGGGATTTTATACCCTAAATAAAACCTATTTCAATATAATCTTATTTGCTACTAATAGAAGATTAAAAGTCATTTAAGATTACATGTCATTTTTATTTTTATGGTTTAATATAGAATTTTTGATAAATCCAGAACATATAGTTACTCACAGTTACAGTGATGTCATCACAGTGGAAAGTAATTATAATTATATGTTTTAAAATTTAAGTTCCATGATTTATCAGTGCACTGGATTTACACTGACATGATAATCAGCGATAAAGCTTACTTACACGTGGATAAGTGGTATGTCCTTTCCAGGCATTGGTAAAGTATACTAGTATCGAATGTATGGAGTATACATCAGACTAGACTCATGTTGAGCTTGGATAAGATATCATAAAATTACCGTTATATCTTTCTGAGTCAATATCACTTAGTTGATCTTAAATCAATAGATCTTAATCCTGAGATGGTTACGTTCTGGCTTAACTGTATTATTTGTGTTCTTTGACTTGTTCGTTAAAGTTGACCAAATGAATCTTCCCGATACTTACATCTTAGGAACATGATAGTAGAATTAAGTGGGAGCGCTAATCATATATACCAAATCTATAGATTCTATAATGACATAGTAGTGAAATGATGACTTCCTTTAAGCTTGGTTGAATAGAGATAAATGGAAGAGCTCTTATTTCAGTGATAATATTAATTTACTGAAATATTTATAGGAAGCTAAGGTTTTAAAGATAAAATACATTGAAGGGAAAAACGGTAAATTTTGTCCCTACTCGATGTAAATCATCTATAGAGGATCTTTGATTACTTGGATTATAACAATAGATAATTAATAGTGTATCTATATTTAGAACATATAGAGCGTTCTATGTAATCAGGAGTACAATTTTGAATCTATAGTGGAGTTAGGAGGAATTAATGACTTAAGAAATTTATTTGGTAAATTTCAGATCTACTTATTGGGAGCTTGATTATATAGGCTCATGGTCCCCACACTAGTTGAGATAATAATGGTTTGTAGACTCACTTAATTGGTTTTAACTAATCAATTATAATTTTAAATTAGACTATGTCTTATTTGTGAATTTTCACTAAACAATGGCTTAATTAAGAAGAAAGAAGGTTTTAGGGTTTATTTGTTAATTAAGAGACTTTGTAAGGTTTAATTAATAAATAAGTTAAATGCCAATTTCATTTGATAATTAATTATAATTATTAAATAAATAGATTTGACATTTATAAGATTAAAATTAAAATATGACATTTGTGAAAGAAAAAGATAAGTTATTAAATAAATGGCAATTGAAACCTGTGGGATCCACTTGTATGGCCGGCCACTTAAAGGTTTCTTTAGCTATTGTTTTATCTTTTTCAATTGAAATCCTAACCCTAGATGAAATTATATAAATAGATAATGATAGGCTCTTGTTTTCATAAGTTTATCAGACTACTTTGTCAGACAACTGAAAAATAAAGAGCCTCTCCTTGAATTCGAATTCCTCTCTTCTCCTCTCTTCATAATTTGAATGCCCTATAGTGAAGAGTACTTTCCCACACAATTCAACTCAATAATCAACCATAGTGTAAAAGATTGTAAAGAATTCTATCATCTAAGAAGATTCAAATTCAGATCTTGGTAATACTCTACAATAGAAAGGAACAAGGGTTAGAGATATGAACGGAAGGAGCCATTATATTTTGCTGCCACCAATTTAAGGTTTTTTTAGAACTTTATGTTAGAAAAATTAATAATATACCCAAGATCTATTTGTATATAACATAGAACACAATAATAAGATATAATAATTAGGTATGTGTACCTGATTGATCCATAGCAATTATCTCTGTTTGATCCACAGCAGTTACTCCAATTTGATAGTGCAATACTATCAACTAAGTCTTCCTCCCTAGATCTCTAAATCAGAAGCAGTTTATTTTATCTGATTATCAAAAGGTATACAATTGTGATGAAACAATATGTATTTATAGAGTTAGGGAGGGGACTTAGCTACAAAACCCTAGTTGGGCTGGGCCTGCTCATCAAAGGCTTCAGTCAACTAGAAAAGCCCACACTTCTGCTTCACCTAGACTTTCACACAGATGCTAAGCCCATTAACAATTGATCACCAACAACATGGGCTAACACAGCAAAGAACTATCCAATCAACCCAAGTTTTAATAAAACCAATAAAATTTAATGTAAGCCCAAATAAAATTCTAACATTCTCCCACTTGGGCTACATTGATTTTAATACATATATATTTTATATCAAAATAATTTTGTTTGAAAACGACTCATGGGTTGAACAACAGGAAAACATTTGTGGCCACTTTAAAAAAATGATAGTTCTCTGATAGCATCTCAACATACCGGTCCAATTTAACCTTTGATAATGAACTATGACAGTCATATTGCTTTTAACTCAACAAAAGACATTCATAATCACAAATACCAAAGTATTAAATCGACATGGTCAATAAGTCTAGTAGTGTGGTAAGGAATTATGTTCAACATGTGATCAATTTAAAATAACATAATATCCTTATCAGTCCTCAATTTCACTGATACCGTGATGCTTAATAAATAAGTCAGTGAAATTAAACATACACCACTTAAAATAAGTAAGTGTCACTAAACTTGCTTAAAAAATTAAGCCAACAAAATATCATTGTCATTAAGTAAATAAATTTAAAAGACAATGATCACAACAATATGAACCACATGCTTTCAATTCAATCATTCTCGAGAATATAACAAAACATAATTGAAAACATATCCATTCAATAATAAAATATTGAAACATAAAATGTAGTTCATAACTTTATTCAGAAAATTATAAATAATAATTTCTAAAAACAAACAGAAAACAAAACTCCCACTAACCCAAAAGATCAAAAGATTCTAAAATGCCCATATTAACAATATGTTTATTAAACAACACGACACTTAACCCTTTGGTTAGAGGATCTGCTAACATCGACTCGGTCTTGCAATTTTAAATGACAATGTCTCCTTTCTTGACCAAGTCTCTGACAGTGAGATACTTTATTTCCATATGTTTAGAAGCACTACTAATCTTGTTATTCTTTGAAAAGAAAACAGCAGCATTATTATCACAATAGATTAGCATAGGTGTGGAAATAGAATCAACCACTCGTATCTCCGAAATAAAATTCTTCAGCCACAAAGCTTGCAAAGATGCCCCATAACATGGAACAAACTCAGCATACATAGTAGATGATGTGATCAAAGTCTGTTTGACACTCTTCCAAGAAATAGCAGCACCTGCCAAGGTGAAAATATAGCCAGAAGTTGACTTCAAATCATCTACACAACCACCAAAATCTGAATCTGAATAACCAACAACTCGAAGATTGTCAACATTCTTATACACAAGCATAAAACTCTTCGTTCTTTGCAAATATCTCAAAACTTTCTTGGCTGCAACCCAATGATCATGGCCAGGATCAGATAAATATCTCCCAAGAACATTTACTACGAAAGCTATGTCAGGTCGAGTGCAAACCTGAGCATACATCAAACTCCCTACTACACTTGCATAAGGGATGTTCTTCATTGCTCCTCTTTCCAAGTCGTTCTTAGGACATTGCTGCTTAGTGAACTTATCCCCTTTCAGAATAGGAACAGAACCGGCTTTACACAAATCCATGTTGAACCTTTTGAGCACACGATTAATGTAAGCTTCTTGAGATAAGCCAAGAACTTTTCGATTCCTGTCACGATGGATCTCAATCCCCAAAACATAGGATGCCTCTCCAAGATCTTTCATATCAAAATTGGAAGACAGAAAATTTTTGGTCTCATTTAGTAGTGACAAATCACTGCTGGCAAGTAAAATGTCATCTACATAAAGAACAAGAAAAATATAACGACTCCCACTGATCTTCATATAAATACACTGATCAAACTTGTTCTCTACGAAACCAAACGATGTCACAACCTTGTCAAACTTCAAGTACCACTGGCGAGATGCCTGTTTGAGACCATAAATGGATCGTTTCAACTTGCAAACTAAGTGTTCTTTTCCTTTCTCCTTGTAGCCTTCAGGTTGAGACATATAGACTTCCTCATTCAATTCTCCATTCAGAAAAGCAGTTTTAACATCCATTTGATGCAACTCTAAATCAAAATGCGCAACTAAGGCCATAATAATTCTGAATGAATCTTTAGTGGAAACAGGTGAGAAAGTTTCAGTGTAATCAATACCTTCTCTTTGAGTAAAGCCTTTAGCCACTAAACGCGCTTTAAACCTTTCAATCTGTCCCTTTTTATCCCTTTTAGCTTTTAAAATCCACTTACAACCTATTGGTTTAAAACCATCAGGTAATAAAACTAGCTCCCATACACCATTTTTCTTCATGGAGTCGATCTCATCATCCGTAGCTGCTAACCATTTTGAAGATTGTGGACTATTAAGTGCTTCACTAAAAGTGACAGGATCCACAAAATGATCAATATCATATTCTCCTTCTCCAAGATAAACAAAATTATCATGACACTTTGTTGACTTCTTTTGTCTCTGAGATCTTCTTAGAGGAGGTACTTCTGGAATAACTTCTCTTTGTTGATCATTGTTTTGAATAACATCTTCCACAACTGGAATTTCTTCAATAACAAGATTCTCATTAACAATAGGAGCTTCATCATTAATAGGCCCTTCATCAATAATAGGACCTTCATCATCTTCGATATCGGGAGCAACGTATTCATCAACAATGGGAGCATTACCAACTGGAGTAGGATTGAGACTACTATTATCATCTCTTGAAAATGACATAGGAATACAAATTCCTTTAGATGACTCCCCCATTTCAAGAGATGTCGAAGGAATATTTTCAGCAACATCAAATTCCAAAAATTTAGCAGTCTGCGATTCAACAATTCGCGTACCACGAGTAGGACAATAAAAGCGATAGCCTTTCGAGCGCATTGGATAACCAATGAAATAACAACGATTTGTTCTCGGATCTAACTTTTTCAAATTAGGATCATAAATCTTTACTTCAGCTGGACAACCCCATACACGAAGATGATTCAGACTAGGCTTCCGCCCAGTCCACAACTCAAAAGGGGTTTTGGGAACAGATTTACTCGGAACACAATTTAAAATATAAGTTGCAGTCATAAGTGCTTCACCCCATAAAAACTCTGGAAGATTTGTTCTACTCATCATACTTCTAACCATATCCATGAGAGTGCGATTTCTCCTTTCAGCAACGCCATTTTGCTCAGGTGAACCAGGCATAGTGTATTGAGCAACTATACCATTTTCTTGTAAGTACTCTGCAAAAAGCCCCATGTGTTGTCCAGATTCTGTATAACGACCATAATATTCTCCTCCACGATCACAATGAACAACTTTGATGACTCTTCCTAATTGTTTCTCAACCTCACTTCGAAAAATTTTGAGTTTATCAAGGGCGTCAGATTTTTCTTTAATTAAATAGGTGAATCCATAACGAGAAAAATCATCGATAAAAGTGATAAAATACTTATTTCTGCACAACGTGGTGGAATAAGGACCACTGATGTCCGTGTGGATAATTTCCAATAAAGATTGACTGCGGTTTGCAGTCTTCTTTCTTGTTTTAGTCAATTTTCCACGAGTACAATCAACACAAGTATCCCAATCAGAAGCATCAAGAGGAGGAAGTATTTCAGATTTAATTAAACGATCAACCCTTTCTCTGGAAATATGACCCAATCTTTTGTGCCATAACAATAAGGATGTTTCCTTAATATGAGGTCTTTTACCCACAATATTCACAACATTAAAAGAGGAATCTAAAGGAGCCAATGACAACTTGTAATGACCATCAGATTAAAAGCAATTTCCAATAATTCGAGAGTCAAGCATAATGTCAACATTATCATTTGCAAAATGAAAAGAATATCCTTGTTTAACCAAAAGCGGAAGCGAAACTAAATTCCTTTTAAAAGTAGGAACATAAAAAGTATTGTTCAGAATAATCTTATCACGAGACTGTAATTCAAGAATAAATGTTCCAACATAGATAACGTCAACTCCAACATCATTGCCCACTTTAAGCTTGGACTCCCTCTCACTTGGCTTCCTGAGATCCCTTAGCCCCTGTAAGGAAGCAGAAACATGAACAGTAGCACCACTGTCTAACCACCAAGAATCAATAGGAACATCAACTAGATTAGATTCAAAACAAACACATGCTAATGGATTACCTGATTGTGCTTGCTTCTTTTCTAACCAAGTCTTAAATTTGTGACAGTCCGTTCTCCGATGCCCCAATTTTTCACAAAAGTAACACTTCACATTAGAGTATTTGGACTTTCCGTTGTTATTCTTCTGTTTATTCTTATGCTCCTTACCATTACCATTCTGTTTAGTAGCACCATCATTTTTATTCTTGAATTTTCCTTTTCCTTTGTTGGGCTTGAGGTGAGAAACATAGTTAGCAGATTCATTCTTCTCCCTTTTAAGCTTGCTTTCTTCAGCTACACACTGAGAAATTAGGTCGCTGATAGTCCATGTTTGATTGTAAGTGTTGTAGGCTGTCTTGATAAGGCTGAAAGAGGCAGGAAGAGCATGAAGAGCTCGATGAATAATGAAAGAGTCAGGAAGAGGAATATTATGATCTTTCAACTTGGACCGAATATTCACCAATTTCAGAATAAAATCTCTCACTCCTTTTAATTCATCATACTTAATGGTTGTCATTTCATCCATAAGATGTCCAAATTTCTTCAAAGATTTTCACTTTCGTTGTCATATAGTTTTTCTACAGCATTGAAAAACTCTTTGGCATTTGTAGTGTCTGGCAAACCACTCAATAGATGTTCAGGAATGGATCTTTTCATAGTAAGAAGACTAAGACGACTTGACTTTTCCCATTGTGCATGATGAGTTCTCTCGAGAAGCGGTACATCGGAGTCGATAAGATCGACGGTTTTTTCTTCTCGTAGGCACAAGTCCAAATCCATTATGCCTAAAGTAAATTCCACATCTCGTTTCCATGTCTTGTAGTTGGAAGCATTCAAAATATGGATGGAAGCATTATTGTTGTTCACAGAAAAGGAGACTGAAAAATTCAAAAATTAAAACTTGAATAAGCAATATGAGCAATGTATTAGAAAATATTGTAGAATCAACTGGTCATTATAAACTCCCCTTTGGGGTGAGAATATAACACACACATGATCTACCTTCATGAAGTTAACAACAAAGAAAAAAATACATATCATTTAAGAATTTTATTACCTTTGGGCAAATAAATTTCTTAAAAATATGTATTAATTCAAGCAAAAAATAATAAATTTATATATTTAAATTATTACCTTTGGGCAAATAATTAAAATATATATATTTAATATTAACTCACTTCATGGAATGTGAACTAATATATGTAAATACTACCTTTGGGCAAGTAATTACACATATAGTCAACCAAAAGATATAATATTTTCTTCAACATGTGAAATTTGGTGATAAAACAATCATTGAAAATTAATAATTTTCAACCAAATTTCCAAAAGAGATATATAATTGCTTTTATTATATTGATAATCAAAAAATAAAGTGTCCACCATAACACATTATTTTTGTATCAAACAACCAAGTTTTATAACTTTAGAACAACAAATAATCAAAAGATGTGAATATAAGAAAATTGGTGGAGACTACATAGTCAAGATAAATTAAATAAGAGAGTGACTATGTCATATGGAACGAGAAGGAACCCAAAAAATTCTCTATGATTGACAGATTTCGAAAAATCGTCAAAAAATATTTTTAATAATTTTTTTAACTATATAATTATTATTAAAATAATAATAATTATTAAACGGAGTCAAAAAATTAATTAAAAATCATAGAAAAATCAGAAATTAAATTCTAATAACGCTGAAAAAAAACGTCGAAAAACGACATCCCAGGTGGCCCCACGCGCCCCCACGCACCGCCTGCGCGAGTGGGCTTGACGGCTGGGAGTCATCTTCTTCCTCCAGCATGCTGAAAGCGGGTCGAGCCCGACCCGGTGGCAGGCGGTCGGGTCTGGTCGTGAAAAATCGGCGAAAACCGACGGAAAAATTGGGGAAATTGATGGGTTTTGCTCGGCATGGAATTTTTAATTCATCTATGTCTCTAATTTCTGGTATTAAAGATTAAATCTCTAGATTTCATGGCAAAACCAATCCAAAAATTAAGAACTTAAAAAAAAATTGATTATGATATCAATTCTCGATTGAAACACGAAATTAGTCATGTAGGAACATTCTTAAACAATTGATAATGAATTATCTATAATCAATTTTAAATTAAAAACAATAAATCAAAACACACAAATTATAATTTCATAATATAATTATATAAACCCTAAAACTTTAAACTTAAAATTCTCTTAATATACACAATGAATTCTAACATATAATATATCAATTGAAAGATAATTTAATGATAAACAAAACCCCTAAAGTTTTAAGATTTAAAAACAAAAAATTCAACATAAAATAATAACGAAATTAATATGTAATTATGGATAATTAACATATACAAATTAATTATACTAATTATAGGTTCTAAATCATATACAATAGGCAATCTGATACCACATGTTAGAAAAATTAATAATATACCCAAGATCTATTTGTATATAACATAGAACACAATAATAAGATATAATAATTAGGTATGTGTACCTGATTGATCCATAGCAATTATCTATGTTTGATCCACAGCAGTTACTCCAATTTGATAGTGCAATACTATCAACTAAGTCTTCCTCCCTAGATCTCTAAATCAGAAGCAGTTTATTTTATCTGATTATCAAAAGGTATACAATTGTGATGAGACAATATGTATTTATAGAGTTAGGGAGGGGACTTAGCTACAAAACCCTAGTTGAAATTTGGGCTCAGCTCGCTCATCAAAGGCTTCAGTCAACTAGAAAAGCCCACACTTCTGCTTCACCTAGACTTTACACACAGATGCTAAGCCCATTAACAATCGATCACCAACAACATGGGCTAACACAGCAAAGAACTATCCAATCAACCCAAGTTTTAATAAAACCAATAAAATTTAATGTAAGCCCAAATAAAAGTCTAACACTTTATACATGTTTATTTCATTATTTTAAGAAATTTATGTTTAGGATGTTAGATTATAAAATATAATGAAACATAAATATTAGTAATCTAGATCCTGGTAAAACAAGTTCCAACAGATTATGCATGACTGGACCGATATGTAAAAAACATCTTTCATTAGCCTGCGTTTATGACTCACATATCACCCTAATAAAATAATTAATAAAGCACTCATAAATTAGGGTTGTTCATAAAATATCCGATCCAATCTAATCTGAACGATCCAATCCAATCCAATCTGTAAAATGTAGATATTTGCACTTCTACGGATTGGATTGGATTGAAAAATCTAAAATCCGTACTTGTGCAGATTGAATGTTGTTTGACCTCAAAAAATAATCGATCCAATCTAATCTGCACTTAATTATTTATATATTTAAATAAATATATATATAATATATAATATATTATATCAATTTTTAGTAATATTAAAAAAACAAACTTCTAAATTCTAATTTCTAAACCTAATCATCTTTCTTCTCTTACACTACACACTACAACTGAGAAGACTGTGCAAGTATCAAAATAGAATGGAAACTCCATCTCCAATTTTAGTTGTGTTACCACTATAATTTTACACTTGGTATACTTTTTTGCCAATTTTTTACATTTTTGTCTTTATTCGGTTATTTAAACTTTTTTAAAAAAATTATTTTTCAATATTATATTTTAAAAAATTTGATAATTACAAAAATACCTATGCATGCTTATGTCATAGGGTTTCTCAAATATTACACTCCATCTCTTCCACCTTCTTCTCTTTCATTCTTTTTTTTTTTATTATTTTTCTTTTATTTTCTGTTAGTTTTTTTTTCATAACCCACTATCATCCCTTGTGAAGCCCTAACCCACGAATTTCAACCTCCCATCTATGCTACGATCCTAAAATGGATTTGAAAGACATTGCGAAGAAGGGAATGGGTGATGCTGCAGAGCCACTTGGTTCTAAAAAAAAAAGATTTTTTCCAGCTAAGATTGAATCTCGTAAGGTAAAGAGAACCAAATCTTCAAAATTTGTCAAGGATGTAAGTTGGGTTGTTTTTCGATTTTTTTTTTTAGTTTTTCTCTTGTTGTTTTATTTTTCGTTTGCTGTTTTGTGTTTCAATTTTTTTCTCCATAATGTTTTAGGTTCTCTCCGATTTTGACTTCGAGGATGAAGTTCCTGATTTGGAAGTGAAGCCTAAAGTTAAACCCAAGGGTTGTTTACCTTGAATTTTTTCATTTTTTTAAGTTGAAATTTTTCAATCAACCGTTATTTTTCATTTTGTTTTTGCTCTCATTTTTGTTTTTTTAGTTTTTTTTTTTTTTGGTTTTGTTACTGCTATTAAATAATTTTTAGCATCATTTAACCAAACTACTTTATTTTTCTTTTTGTCAGTTTGGGTTTTCTTATTAGTTATTTTTAAGTTTTAAATGTGTTTTTTAGAGTTTATTGTTGTTTTTGTTCTCATTTTTTGTACGAAGGTTTTGTGTTTTCATAACGTTTTTTCCTTATTTTTAATTCGTTGTTTGATTGTTCTTTTAGTGTTCTATTGGATTTTTCTAAACAGTTGTTTTAATGTTTATTTTTAGTAGTTTTAGTGTTGTTTAATTTTATTTCACAGTGAACAATTTTTTTAGTAATTTCATGTTTTGCAGATTGTTCTTAATATATTTTTTCCCGGTTGTTCATCTTTTAGGCTGTTTATGTCTGGGTGTTTTTAAAATATAATGTTGTTTTGTGGTTGCTTTCTGGTTTTTTTCTGGAAGCTTAGATGATGTTTGTTTTTTCATATTTTTTTACCTTGAATGTTTTTTCTCTGATTCGATTATGGGTATATTCAAAGTTTTTCCGATCTCCTTCTCTTCAAATCCTCTCCTCTGTACGCTTTCAGTTTTTGTTTGTAGGTTGTTTTTGCATTTTTTTACCGAAATGGAGGTTGATTTGAGCTGATTTCCTTGATTTTTGAGATAAAACAATGGAGATTTGGTGAATTGGGGTGTTTTGACCGGCTCACGAAGAAGGAGGAGTTTCCTCCTTTTTTTTTGTTAGGCTGATATTTTTGTGAATACAAACTTTTATTTTCTATTTATGTTTATTTTTCTTTTATAGGGTATAAATGTAAAATGCTGCCTTATTAGTTTATTATAGAAAAAATCTATTTTTTTTTTCTTTTGATGTGCATGAGTTATGCCCAATGGATCACTATGACAACTAGACGACGACCGAGTGATCACTAGTGGACATTTAAAAGGGAGTGCTCTAAATAACAGACATATGGATGTATAAATCTTTTCAAACCAATTATCATGAATTGCATTTATCGTTATTTTCTCTTAATTTTCTAATTTATGACTCACATATTTGTATAATAGGGAATCACTCTAATAAAATAATTAGTAAAGTACTCATAAATTAGGGTTGTTCATAAAGTATCCGATCCAATCTAATCTGCACAATCCAATCCAATCCAATCCATAAAATGTTGATATCCACACTTCCAAAAATTGGATTGAATTGAAAAATATGAAATCTTCACTTGTGTAGATTAAATATTGTTTGACCTTAAAAAATAATGGATCCAATCCAATTCACATTTAATTATTTATGTATATATATTTAAATGTATATATAATATATAATTATATCAGTTTTTAATAATATTAATGAAAAACAAACTTCTAAATTCTAATTTCTAAACCTAATTATTTTTCTTCTCCTACACTATAATTAAGACCATTGTGCAAGTATTAAAATAGATGGAAACTCTATCTCCAATTTTAGTTGTGTTACTATTTTTTTTATTTTAATAAATTAATAAAATACAATCTACATTAAAACAATTGATCCAATCCGCACTATTGCTGATTGAATTAGATTTAAACTGTTATGTGGATTGGATTGGATCCAAAATATTAAATCCGCTTAGTGCAAATTGAAAGTTGTTTGACCAAAAAAGTACGAATTTAATCAAATGAACAACCCTATCATAAATTTTCATATACTAATTTGGGCTAGGTAAAAATAAAAAATAAGACCCAATAAAAAAGTAAGATTATTGAGATTTGAATATTAAACCTCCTAAATAATACTCTAATTAAATTACTACTAAACTGCAATGTATATTTAGTACTATGAGTATTATTGTTTATTTTATTTTTTGATTATATTTTAATTTTTTTTCAAAATGGGGCCATAGCTTAAGGCAGCTACCTAATGCAAAACATTCCAACTTTGAAACCCAAACCCCCTTGGTTCACATGCATTTTAATGTGAAACCATACCAAGCTTTGAGATGATTTTAAACATCAAATATGCAATGATTACGTAAACATTTTTAGGAGGGAACCAATAACGACAATCTGGACATTTCAACGGTTTGAAACATTGGATTTTATTTTCGTTCAATATTACCAAGATATTAAAAGATCCATACATAGTCAACTTCGCTTATTATTATAATTTTCTCATCATCCTTTAGTTTGCCATTTTCTTCTCTACTAAAGAGAAGCTATGTAACTTTGTCAAAAAAGAAAAAGAAGAGAGAAATCACCTAACTAACTTCATGAGTTGTACCACTACAGCCTGAGCCTCCCTGATACGAAAATCACATATATATATATATAAGAGATTGTTGCCCTGACTAATTTCGCATCATGGAACAGCAAATCCCAGAAATGGATTCTGGAGAGA
Source organism: Cannabis sativa (assembly GCF_029168945.1). Classification (NCBI taxonomy): domain Eukaryota; kingdom Viridiplantae; phylum Streptophyta; class Magnoliopsida; order Rosales; family Cannabaceae; genus Cannabis; species Cannabis sativa. Next base: position 60,177,665 of record NC_083604.1, read on the forward strand.
AACGTCTTAATGAGCTTGGATACAAACAAGAACTCAGGAGAGAAATGGTACTGAGTCCTAGCATAATCTTTAATGAATCCCAGATGAGAATTTGTTAAAGATTATCTAATTATATTATTTCTTGCAGAATCTTTTCAAGACTCTGGCGATATCATTTTCAACAATGACACTTTTCACTGGAATTACTCCTCTCTATGGTTCAAGTCTTTTATATGCAGGACCTGCTTCTCTGGTGTGGGGGTGGGTTGTTGTGTCATTCTTCACATGGTTTGTTGGAATTGCTATGGCTGAGATCTGTTCCTCTTTTCCAGTTAGTCCTCCTTTTTAAACTTCTTTTCTTCTTCTTCTACATATTTACATATATCACATGGATTTATTTTCTTTTTCCACCATGAAAATCATATCATATTCATATCAATCATGTTATTGATTTTAGTTTAAATGTTTTGAACCATTGAAATTCCGAAATAGTGCCATATTGAGACATTTTATTATTGCTTGAGAGGATCAAGGATCTTGACGTAAACAATTGAAGCTGGTTTTTATTGTGTTGGAATTTGAAGATGAAGTTGAATGTACTGATTTGCTTTCACACTCTTTATAACACAGCTAACTAATCTTGTATTATGAGCAGACTACTGGATCTCTTTACTTTTGGGCTGCACATCTAGCTGGCCCAAAGTGGGGTCCATTTGCATCATGGTGTTGTGCTTGGCTTGAGACCATAGGCCTCATTGCTGGCATAGGTACTCAGGTACTAACATCCTGGACGTTCTTCATGTCTTTCATTATTATAATTTGTGTGTGGTGTTTGTATATATAGGCTTTTCTTAATCAACAAATTTTACTTGGCTGGAAAGGCATATGCAGGATCACAAACACTACAGAGTATCATTCTGTTATGCACTGGAACAAACAAAGGAGGAGGCTATCTTGCTCCAAAATGGTTGTTTTTGTGCATGTATACGGGCCTCACACTTATATGGGCATTTCTCAATACATTTGCCTTGGAAGTGATCGCCTTTATCGACATGATTTCCATTTGGTGGCAGGTTTTGAATTTGATATTCCAACTACTTTCTAGAATATTACAGTTCCTTTACTATTGAAAGTACATTTGAGGCATTGATTTATATCTAAAGCGTGTCTTAACTTCTTGACTTACTCAAATGTTTTTACTTCAAGTAACTTGTTTCAACTGAACTAGTTATTTGTGTGTTTCCTAATATGAACAATTTGGTTAGCAGCAGCCCACTGTCTTAGCAATGAGTTACTGAAAAAAAAAAGTAGTTGAAACGTGAAATCTATTTATCGATTATTTTGGGAAACTTCTGATTCCAAAAGTTCTCTTGTGGCAGGTTATTGGAGGTCTGATTATTGTAATAATGCTTCCCTTGGTAGCTCTGAGTACACAATCTGCGTCATATGTGTTCACAAAATTTGAAATGGCAACTGAACAAACTGGAGTATCAAGCAAACCTTATGCAGTCATTCTCTCTTTTCTTGTCAGTCAGTATTCTTTGTACGGATATGATGCTGCAGCTCATTTGACTGAAGAAACCAAAGGCGCAGACAAGAATGGCCCTATTGCAATTTTGTCTAGCATTGGGATCATTTCACTCTTCGGCTGGGCTTATATCTTGGCTCTTACTTTCAGCATTCATGTATGTTTATTTAGATAATCAAGAATGGCCTGTTAGAGTATGTCCTATCCTTGCTCATAGTCTTAAATTACAGAACTGATATTATATGTTTTCATATCAGGATTTTGATTATCTGTTTGATACGAGCAATGAGACTGCTGGAGTGTTTGTACCAGCACAGATATTGTACGATGCATTTCATGGAAGGTATAATAACAGTACTGGGGCAATTATTTTGCTATTTATCATCTGGGGTTCTTTTTTCTTCGGTGGGCTTTCAATCACTACAAGTGCAGCCCGAGTAGTAAGTAGTCTTTTTTCTCCTTCTTTTAGCAACTAATGTGACTCCATTTTTCTCATAGATGTATGATTCAAATGGTTAAAAACAGGTCTCCTGCTGTATAATTTACCCAAGAATTGTGTTGCAAGAGGACAATCTTGCATTTGAACTTATCTAGTTTTAGTCCATGCTCTTTTGCTGGGGCAAACTGTGGAGTGACATAATTTCACATAATCCATTTTGGGATGTCTCATGTGGAATGAACTGATGGTGTCAACAAACTCATGATCTTTTTTTTTCCCTTCTGGTCAATGGAATAATTTCCATTGATACTGCATGTTTTATCCAACTTTCTGAGTTTGTTTTACCATGCCAATGTGCAATATTGTGTCTCAAGTACATGTTCAATTGGTGCAATGTTACTTATAGTGGAATATTCATTAACTCTTAATGATGGCTTGATTCACTTTTTTTTTTTTTGTTTTGAAAAAAATCATATTTATGTTCCTATTATAATACAATTTTAATGCTTTAGGTATATGCTTTATCAAGAGATAAAGGCATTCCATTTTCGTCTACGTGGAGAAAAATACACCCAAAGCACAAAGTTCCCTCAAATGCTGTATGGCTGTGTGCTGGAATGTGCTTTCTTCTTGGACTTCCAATCTTGATAGTCAATGTGGTCTTCACAGCTATAACTTCCATCTGCACGATTGGATGGGTAGGAGGTTATGCAGTGCCAATCTTTGCTAGAATGGTAATGGCTGAGAAGAACTTCAAGCCTGGGCCATTCTATTTGGGTAAAGCAAGAAGGCCAGTTTGCTTGGTAGCCTTCCTATGGATTTGCTATACCTGTTCAGTTTTCCTTTTGCCAACTTTGTATCCAATCTCTTGGGACACCTTCAACTATGCACCTGTTGCTTTGGGTGTTGGTTTGGGTTTGATAATGCTTTGGTGGGTATTGGATGCAAGGAAATGGTTCAAAGGGCCAGTTAGAAACATTGAGATAGAAAATGATAAGATATAGCATCTATAAGAAAATGGAAATGTCTTAGGCTTCTTAGGAACTTTGTTATGTTTCTTCATCACATGAAATTATAGTTTCCTTTCTTCTCTCATTTATTATATCCAGTACTAGATTTTAGTAAGATTCTATCATCAAAACCTGTCAAGAAATTTAGCACCATTGTTTAAGCATGCACAGCATGAATATAATGTGTATCTCAAGAAATTTTGAACCAACAAGATCATTGAGACATTTCATCAACATTAAAACGGGTCATTAATTAGGAAAATATTTTACATTATTGGCACACACTCAGCACTCTTTCAAAATTAAGCAGCACCAAACAAAATTACCCTTTCCCAAAAAATCACTGAGACTAGGTTTGGAAGCAATTATTTAATTACTATATATTAATTACATTATATTTTTAATGCAAGTCGTGTTTGAATATCAAGTGGTAATTACATGTACATTTATATCGTCATGATTGGGAAGACACTTGGTAATTATATAGTAAATTAATATTGTGTAATATTTGATATAATAATTATTATTATTATTTAACAAATATTTAAAATAAATTTTAGGGAAATTATTCTATATACTATTTTTTTAACTTTTTTTTTTCAAATTTACTCTTTGGGTTTCTAAAATGGTTGCAGCGCTAGTTGCAATAGGGGTTTCAAATTTTAGGTTGTAACGCTAGTTGCAATAGGGTTTTTATATAGAATTTTGTAAAAATACAAAGAAAATTGTTTTGAAGTGTAAAAATGAAAAAGACTCTAAATTTTAACTATTGATATATTTTAAATAAACAAAAATTCTTTTATAAAATAAACTCAAATTTCATAATAACAAATATTTAAAATAGTTTTTATTTATTAACTATCTAATTGCTCTTACATTCCATATTCTATTTGATGTATTATTTTTTATTTTTAGAAATTTGAGTATTTGTCATTTTTATGTAGATTAAAAATTAATAATAAAATAAATTTAAACATTTCATCAATCAAAATTTATATTAAATCATGAATAAATTTATCAAATATTTAATTCAAACAAAAACTTAAAAAAATGATATTAATTAAAAAATAATCACATCACATATTATATTCATATATTAGTTTTTTTTTTTTATTTACAAACAATACAATAAAATCCACACTAAAAAATTATATAAAATAGTATTATACACATATGACGAAAAAAAATAATTATGTATACAAGTAAAGAAAATAAAAATAAAAGACTAAATCTTATAAATAATTATTATATTAATTAAATAATTAAAATTATTTTTTGGTACGTAATTACATTTAATTTTTATGGGAATATGAGAATTAGAGAGAGTAATTCAGGCCTCCTAATTATCTTCTAGTTATTATGTAATTACGTGCCTATAAAAACACGTCAAACTACGTAATTATCCTGGTAATTACCCGTAATTACATCGAACTCTAATTCTCAAATGACCTTCCAAAGGCACCTTGAAATTTGGAAACTTCAGAACTTCATCTGAGGGAACTCAGGGAAAGGAGTCACAGGAAAAACAAGTGGTGAACTTAGTTTTTCTAGATCTTTAGTCCACTTAGTGTAGCTTGAGTTTTTGGCCAGAACATCTTTGGACACCTCTTTCCTTTCAACTAATCTCCTAGCATATTCATTGAATTTATTGATATTGACCCATGTCTCCTTCTTCACTTCTTCATTCTCACTTTGAAGGTTAGCTAGCAATTCCATTGCTTCCTCCAGCCTTGCCCAAAAACATGAATCTTGAGTCGCACTTGCAAGTGTGGTTCTTGCATCATTATCCTTCTCATTTTTTCTTCTTTCTTTCCACCACCTGTCAGAAATTTGGAACCTTCTTGGTCTTCCATTTCTCAAGTAATGTCCGTTATGTATGTGCATGTCCTTTCTGTAGTACTCTCCAATATCAAGTGGCTCAACAATTAGCTTGTAGGAATGGAAAGCATTGACCCATTTTGCTCTTTTATGAAAATCATAAGGCAGCTGATTGCTTTCCCATAGGTCAATAACATTGTCCCAGAAGCCAGCAAGTTTGCGCCTATTCATATCAACTTGGTTACCCTTTTTTGAGGATCCTCTCCTCTTGAAGGCATCATAGTATCCCATTTGATCACTGGACTCATCGCAAGATGCTTTATACCACTCTATTTCAGCTCGAAATGGGACAATTTTGGATAATTTTACAGCAAGATTAGCACACGTGATTTCAGGCATGCGCCGCCCCACTCGTCTTGCATTAGTTAAGCAGTCTTTGGCTGAACTAACAGCTGGTTCCTGCAAATTAACTCAACATTGAGATACCTTATCATATATATATAAAGGTGAAAATGAGGGATCATTGAATAATTGTGAATGATTGTTACTTTCCCTACATTCTTTTGGACTATGTGAACTAAATTTCCTTGATATAATACTTCCAAGTGTTAGAAAAGACAAAAACAAGATATTACCTGGGAAGGAATCCCTGATGAATGCAATGCCAAGGCAAGTCCTGCCTCGTAACATGATTCAGAAGGCTGCATTTGGACAAAACGTTTCAGGTACTGTGAAGAACCTCTTCCAACGTATTCTCCATACTTGAGATGATCTTCAATGCACTCATTGGGAGAGCCTGTCATGAACATCAGATGCATCATCTTAATGACAGATGCTGCATTGTCCAAGCAAATGGCTCCGTCCTGGGAGCACAACAGGTAGTTTCCGAAGGGCCAAAACAACAAGTTTTTCAAAGCCTCTTCTGATGAAGAATTATTCAAGCAAGCCATAATGAGTCCAAAGAACTCTGCTTTCTCTGGGTCTCCAAGTTGGGCAGCAGCAACATTTTGATGACTGCCAAAATGAGGAGCCGTAGTAGTAGTTCCCATTGAGACATGCCAATGATGAAGCAACAGCTGCATTTGAGGAGTGACTGTGGCTGAAGGAGCAAGGAGCAGCCTTGGCATAATGTCATGCTTGGACACTACATGGCAAAAGTTTCCACCCCATCTCTCGCGAAGGATGGCTCGTGAGAGGGACTCGTTTCCCAGCAATGGTGAGCCAAAGGTGATGCAGAGGACTGAGGGTGAATAAGAGACTGATTGGAGGTGACAATGACTAAGAAGCCACAATGTTGAAAGAGAGGCTATTGCACCCCCTAAGGAATGACCTGTGATCACTATAGAATTGCATTGCTCTTTTAATGACAATATCTGCATCACAAGAGAACATTTTTTTTATTGAAGTTACGGATGATGTTTTCACATAATCAAACTCATTGCTTAATTAACCAATCTCTAAATCAACAATTCACAGCAAACTCCTTGCTTATTTTACCAATCTCTAAATTATTGATTCAGGATATTATCTTATCTTTCCTTCCATTAAAAATCTTAAAGCAATCAATTGCCGCCTGTATATGTGTATATTTGTATCTCTTTAACCATCATATTAACTTTTCCTCAAAAAAAAGAAAAACCATCATATTAACTTTTTTTTTTTTTTTTTGAAAAGAACTGTTATTATAAATTATAGAGCGTCATTTACAACAACAGAGAAAATGGTAGAGGGAATTTCCTCAAACCACATACAATCATCATCCAACTCCAATGCATGTTTAGCCAAGCCATGAGCAGCTTGGTTAGCATCTCGCTTCACATGAGAGACACAAACAGAGGAGAGATAGGATATACGATTTTTAATATCCAAAACTAAATCTCCAAAAGAAGAGATAGCATTAGAATTACTATTAATTGAATTAACTAAAATCAAGGAATCAGATTCAAAAAGATTGACCGATAAGTTGCAACGAGCTGCCCAATTGATTCCCATAAGTAATGCTTTGGCTTCCATTTCTTGTGGCTTTAATCTACCCGTGAGAGGCTTTGAATAGGCTGCAACAACTTGACCAGAAGAATTTCGAATGATGATACCAACACCAATTTTGTTACGGGAAATATTCACGAGAGAGTTATTATTATTTATTTATTTAAGAACGGCCATTCTTTCAAGATAGTGAAGGAAATTTCTTCAAAAAAATATTGTGAAGGAAACTATTCTATGCTGAATACTAATTGAAGGAATCAGAAAAATATATTTTTTTCTATGGGGAATAAATATCTAACGGTTAATTTTAAACTGCTTAAACACATAAGAGAGGGAAGAAAAACTGCATAAATAAATAGATTAATTTAATAATTATATTCCTATTTGAAATATAAAATTAAGAAAAAATATACTACAATAACAAAATTTAAAATTAAATATGTTTCAAAATAAATATTAAAATTAAACATTTAACCCATACAAAAAAAAATGCAAATTGACATAATAAAAAGAAATTATCATTAATGATAATCAATAAATTAATTAAATATGCTTTTTAAAAAAGAATGACAATGTTGTGATTAAAAAAGTGTATTAAAGTAAGTCATTAATGCTAAATGGTAATAATGTAAATAAAAGGTGTATTTATTGTATATAAAATTTGACAAAATACTATATTTTTTTTTAAATTGTCTAACTTTTAAACCATATTTAATGGAAGACATAAATGTGTTAAATTTAGCACAAAAAATAAGTTTGTATTATATTTGATCAACTGTTTATAATTGTTCTCCAATACACAACAAGATGTAAAATAAGAAAAAAAAATTTAATTATATTAATGATCTTTTGATATTTTATAAAGAATATACAAAAATTATTTCTATTCTTTTATTATTTAAATAATGATAATATGGTAAGATAAAAATATAAAGTTTAGTAAAAGTTAATAAATCACAATAATGAGTGATATTATAGTAAATAAAAAAATAACATTTATTGTGGGTTAAATTTGACACAATATTATATCTTGTGTCCAATTTGATACAACTTTTAACATGTGTCAAATTTAGCACACTTTTTAGAATACCAAAGTAGTAGTTTTTCTTAAGTGTGCTAAATATAGCAATACACCACTTTTTTGGTACTCTATTGAAGATAAGATACGCATATGTCAAATTTGACACAAGTTTTAACACACTGTTGGAATTTTTTTTTTTTACAAAAATATCAAAATATAATATTACATTGTTTATTTGGTAAGGAAATGCTCTTTTACGACCAAAAGAAAGTCTTGTGAGCAGAGTCGGCTCTAGGCATAGGCAGGTAGGCCCGTGCATAGGGCCTACACTTTTTGGGGGCCCAAAACAGAGCCAGCCCTAGGCTAAGGCTGGCTAAGCATGCGCGTAGGGTCAAATCATTTTAGGGGCCCAAATAAAAAAATATCTTTTAAAAATATACATATTTTTTTAATAATTTTTAAAAATACCATTTATCTTTATAATAAAGACTCAATTTTTTATTTTACTTATAACCCAATTCAACTCAGGCCGATCCTGGCCCAAAATAAAAAATAAAAGGCCTCATTACGATAGGATTTTTACTAAAACTAAGTCCATTGTTAACAACAACTATTCACATATTGGTTGGTTGAAGTGTATGATACTGTGGGTTGAGTTTGAGTCCATGACACTCTTTTCAATATTATTTTTATACATTTCTGAAAGTACACATATTGAAGCATCCATTATGACCTAACTCAATTATATGCTGAAAAATTTTATTTAAATTAATTTTTCTTTCAAATTCTTTTCTTTTTTGGAAATGTTTCTCTTTTTATATTTAAAACTCTATTTTTTAACAACTTTTTTTTTTCTTCCCGTTATAAAATAAGCTCTCTTTTGGTCCATTTTTTTTCTAAAGTCTACAACCACACATATTTAACATTATGAGAAAAAAAAATTATTAATCAAATCATCAAATATGTTCAAGAATAATGTATTTTATTTTCTGTAAATATGATTTGATTCAAAAACTTTAGTTAAAATCTTAAAAATAATCTTGATTGTATGTTTAATTTTTTTTTATATAGGTAAAGATGAATTTTTTGTGAAGACTCCAAAATTTAAATAGTGCCTTAAATCCATGTATTCTCAAGGCCAACTCGAGGAAAGATTTTCGTTAAACTAAATAAAAGAATAAAACCACTTAAAAATATGAGTATTGCTATTAGACATTAATAGTGTCTAGTACCTTTTTGACATGTCGCGTTGCGTATTGGCTAGCGATACTCCCTAAAAGTTATTATATTAAATTATATGGACGCGATATTTAGTTGGACCAATAGCTATATTGATACATAGGAGGGTGCTAGCACCACTAGTGCCCTTTAGCATTTCTCTAAGAATAAAGAGTAAAGGAAAAAAATTTATTTATTTTGTTTCAAAATTTATTATGATCATTTAATAAAAATGAGTGGTTTTGGAACCCAATGAAAAGTAAGTGGCTCACATTTTCAATTCCCAAACTTTCAAAAATGGATGATAGCATGATGTTTATTCTAAGAAACCACATTCCGACGACTTTGACTCAAGTCAATAAGAAAAAATCAAAATAAAAAACATAATAGAGTGGGAAATGGGATGGCTTATTGAACGGTTCGCCGACGCTTAGAGAACTAACAAAATGGGACTCTGAGCTTTGTCTGACTTGACCTCAGTCGTTGACATGACATTAAATTAGTTATTAGTTATTATCCTCTTCCTAGAAACTTCCAAATATATAATGTTTATATATAGATTGTTATTGCTGCTTAATTTCGTATTATAATCTCTTATTTATTTTTTGCAGAGAGTATTATAATCATGTATACTAAAAACTGAGTTGGGACTGAGTCATGCCTCATACCTAATACCTTAGACTTATGGCTATTTATAAATTAAGAACAAAATAACTTAACCAATATTATTTCTTTCTTATACAAAAACGTTTATTAATAAAACTATTATAGAGCTTTTTTCTATGCATGATTTGCAAAGTTTGAACGATGACTACGATGCTTTTTCATCATGAAATATAAAAGTAGACTTTTCAAGTGTGAAAGGGAACTCTCGGAGGAAAAAAAAAAGTGTTAAAGGGAACTAAATAATAATTTATTAATCTCTACAATATGTGACGTTCTCCAATATAAATTATATAAATATTTGTACATTTATATTATATAAATTGTAGTTATATAACATATTATTTTTCTTTTAAAACATTGCCGCTTAAATTTAAATTCACTAAATATATCTTTATCATTGTTTATATTATAATATAAAAATATTTTTATATTATTATTTTAAAAAAATAGAAAATAGTGTATAATATTTTTAAGGGTTTTTTTTATTTTTACACCTCTAAACATTTTTTGTTTTGTATTTTTACGGAATTCTTTTTAGAAACTCATATTGCAATTAGTATTGCAACCTAAATTGCAATAAAAAATTGTATAGGAATTCCTATTGCAACTAGCGCTGCAACCACTTTAGAAACTCAAACCGTAAATTTCAAAAAAAAAAAAAGTTAAAAAATCAGTATATGGGGTAATTCTCCTATTTTTAAAAGATTAAAACTATAATAAAATAAAATTTATAATTAACAATAAATTTTAAATATTATTATGTTTTTTTATAGATAACACTTAAATTAAATTTTTTTTAATAAAAACTATTGATTATTGAATAACTTAAAAAAACTAATTATATCACTAAAAATATGTTTAAATATAATAATACTAATCTAGTGTATATATCTATTTTATATAAAATATGATTATGTAACAAAATTCAATTTTTTTAATTTTCTACGTTAATTTTAACAGAATATCTCAATTACTAAATAGAATATTCTTTATTAATTTTATAATATTATTATATATAATTAAAAAATAAAAATTATATAAATATTTTATATAAAAAAATTAATTATATATACATACATTTTAAAATAAAAATAATAATAATAACATAAATATTTTATATATATAAATTAATTTAATTATATTTAAAAATAAAAAGTACATTCATTTATAATAATCACATCTATATATAAAATGTATATATATATACTTAAACCTTAATTTCATGACATCTTTTTATTTTAAAAATGATTAATGATATGTATATGTTTCTCATAATTTGTACACTTTATTATAATCACACTCTCTTAACTACAAATTAAGAATATAGTATCTATCACTATCATTATTTTTTTAAAATAAATTTTTAGGCATAATATATAAAATATATTTTGAAAGTAATTAATTCTCTAATCAAACTCAATTTTGTTAAAATATTTTTAATATAATCTTATATAGAGAAATATTAATATAAAATACGTATAACAATTAAATTCATTCTTTTATATATATAATCACATCTAAAAAGTACATCTGCAATAGTTAAAAAAAAATCTCAAAAATTAAAATCTCAAATCTTATTTTAAAAATTAAAAAATATGTATTACACGTATTTATTTTAAAAATTAAAAAAAAATTAAATATATATATTATACTTAACATTACTTAATCAAAAAAATTAATTATAGGTACGTAACATAAACCTTAGTGTATATATATGCACAACAACTGTCTTGTTTGATTGAAAGTCTAAAATAAGAAATAAAAATATGTTGATGTCACCTAACTACTAACTAGCGACAACCTTTGTATAATGTATAGAATTTCATCGTCAATGTTTTCTCGCCATTAATATTGTTCTCTTAATGAAAGTTTCATGTTAATATTTTTCTTAAAAAAACAAAATAGCGTGAGCAATGTTTATTTTTAAAAAAGTAACTGTGCGATGAATGTCGACCTTTTTCAGATAAAAAAGAAAAGAAAAAAAAAACATATATCTTTCGTTATAATTATTTACAATTATTTATAAAGTTTTGAGAAAAATTTAAATAATTAATAGTATCAAAAATAAAATATAAACAATTATAAACCATTCGTATAAAAGAATTTACATATGGAATAAAATATTTAAATTTTATTTTTAGTATTATAAATTATTTTAAATTTTTTAAAATTTACAAAAAGATTGTAAATTATTGTAAAAAAAAAAAAAATAGATTCAAAAACTCTTTTAAATAAAAAAATAATAAAAAGTGTACCCAAACACATCTCAACATTTAGATGGTGTCCTATAAATTTTTCCCTGATTTGTATGCATCACTATACTTCCTTTTTCTTTTCAATCACTTTTTTATCCTAAAAACAAAAGCCTTTTCCTTTTCTTTGTCCTTTCCAGCTAAAAAAATAAAAAATTGTTCCCTTCCTAACTTTACTTTTAAGCTTTCACACCACAACTATTAATCAATTTAGGTATACAAAATATATATTTGCTTATCATAAAATATTATTATTAATAGAAAAAATAATAATTTAGACATTGTTAATAGGTGATTTTTTCTTAAATAATACTTTAAATTTAATAATTTACAAAATAGATCAAATTGGTAACTTATATAATGGATAATAGTTTGATCATAAAATTTGAGTTCAAAATATAAAATTATATATACTTTCAAATTCATAAGATATCCAATAAATATTACTAAAAAAATAGAGTATCAAGTCTCTATATATTGATAAAACAAAACTAGCATATAAGTATTAAACTTCTTATATTATTTGAGCATTTAACATGTGTGTACATTACATATATTACATATATAGGGAGACGATTTTATCTTGTAATGTATTTTTATGAAATGTATTTCGTGATGTACGGCAACCATTAGATGGGGGAGTTATTTAATCTGAGGACTGGAGTTGATCTAGGGGTAATTAGGGTTAAAAAATAGTAACGTACCTGAGACTCATCTAATGTACCCTGAGACCCATTAAATGTACTACGAATACAATCTGTGAAAGTATATCACGGGACAAAATTGTACATATATAATGTATAATATTATGTAATTATGTATGATATCTTCATTATATTATTTAATTATTTTATTATTATAAAACAGTATGTAATCAGAGTAGCCTAGCCTAACAAAAGAAATGAAAAATAAAAAATACTTTTTTGATTAATGAAAGGGAAAGCAAACAATACATTGATTAGTTACCATGCATCTATGTATGAAAAAGTTTTTACCTATTAAATATGGTATAATATAAACAAAAGAGAGAACCCAAAATTACTAACAAATCAAAAGCTCTTGAAATTTTGAGGTGCAGTTTCATGCTTTATATGTTCACGGCATCATGTTTGACTTCATTATATTTATGTTTTGTTTCCAAAAAAACCAACATATGAACTTTTTCTTTGGGTTTATTATAATTTTTTTTAACAGATTATTGAATTTAAGATTTTTTTTTTTTTAGTAATTTGCGGCATAAATACCTAAGTTTAACTCTCAGTGTAAGTAAATACTTAAGTTTAAGGCGGTAATAATACGTACCTAAGTTATAATTCTGAAACTTTTGTAAGTACCTGACAGTTAATTGTTAAGTAAATTGCCACGTGACAATTCTTAATTGGTCCAAGTCATTAAATTTTTATTTTAAAAAAAATTAATTAAAATATACCAATAAGAAAATGACACGTGAATAATGATTTAATATTTCAACGGTTAGGTACCTACAGAGTTCCAAAAATATAACATAGGTATTACTACCGCTAAAAATTAAACTTAAGTATTTATTTGTAACTAGGAATTAAATTTAAGTATTTATGCCGCAAATTACTCTCTTTTTTTTCAATTTTACTAACGACGCTTAATGTGACGATTGTCCATGTATTATATTGTATACTTGAATTTTTACATGTACCAAATAATACTCTGAACATATATTCGTCAAGCGTAAGTTTAGTAAAAAATAAAATTGGACAAAAATCTAATAATTTTAATAGTTTGAAAATTTTTCACAACTTAAAAAATTTGAAAGACATATATGTGTTCTGGTGAAAAAAATCTTTACATTTTCTTTTGGTCAGAAAAACATATAATTAACTTTTTATTTAGTATTAATGATTATAACTATATACATATATTTTTGAATAAAATTACAAAAACATATTTTTGTAATCAAAGAAATGACTATTAATAATCAGGCCAATATTTCCCCCAATAATCGAAATGAAGTGTCGGTTAGCACCATGATAAAGAGATAAATCAAATTTGGTAAATAAAGAAAAACAAATAATAAAAAAATAAGTTAATAAATTATCTTGATTGGGAATTAATTTAATGATCATCATGTCTTCATTATAGTATATCATCAAAAGAAAAAGAAAAAGTCTTTATCTAAAAAAAAAAAAGGTGAATATGAAATCATACAAACTAATTAATGGATGATGATAATGAGGACACATGAGATAGATAGATATATATAGAGAGAGAAGATATGATAAAGTTACCTGGTGTTGTAGATTTTGAGAGCGAAACAAGGACAAAAAGAGTTCTAACAGGCCAGCGTGGATCATAACAGGCTGCCGATCACCGTCACAGTCAGTGTCAACGTCACCGTCACGGCGACTGAGAAGTGGTCCAAAAACAACGTCGCCTGCTATCTCCAAAGGAACCAAACGAGCCCAGTTGGGGTCGGCGATGGCTTGCCCCGTTTGAATTGAGGAGAAGGCCAAATATCCCACGTCGCCTTTTTGTTCTATTACGATACCCATCGGCGAAAACGACGCTGCTTCGCACAGCCTCCACGACTCCCTCACCAATGGCGTCGACGCCAAGAATATCGCCACCATCTCACTCGTCTCAAACCTGCAAATATAATAATTATTAATTATTTCTTTTCTGTATATATATATATAGCTAGTACATAAATTTGAAAGTAAAAGTTTTGAATTCAATAAAGTTAGTCAAGTACAAAGTTGGGACTATCATGAAACTTACGCTGAAGCTTCGGCTTCCATGGGAGTTATTAGAAAATGCCACTCTTCTCTTGACTCTTGATCGTTTTTTGGTGGATTTGAACCGTTCTAATAAGTCTCGATGTGTATGTCTATCTTCATATTAATATACTAGTGGTGGTCACAATCATAAAAAATAAATTAACAAAATAAAAATTTTAATTGAAATAAGTGATTTTATAATTAGGAGAGTTTTATTTGCACCCCTTAAACTTATAAATACATCCTGTTATTAAAAAAAATATAAACTTAAATAATTTTTAAAAATTACTCTTAATATTTTTTTAAAATTTTTTCTTCACATTATTTTATGTTAATTTTAATATTTATTTTGATTTTATTTTCATAATTTTTTCTAACTCATGTGTATTTTTTTTTAATTTTTTTCTATAAAAATTTTACAGAATTTTTTATTTTAATTTTTCTTTCATAATATTTAAAATACATTTTATTTTTGTTTGATAGGTATATTTTTTAAGAATATGAATTGAAAGAAAAAATTAAAAAAAATTAGTACAAATATAAATATAAATTTTATATAAAATAAAAATTATTAAAATGGGGTGCCTTTAAACTTTTTGGGGTGTAAATAAAATTTCTCTTATAATTATTGTACAAGGAAATATACCGCACTTGGCTAGATTTTATTTAAATTTTTTACTCACAATATTAATAAAAATTAAATAAAAAAATAATAGTAAAAAACGTTGCCAATATATCAATAATGTATTAATTTATATTATGTTATTATTAAGGGAAATTAGCACAGATACTATTTTTTTAACTTTTTTTTTTCAAATTTACGGTTTGGGTTTCTAATAAAGTAGTTGCAGCACTAGTTACAATAAGAGTTTATATACGATTTTTTATTAAAATTTAGGTTGTAACGCTAGTTGCAATAGGGATTTCTATGTAGAATTTCGTAAAATGCAAAAAAAAATATTTTGAAGTGTAAAAATAAAAAAGTCTCTATTATTAATGTATAAACCTTATTTAATTTATATACTTATTTTTGAATCTCTGTAAAAAAAAATATATTATATATTATTTCATTAATATATTATTTGCAAATTCTTAAAAATTATAAGGAATAAATATTATACAATTGATAAATTTATAAAAAGTACTAAAGAAATCTTAAAAAAAATCAAACATGATTGATAAATACTCGCTTATTAAATCAAATTGTTGTTATTACCGTATCGTAGTCGTCACTATATTTAAAATTTATATCATCATTGTATCTCACTCGTAATTTTTATTTTAAAATATATATTATTGTATGTGTAGTAATTTTTTTAGCAATAATTTTGTTATAGTATAAATATATATTTTTATACTTTTAATTTTTGTAGTCACTAATTAATAAATTATGATTTAAATGGTGTTAAATATTAAATAAAAATTATAAATTTAAATTGTATAGTATGATATAGCCAACTAACATTTTTTAGTTGAAGATATTATTAATTTTTTTTTAAAGGAAATTTTATTTACACCTTAAAAATTTCTAAAGACACCCTATTTTAATAATTTTTATTTCATATAAAATTTATATCTTTGTACTAAGTTTTTTAAATTTTTTTCTTCTAATTCTTATTCTTAAAAAATATACCTATCAAACAAAAATAAATTATATTTTAAATATTATGAGAAAAAAAAATTAAAATAAAAAAATTATATGAAATTTTCTTAGAAAAAATAAAAAAAATATACATACATGACTTAGAAAAAATTATGCAAATGAAATCAAAATAATAATTGAAATTAACATAAAATAATGTGAGAACAAATTTTTAAAAAGATATTAAGAGTAATTTTAAAAATTATTTAAGTTTATATTTTTTTTAATAATCAGGTGTACTTATCATTTTATGGGGTGTAAATAGAACTCCACTTTTCTTATTTGCTACAATATAATATCATACTTATTTTTATCTTTGCTATAATATAATAACGTTCTTAGTTTTGTCTCTCCTTTTACTCTTATATATCAACTTTTTTTTTTTTTTTAAAAAAAAACTAGATTAATAATAATTTAAAATTAAAAATAAACTTAATTTATAACAATAAATTAGAAAAGTAGAATAAAAAATGATAAAATAGCTAACCTAATGGGAATTCAAATTTAAAATTAATTAAAAATAATAAAAAAAAATATATTAAACTTAGTTAATGATAATAAATGAGAAAAAATAGAATAATAATAAGAAAATATAAATTGAAATTCATATTTAAAATTAAAAAATTATAGTAAAAGCTTTAAACATAATTAACTAATGATTATAAATTATTAAAATGTAATAAAGCATAAGAAAAATAATAAATAAAAAGAATAATAATTTGCACAAATTTTTAATAATTTTCAAATAATAATTAGGCACGGTAATATTATGAACATAATATTGGAATGATTTAAGAATGAAACACTAACTATAAAATTTATAAAATAAAAAGTGTTAATTTTTTTTATTTTGTGATAATACAAAAAAATCTCCTCTATTTTAGCTAAATTTTAATTTGACTTTCTGTTTTAATAAACCATAAAAATGGCCATTTGTTTATTAAAATGGTAGAAAAAAATATCACTGGAAAAAATTTTAGTCAAATTTTATTGATACACATCATTTCAAACACCAATAATTCAATAAATAGTACTCTGATACACAATTTTTATTACAAGCGTACAGTCACTACAAGAAATGTCACTTTTGCCAACACAAAAATATGCTGGTAAAAGTTGGTATTGCGCTGTAAAATAGAATTTACTTGTGATGTGTTGGCAAAAGGGGATTGACAAATCAATGTTGGTATTAGAACTTTTGCCAGCATAAAATGAAAAGTTTTCCCAGCGCGTAAATGCACTGGTAGAGTTAGATTTTAGCCACTGCAAATTTACGCTGGAAAATTTTTGACCTCTTTGCCAGCGCAGTTTGCGAAAATGCACTGGTAAAAGTTACTTTTACCAGCGCAGTAGTGAACTGTGCTGGTAAAAGTGACATTTCTTGTAGTGAGATTTGTTATAACAAAGTTTTAATACTAAAAAGGTTGTCGAACCCACAAGGATTGATTATTAAATTTTACTAATTATTATACTTTTTAATTTTATACTTTAATTAGATAACACAAAGTAAATTATAATTAAGAAACAAATAATAAGATAAATAGAAAAATAAATAGACAAACAACGATTTTTAATCAGAAAGTAAAAAATCTAGAGCATTGATTTCCCCATTTTAAACTATGAATCTAAGTTTACTGATTATCTAAATTTATCCTATAATTTGTAGTTTCAAGAATCCTAATGTAACCTATTAACCTCTCTCGAGCGATGATAGATTTAACTCAAATTAACTAACACGATATCTCTATTCAATGTTAATCAAATAAGCACACATAAAGCAATATGATTCTCTTTAAATGAAACTCATAGAATTAGTAGAATCTCTCAATCTCACAATTTTCCTATATCATGTAATTCTAAGTCCAATTTTAGATTACATCTCTCAAGTATAAAACTTAAAATCTCTATGCTAATTAATGTTGATCAAGCATTAAGTGTTGGATTAAAAATCCTATGTGGGCACATATGTATAATGTATATGCTATTATAAAGTGGGATACAAAATTAAGTGACCAATTATGTTATGGGTATCAAAAGGGTATTAAATTGTCATGGAATTAATGTGTAGATACCATAAGTTAATTTATAATTTGTTGAGGGGTTAAATTATAAATACCCAAAACTCATTCTAAGATGAGTCTATAAATAGGTAGTGGTCTCCAAGAAATACTAGGGTTTCTGTATTCTCTCCTTTCCCGTTAGAGAAAATACTTTAGAAAATAGTGCATTCTTGGAAGATCAAAACCTTTTCTGCAATCTCCAACAATGGCTTCAGGTTAGTGCTTCCGCTCATCTTTTATCATCTTCTTCTTTAATTTAGCAAAGGCTTTATAATTTATGATTTAGGGTTTTCTATATTAAAGAATATGTTTAGATCTGTGATTTATATATTTCTTGAGTGTTTTATAAACCCTAACAAGTGGTATCAGAGCCACCTTTATTAAATTAATTGAAAATCTGATATTTTTTGTTTATGAAATTTGGAGATTTTAAAATTAGGGTTTTGATCTACTTAGTATATTATATTATATATATATATATATATTCAATGGTGATGCGTAATTTGGGAGTTCGGAAATTCAATATTGAATTGTAATATGATTGTGGCTTCAATGAGACTCGCCACCCTATTTTTCTTTGGATTAATACATTTATGATGTGCTATTTGTATATAATTTATGAATTTATGAATTTACTGTTATTGATATATTAATAGTTGGGCTCAAAATCGATTACATTCTTGCGCCATTAATAAATGTAATGCAATTTTGTTTTATATACTGTACCATATATGTACGTGTATATATATGTTTGGCTATATATATATAGTTTCAATTTTTTTTAGCAGAGAAATATGTATTCAATGTTTCTTTCTTTTTATTTATTAATGGTTAGGAATTGATTCATCTAATATAATATATATAAATTGAATTGATTCGTATTCTTGTTTCGCTTATGCATGTAATATATTATGTTACAGTATAGTTTGGTAAATATATATTTTAGTATAAATAATTAAATTCAAATTTTGGTGTTTGTTTATGACTAATATTTTGAGTAAATTAATTGAAACAATATGTCGTCAAAGTGAACTCTTTTGTGTAGATTAATTTATTTAAATATTAGGATGGTTGTGTGTTTGTAATTGATGCTTATATTGACTAGCCCAAAGGTAAGTGAATATTTTGCTAGATTTCAAACATACCTGTGGCAATAAATGTGTGACAATTATAAGGTATTTTGTGTGAGCAATACGTTAGTCCAAAGATTGACCTATTGTTTGACACAGTTTTATTGTCAATATTTGATTGCTACACCAAGAGTACCGCTTACAGTTAATATTACTATCCAAAGACTTGATATTAATGTGTGTTTGGTATCTTGAGATGGGATTAACCAATTTTTTGAATTTATTGTTTTATTATGCATATTAATGTGAGCTTGTTTTATTTGTTCTATATTCAGCTAGTTCATCTTCTGCTGCCTCAATATCTGCTAATATTAATTCTATTCCTATGCTTAATGGGACCAATTTCAAGGATTGGAAAAGGAACCTACTTATAGTTCTGGGATGTATGGATTTGGACCATGCACTAAGGAATGAACAACCTGCACCTCTCACTAAGGAAAGTTCCCATGATGATAAAAGGGAATTTGAGAGGTGGGATCGTTCAAATCGCATGAGTCTAATGATTATGAAACACAGCATTCCAGAAGCCTTTTGGGGCACCGAATCCGAAGGGGTTACTATGGCTAAGAATTTCCTTGAACAAATTGAGGAACGTTTTGCTAAAAACGATAAGGTTGAAATGACAACACTTCTTGGTTCTTTAATGAACATGAAGTATAAGGGTCAAGGAAATGTAAGGGAGTACATTATGGAAATGCATCATATTGTCTCAAGATTAAGGACACTTAAGATTGAGCTTTCAGATGATGTACTTGTACTCATGGTTTTGTTAACGCTTCCTCCACAGTTTAACCAATTTAAAATTAGTTACAACTGTCAAAAGGAGAAATGGACTCTCAACGAGCTTATTTCTCATTGTGTGCAAGAGGAAGAAAGGTTGAAAAAGGACAAAACCGAAAGTGCTCATTTGGCCACTACCCCTAAGGATAAGGGCAAGAAAAGGAAATTTGAGAATGAAGCTGCTAAGGGTCCAGTTCAAAAGAAACAACAACATGATTCTAAGGGTTGTTTCTTTTGTAACCAACCTGGACATGTGAAGAAAGTGTTGGAAATTATTTTACTAGGATCTTAGATCTACTCACAAGTATGTTGATTAACACCCTAAATATGAACTTTCTAAAACGATGAAATAAACACATATAAAGTTTATTAAACCTTACATTGGGTGCAGCGGAATAATATGACTCCTTCCGTTCAGATATCTAGCCCTTGATTCCTTTCTGTAGCAGAGCATTATCAATATCTGAACCTGGATCTCTTTCTCTGATTCTTTAGTGCTGAAACTCCTTCTTGCTGAAAGTCTTTCTTCACGATCTTCCTCACTATGATTGAGGTATCACTTACTGTGTGTGGGCACTACTCTCACACTAAGAATTTCGAAATTCAATGAAGAAGAAAGAGGAGAAGAGTGGTCGGCCAGATAGGGAGAGAGAAGGCTCAGTTTTTTCTGAATCAGAAGTCAGAAGAAAAGTCTAGAAATTTTAGTGTAAATTTCCTGAAGTCTTCACTATCTATTTATAGCATTCCACTAGGGTTAGGTTTGAATTATTTGGCATTAAAATAATGAAAATATTAGTTTAAAAATTCAAACCAAGTGGCCGGCCATGTACAGTAATGGGCCTTACTTGGATTTTGCAGTTTTACCTTTTCTGCATCTGATTTTCTCAAAAACGCCAATTTTCTAATTCAACCATTTAAATGCCAATTCTAATTATTTAATAACTATAAATAATTATTAAATAATATTGTCATTTATCATATTTATTAATTGAACCATACAAAGTATCATAATTAACAAATATGCCCCTATAAACTCTTTCTTTACAATTTCGCCCTTACTTAGTGAAAAATTCACAAATAGACATAGTCTAATTTGAGAATTATAATTGATTAATCAAAACCAATTATATGAGTCTTACAAGGAATATTATCTCAACTAGTGCGGGGACGATGGGTCTATATAACCGAGCTTCCAATAAGTAGATCAAGAATTTATTACTAAAATTCACTAACTTATTAATTCTTCGTTGAATCCACGCATAGAACTTAGAATTGCACTCTCAGTATATAGAATGTTCTATATGTTCCACCATATAGACACATCATTAGTTATCCATTGTTATAATCCTAATTTGATCAATGATCCTCTATATGAATGATCTACACTGTAAAGGGATTAGATTACCGTTACACCCTACAATGTATTTAATCCTTAAAACACTTAACCCCGTATAAATGATATTTCAGCTTATGTGAAATGAGATCTCCACCATTTATTTTCGTTTGGTCAAGCTCGAAGGAGATCATCCTTTACTTACTATTCGCCAGATAGAAGCTATAGATTCCATGTTTAAGTTAGCGCTCCCACTCAATTGCACTACCGTGTTCCCAAAATGTACGTATCACCCTGACCCAAAAGTAGGCTTAACTAACAAATCAAAGAACACGAATGGCCTCTCGAGATCGAGCCTAATCATAACAGGATTGAGATATTTGATCTAGGATCAACTAGGCGATATTGACTTGAATAGATATTACGGTAAGTTTAATAAATCTAAGTCAAAGTTCAATATCGGTCCCTTCCGATGCATACTCCATACATCCAACCTGAGCTTTACTTTAACCAATGCTCTGGAAAGAACATAGCATTTCTCCAAATGCAAGTAAACTCTTGTTGTAGATTATCATATCAGTAAAACCCTGTGTCTGATAAATCTAGGAAACTTTATTCACATAGTCATGTTTACTTTCCAATGTGTTGACAGCACAATAAACAGGATCAAGTATGTGAAAAGGGTTTCAGACGAATTCATACATTATGTACATATAATCATGAAATAAATCATGTGAACCATGCAACATTAAATGTTATTTCTGATCTATATTAATAAGTAAATCTGATTATATTGAAATGAGTTTTATTTAGGGCATAAAACCCAACAGAAAGATTGTGCCAAGTATCACGCATGGCGTGTAAAGAAAGGTATTAATCTTGGTTTGGTCTGTTCTGAGGTTAATTTAGTTTCAGCACCTAGAAACACTTGGCGGATAGATTCTGGGGCTACTACTCACATAAGTGTTTCTATGCAGGGTTGCCTGAGCTACCGAAAGCCAAGTGATGGTGAAAGATACATCTTTATGGGCGATGGTCAATCGGTGGAAGTGGAAGCAATTGGGCATTTTAGATTGTTATTAGGAACTGGTTTTTATTTGGATTTGAAAGACACTTTTGTTGTGCCGTCTTTTAGACGGAATTTAGTTTCTGTTTCTTTGTTGGACAAATTTGGATATTCTTGTTCATTTGAAAACAATCAGTTTACTTTGTCTTTAAATTCAAATATTATTGGAACTGGTTATTTGAATACTTATGACAATCTTTATTTGTTAGAAACAATTGCATCCTATAATGAAACCTTGCATGTGGAATCACGAGGTACTAAACGCAAATTAAATAAAGAAAATTCAGCGTCATTATGGCATAAACTCTTAGGTCATATCTCAAGAGGTAGAATTGAGCGTCTTGTGTCTGATGACATTTTAGAGTCTCTTAACTTCACAGATTTCAATGTCTGTGTAGATTGTATCAAGGGAAAACAGACCAAAACTAAGAGTTAGGTGCCAATATCGCTTCAGAAGTCTTAGAATTGATTCACACAAATATTTGTGGGCCATTCCCTACGGCATCTTGGAATGGTCAACAATATTTTATATCATTCATAGATGATTACTCACGTTATGGGTACCTACATCTCATTCATGAAAAATCTCAGTCTGTGGACGTGTTCAAAGCTTACAAAGCTGAAGTTGAGAATCAACTCAACAAAAGGATTAAGAACATCAAATCTGATCGTGGTGGTGAGTACTACGGTAGATATGATGGCGCAGGTGAACAGCGTCCAGGACCATTTGCTAAATTCCTAGAGGAATGTGGTATTGTCCCACAGTACACCATGCCAGGATCACCTAGCATGAATGGTGTTACTGAGAGACGAAATAGGACTCTTAAGGATATGGTAAGGAGCATGATCGCTCATTCTACCTTACCTGAGTCCCTCTGGGGAGAAGCATTAAAGACAGCAGCTTACATTCTGAATAGAGTACCAAGTAAAGCAGTTGCAAAAACACCTTATGAGCTTTGGACAGGTCGAAAGCCTAGTCTAAAGCATTTCCACATTTGGGGATGTCCAGTTGAGGCAAGGCCTTATAGGCCACATGAAAATAAATTGGACTCCAAAACAGTTAGCAGCTACTTTATTGGTTATTCTGAGCAATCTAGGGGCTATAAGTTTTATGATCCCACTGTCAGAAATATTTTTGAGACGGGAACTGCAACATTTTTTGAGGATGTTGAATTTGGGGGGAGAAATAAGGTTAGAGACATTGTTTTTGAGGAGGAATTGAATTCAAACTCAGTTCCTACTATTATTTTAGACAATGTTCAGGCTTCCACACCTGTCATTGATCAAGAAATGAATCCGAAACCTCAACAAGACAATGTTGAACAACTCCCAAATCAAAATGAGGCTATTGTTCCAGAAGAAAAAATTCAACACCCTCAAGAACAAGAGCCATTAAGGAGGTCCACAAAAGAGAGAAGGAATGCTATTTTAGATGACTATTTTGTATTTCTTCAAGAACATGAGGATGAAATTGGAATGATGGAAGATGATCCAATCAACTTACATCAGGCCATGAAAAGTTCTAACTATCAAAAGTGGATTGATGCCATGGATGAAGAGAATAAGTCTATGCAAGACAATAAAGTTTGGGAAGTTGTCCCATTACCAGAAGGTGTAAAACCAATTGGTTGTAAGTGGATACTTAAAACCAAGAATGATGAATATGGTAATGTGGTGAGATTTAAGGCACGTCTTGTAGCAAAAGGCTATACTCAGAAACAAGGCATTGATTATACAGAGACTTTCTCTCCGGTTTCATCGAAAGACTCTTTTAGGATAATATTGGCACTTGTTGCTCATTTTGACCTTGAGTTACATCAGATGGATGTTAAAAAAGCGTTTCTCAATGGCGACATTGATGAGACAATTTATATGGAGCAACCAGAAAACTTTGTGGTTGGTGATCCAAAGAATATGGTTTGCAAATTAAAGAAATCCATCTATGGACTCAAGCAAGCTTCTCGTCAGTGGTATCATAAGTTTCATCAAGTAATTATCTCATTTGGTTTTGAGATGAATATTATTGATGGTTGTGTATATCACAAGTTCAGTGGGAGTAAATACATATTTCTGGTTCTATATGTCGATGACATATTGCTTGCTACTAATGATATAGGCTTATTGCACGAAACCAAGAGATTTTTATCTAAGCAATTTGAGATGAAAGATCTTGGTGACGCCTCTTTTGTATTAGGAATTCAAATACGTCGAGATCGTTCTCGGGGTATTCTTGGATTATCACAAAAGTGCTATATCGATAAAGTACTCAAAAGGTTCGGCATGCAAGATTGTAGACCAAGTGATACCCCTGTTGCTAAAGGAGACAAATTCAGTCTTAGACAATGCCCTAAAAGCAGCCTTGAAATTCAGGAAATGAAAAAGATTCCCTATGCATCAGTTGTAGGGAGTCTAATGTATCTTCAGGTATGTACGCGTCCAGATATTGCGTACATTGTTGGGATGTTAGGCAGATATTTAAGCAACCCTGGTATGGACCATTGGATAGCAGCCAAGAGGGTATGAGGTATCTTCAGAGAACAAAAGATTACATGCTCACATACAGGAAATCAGATCATTTGGAGGTCGTAGGGTATTCTGATTCTGATTTCGCTGGATGCCAAGATAGCAGAAGGTCTACATCAGGCTACATTTTCTTGTTAGCTGGAGGAGCTATATCCTGGAAAAGTGTCAAACAGACACTTGTAGCTTCTTCCACTATGGCAGCTGAATTCGTAGCGTGTTATGAGGCATCAAATCAGGGAATATGGCTGAGAAACTTTGTCACTAGGCTGCGTATTTTGGAGAATGTTGAAAGACCACTTAAGATATTTTGTGACAATAAATCAGCAGTGCTGTATTCCAATAACAATAGGAGCTCATCCAAGTCAAAGCATATTGACATAAAGTTCCTAGTTGTGAAAGAAAGAGTGCAGAGTGGACAGATTTCCATAGAGCATATTGGGACAAACTCCATGATAGCGGATCTGCTCACAAAAGGATTACCACCCAAGGTCTTTCATGAGCACACTGCTCATATGGGTGTAGTATTACTTGAGGATATCATGATTTAGTGGGAGTTTGTATTCTCTTTGCTTTATGTTTGTTTAAGACATTTATGTATTTGGTTATTTTCTGATCAGAAATAAAGTTTTCAGTTTATTCACTCTGTTTTGTTATGTTTAAGTTTGACCTCACTTTGGTTTAAGGAGGACCAGTTGGAAATAGGCATGTTCGGTTCACATTGCATGTAATTTCCATGCTACACATCCATGATTGATCTATGTCATTTGGCTATATTTGTATATGTGACCATTGATGGGTTTAGTCATGATTGATATGACAAAAATCGCTTTGATCCTATATGGGTATAATTGATGGACGAGATTGTTGTGAATACCTTGACGTAACAGCAAATTTTGAGCTCATAAGGTTATACATTTATCAGGTAACATATGTTGCCCAAGTGGGAGATTGTTGGATTAAAAATCCTATGTGGGCACATATGTATAATGTATATGCTATTATAAAGTGTGATACAAAATTAAGTGACCAATTATGTTATGGGTATCAAAAGGGTATTAAATTGTCATGGAATTAATGTGTAGATACCATAAGTTAATTTATAATTTGTTAAGGGGCCAAATTATAAATACCCAAAACTCATTCTAAGATGAGTCTATAAATAGGTAGTGGTCCCCAAGAAACACTAGGGTTTCTGTATTCTCTCCTTCCCCGTCATAGAAAATACTTTAGAAAATAGTGTATTCTTGGAAGATCAAAACCTTCTCTGCAATCTCCAACAATGGCTTCAGGTTAGTGCTTCCGCTCATCTTTTATCATCTTCTTCTTCTTTAATTTAGCAAAGGCTTTATAGATTTATGATTTAGGGTTTTCTATATTAAAGCACTTTTAGGAATATGTTTAGATCTATGATTTATATATTTCTTAAGTGTTTTATAAACCCTAACATTAAGAAGATGATAATTAGCACAAAATTGCATAAACAAATTAATAATAAGAACAAATATGGAAATAATCTAAAAACTTAAATTCATAATCTAAAATAGTTCCATCAACACTCTGAAATGGGTGTTTAGTTCATAATTACAAACATAATAACCACAATAATTATGTTCATAATTAAATAACTAAACAAAGAATAAAGACGAAGAAGAAGAAAAGAACTCTTAATGATGAAAGTTAATGATGATTGCTTGAAGTCTCTTCTCTCTTGCTCTTCAATGTGTTTTCTAATCTCAAAGTTGCTTGCTTCTATCTCTCCAGTCGTTCTTCAATATGATTTACATGCTTCTTTATATAGGCCAACAAAGATAGATCAATCCTCTTAAAATTAGGATTTTTTTCAAAAAAATGATAAGTGCTGCGCTATAACGCCTATATCCTGCGCTATAGCGCCTAAGAGAAAAAATCCCGAAGTCATGCTGAAATTATCTTTTTCTCGTAAAAAAATATTTTTTTTCTAGCCAGGCGCTATAGCATAGACCCCCTGCGCTATAGCGCACAACACCAAATTTTTCTGCTTCGACCTTGCTCAGTAAATCATGCATAACTTTTGCGTCCAGACTCCAAATGAGATGATTTAACATGTTTTGAAAAGCTGGGAATGAGCTCTATCATTTTAGGCTTCATAAGCTCTTCGAGAGAATGATGAAATCATTGTCAAAAATGGGCTCAAAGATCTCAATCCATCCCAAAATATCTTTTTAGCACAAACCTACACACTTAGAGAAAACACATCAAATCTATACAAAAATAAATACTAATCTATCTAATAATTGACTAAGAATAAGTGTACAAATGTGCACTCATCACACTCATATAATATTTAAATAATATATCAATTGTTAACTATTACCTATATGAATAAACAATCCTAATGAATTAAAAAAAAAAGATGAACATGTGGTAATATAAATATATCACTTGATAAATATTACCTATAAGAATAAATAATCGAATGAATTTAAAGGAACAGATGAACCTTTGGCAAATATAAGTGAGATTGTTTTAAGAGATGAATTCTCAATATATATATATGTATATGTTTACAATTTTTAACTAAAATTCTAGATAAAACCTAAACTTATGATTTTTACACTTAAGTTGTAACAAATAGGAAAAAAAATACATATGTATTAAGGGTTTGATTATGTCTATCAAAACAAAATAAAAAATTTATTTTTTTTTACAATTATTCTCATCCAACACCAAAGCTTAGACATTCATTCTCGATCAAAATAGAAAGCAAAGACTTCACAAATTAAAGAATTGATCAAGGGTTGAAATTTATACTATTTACTTAAAATAAGTGAAGCTCAATAATGTATACTACATGTCTAAGAAAAGCATATTATATATATAGATGAAGAATAGAGAGATTAATATAAGATACTAAGGTTAGAGAACCAAAGTATGTGGCTTAATAAAGGAGCTAACTGGAGCAACGACAATACTATAAATCCCTTCAACTCTAATCTTATCGTCGGGAACCATACTTGGGCAGTTGGAGTGATTTTTTTTTCTTGAATCAGTTGATGTCATCCATAATTAAAAAATATTTGTATGAGATATATATATTAATATATTTATGGGTTTAAACAGTATAAGTATAAATTCATTAAATAATTTAAAATAGTTGTACCGTATAGGTTTTATACATAGGTAGATATTTATGTGAAGGAACTCTGTAAACCAGTGTTCTTGAGCTGAGAGAGAAGTGATGAAATGGAGAAAGAAAAGAGAGAATGGATGGAATGAATACTGTGAAGCTCAATCAATTGATTGGCCTTTGATCTCTTTATTTATAGAGGTGGAATTGTACAAAGGAGTTAGTTACAAGACAGCTAAACCAGCAAGACAATAACAGAAAAATAACTAACTTGCTAACTGTAAAGACAGTTAGTTATATACAGTAATAACCGACTAACTACTACATATATCTCCAATACCCCCCTCAAATGACACTGGTGAAGACCAAGTATTAATTTGTCTCTGAAAAATAAAAATGGAGATGCTGCCAGAGGCTTGGTGAAGAGATCAGCGAGTTGATTTGGAGAGTCAACATAACGAACATCAAGCTCTTGAGCGAGGACTTTGTCACGAACAAAATGAATGTCGACTTCGATATATTTAGTGCGAGCATGGAAGACAGGGTTGGAAGCTAAGGACCCTGCTCCTAAGTTATCACACCATAGAATTGGACAATTGGAAACAGTAAGCTGTAATTCATATAGTAGGGACTGGATCCATATAATTTCAGAAGTGGCCAAGGCAAGAGCACGGTACTCAGATTCTGTACTTGACCTTGCCACAACTGTTTGTTTCTTTGAACACCAACTTACCAGATTACCCCCAGAGAAAATACAGTAACCCGAAGTAGATTTTCTGTCATCATAGCTTCCAGCCCTGTTAGGTTATTTTTAGTATTAATTTTAGATTAAGTTTAGTATATTTTTAATTAAGTTTTAATCGTGTTTGGAGCATTTTTACGCTTGTTATCTTTTATTTTTACAGATTTAAAATAGAAGAAGATTAGAAAAATATCAGAGAAAAAGATGGGAAAAAGATAAAAAATATCATGATATTTAAAATAGAGAAAATTGTGGAAGCCGAAACTTCAAGCCTTAATTCGACGATGTTCTGTTCAGATTTTGGAAAAAGTCAAAACATGAAAGTTCTAGATCTCTCTTTTATCTTTCCAGAACATCTTGAATCGTCCAATTCCGAGCAATATTGAGAGAGTTATGGCTAAAATACTATCAGTCAACGCAGCAGAAAAAAAATATCTCGTTTGAGGTTTCCCAAAAATTTAAATCGAATGGGAATTTAAATATTGCGTTTTTTTCCATATTTTTAGGCCTTCAATCCCTATATAAATGGAAGAATAGAGTTGATTTCATGAAGCAATTTTAGAGAGAAAAACAGAGAGAATACAGATGGAAAGTGGAGAGATCAACTGCAATATTGGAGGCATTCTTCAGAGGGTTTTCAGCATTCTTCTCTTCTCTATTTTTATCTCTTTTCTTAAAGTTAATATGTGTGATTGTGCTCTCATGAACATGTGTAGCTAAACACTTTAATTAGGGTTAGATGGATATTGTTTAACATTGTTTATGGTTTTAACATGATTAATTTTCCCCCTAATTTCTATGTATTCTATTTTATTTGTGCTTAATTACTTTTAATTGCCTGATCACCAATTAACTGTCTATGATTTTGATGCGAGATCTGAGAAGTGAGTGTCAAATATGCTATAGTAGAATAGAACTGAATTTCGATATAGGACGAGAGTACCTATATGGTTTAGATAGCTTATAGGGTTTCTGTGTTTAATGCCTGTTGCATGTTAAATTTATCACGAGAGTAGAAAGTTTGCATGTAATTGAGGTTTATATATCTGAGAAGACTATAAATTACCTTAGTAAACCTGCTATTGCATTGGAATTAATATTAGGGAAATAATCATATTAGACCATATTCAATAGAAACAATTGAAATCGACACCCTAGTTTTTATTAACTTTAAATTTTCTTGTATAATTGTTTCTTACTAGTTCCTTATTCTTAATTCTTTCTTTATTTTTTATTTAACCAAATAGAAGTAAAAGTTTAATTTTAACGTACTTAACTACACTCCCTGTGGGATCGACCTCACTCCTAGTGAGTCTACTACTTTAAACGATACGTACACTTGCGTGTGCAAAAATATCGCAACAAGTTTTTGGCGCCGTTGCCGGGGAATTGTTTAAAGATTAATATTACATAAAATTATACTAACTTCTACTTTGGTATATTTTCTCTTGCTGATTTTTCTAACCTTTTTCTTGCAATATTTTCTTTATTTATCTCAGGAATCCTAAGTGCATGCGCCGTCAAGGACAATCAGTCATATTACGATTGATCCACCGAAATTGAGAAAACTTGCAGGAAGAATCGAAAGAACAAGAGGCAAGAAAGAGTTTCAGCAACTGCTGAAACATCAGAAATCATGGCTGCCAATGTGAACAATAATGTTGGGAACAATGGGCGTAATAATGGTAATAATGGGGGCGCTGTGGAAGATCAAGCTAATGGCCGAAGCTTGAGAGATTACATTCTCCCTACTCTGACGGGAGTGCAGTCATGTATTAGGCCACCGGCAGTGGATGCAAACAACTTCGAGATCAAACCTGCCATCCTTCAAATGGTGCAGTCTTCAGTTCAGTTTGGTGGTCTCCCTTCTGAAGATCCTAATTTGCATCTCTCTAACTTCATGGAACTTTGTGAAACTTTTAAAGTTAATGGAGTTAGCGACGATGCCATTAGATTGAGGTTGTTTCCATTCTCTCTCAGAGAACGAGCCAAGAGTTGGTTGAATTCTTTGCCACCGAATTCTATTGCTACATGGAATGATCTGGCAACAAAATTCTTGTCAAAGTTCTTTCCTCCAGCGAAGTCTGCAAAGCTAAGAGGAGAAATTAATAATTTCTGCCAACAAGATAATGAATCTCTCCATGAGGCTTGGGAGAGGTTTAAAGATCTGATCAGGAGGTGTCCCCATCATGGTATAGAGAAGTGGATGCTGGTTCACAACTTCTACAACGGGTTGGTTGGTAATACTAGAACTCTAATAGATGCAGCAGCTGGTGGAGCTTTTATGAGAAAGAGTGCTAATGAGGCATATGATCTATTGGAGGAGATGGCTCTAAACAACCAGCAGTGGCCAACTGAAAGGAGTCAATCCAAGAAAGTAGGCGGTGTGTTAGAAGTCGATGCCATCACAAAGTTAACGGCTCGGAGTTGAGGCATTGACTAAAATCATTGCAGGGCAAGCTAAGCAAGCCCAAATTGTTTGTGAGTTATGTGGAGGAAGTCATCACTTTTCGGAGTGCCAAGCAGATGTGGATGATTTGCCAATGGATGAAGCTAAGGCCATTGGGAATTTTTCACAGAACAACAACAACAACAATTATGGGTTCAACCAGAATAACAACCGAAGAAATAGTGGGTTCTATCAACAAAGAAATCAGAACCAACAGTTTAATCAGCAACAATCCTCTGGTGGAAGTTCTAGTTTGCAGACAGATTTACTGCTCCAATTCATGACTGAAACTAGATCTTCAATTAAAGACTGCCAGATTTCGGATGGGCCAGCTAGCAACTCAGGTAGCAACCCGCCCTCAAGGAAATTTGCCTAGCACCACTGAAGTTAATCCTAAAGAAAACTGCAAGGCAATTACCCTGAGGAGCGGTAAGAAGTATAATGGGCCTGAGTTACCACAACCAGTTGAGGTAGATGTAGAAATAAATGCTCAACCAGTGCCAACACCAACACCGACGGCGGAGAAGGCTGCGATAGCCGGCACCACCACAACGGTCTCCACCGATTAGTATTGATCATCATGTAAAGATACCCTATCCTCAGAGGCTGAGAAAGTCAGCTTAGACAAGCAGTTCACCAAGTTTCTAGAAGTCTTCAAAAGACTTCACATTAACATTCCTTTTGCTGAAGCTCTAGAGCAGATGCCAAGTTATGTGAAGTTTATGAAGGAAATTTTGTCAAAGAAGAGGAAGATGGAAGACTATGAGACAGTGGCTCTAACTGAAGAGTGTAGCGCTATTCTACAGAAGAAACTCCCTCCAAAACTCAGAGATCCAGGGAGTTTCACTATTCCTTGTACTATTGGTAAAATTGAAGGGATAAATGCACTATGTGATTTGGGAGCCAGTATTAACTTAATGCCCTTGTCAGTGTTCAAAAGATTGCAGCTAGGTGAAGCAAAGCCAACTACTGTAACTCTTCAATTGGCAGATCGATCGCTAGCTCACCCTAGAGGAGTCATTGAGGATGTGTTAGTAAAGGTGGACAAGTTCATCTTCCCAGCTGATTTCATTGTTACGGATATGGAAGAAGACGGTAATGTTCCTATCATTCGGGAGACCTTTCTTGGCAACGGGAAAACACTAATTGATGTTCAGAAAGGAGAGTTAAAGCTAAGGGTACAAGGAGATGAAGTTGTATTTAATGTACTCAAAGCAATGACCTATCCTACAGCTAGTGACAACTGTTTTGCAATTGATGTGGTGGATCAGTTGGTGGAGACAAAGACACATGCTGAAGATCCTCTTAATCTGACTTTGGTACAAGAAGAGGTGGTAGAACAAGATGGTAAGGAAGCTTATGAATATGCTATGTGGCTCGATTCTTATGGACCGCTGAATAGAAAGTATTATGAAGAGTTAGGAGTCATACCAACAAAGCCTACCCCATCTACTGAAAAGCCTCCTCAACTAGAGTTAAAAGTCCTACCAGAGCATCTCAGGTATGAATATTTGGGTGAAAATAAGACACTTCCTGTTATTGTGGCTTCTTCCCTATCTTCTGTAGAGACAGATAAGCTATTACGGGTTCTAAGGAAGCATTCAAAAGCCATTGGATGGACTTTAGCAGATATTAAAGGGATCAGCCCTTCAACTGTAATGCATAGAATCTTAATGGAGGAAGGAGTGAAACCAACCATTGATGCACAGCGTAGATTAAATCCACCAATGAAGGAGGTTGTCAGAAAAGAAGTCTTGAAGTGGTTAGATGCAGGGGTAGCGTATCCTATTTCAGACAGTAAATGGGTGAGCCCAGTCCAAGTTGTTCCAAAGAAAGGAGGGATGACGGTGGTGAAGAATGAGAAGAATGAACTCATCCCAACTAGAACTGTCACGGGATGGAGAATTTGCATTGACTACCGAAAACTCAACAAGGCCACAAGAAAAGATCACTTTCCACTCCCATTCATTGATCAGATGTTAGACAAGTTGGCAGGACAAGAGTACTATTGTTTCCTTGATGGATACTCAGGGTATCACCAAATAGCTATAGCACCAGAGGATCAAGAGAAAACAACATTCACATGTCCATATGGTACTTTTGCTTTTCGACGAATGCCATTTGGGCTATGTAATGCTCCAGCAACATTTCAGAGGTGTATGATGGCTATATTTTCAGATTTAATAGAAAAGTGCATCGAGGTGTTCATGGATGATTTTTCAGTGTTTGGCTCATCGTTTGACCAATGTCTGAGTAACTTGGAGTTGGTTTTAGCAAGATGTGAAGACTCTAATTTGGTGCTGAACTGGGAAAAGTGTCATTTCATGGTTACAGAAGGAATAGTATTGGGACATAAAATCTCAAAAGAAGGTATTGAGGTTGATAGAGCCAAAGTATCTACAATTGAGAACTTGCCTCCTCCAATTTCAGTGAAGGGAGTCCGAAGCTTTTTGGGTCATGCCGGGTTTTATAGAAGATTTATCAAAGATTTCTCCAAAGTGGCCAAACCACTATCCAATCTTCTTGCTAGTGGAGTACCTTTTGAATTTGGGAAAGATTGTCTTGAAGCATTCCAAATTCTCAAGGAGAAGTTAATCTCAGCACCGATTGTGACTACACCAAACTGGGAATTACCTTTTGAAATCATGTGCGATGCAAGTGATTATGCTATTGGAGCAGTCTTGGGACAACGGGTTGACAAGGTATTCAGAACCATTTATTATGCAAGCAAAACCTTGAATGATGCCCAACTAAACTACGCTACTACAGAAAAAGAGATGCTGGCCATAGTATTTGCATGTGACAAATTTCAACCCTACTTAATTGGTAATAAGGTGATAGTGTATACAGATCATTCAGCAATCAAATACTTGATGACTAAGAAGGATGCCAAACCACGACTGATTCGATGGGTTCTTCTTTTGCAAGAATTTGATCTAGACATAAAAGACAAGAAGGGTACTGAGAACTTGGTAGCAGATCACTTGTCAAGACTAGAGCTGGAAGAAAGTCAGAATGCAAAAGAGGTACAAATAAATGAACAATTTCCCGATGAACAACTCTTTAGTGTGAGGGAAAGTCTGATGGTACCATGGTATGCTGATTATGTTAACTTCTTGGCTGCCAATATCACTCCTCCTGAGCTATCTCGACAACAACTAAAGAAGTTCTTTTCTGAGGTGAAACATTACTATTGGGAAGAGCCAATCCTCTACAAGCACTGTGCAGATCAGATAATAAGAAGGTGTGTGCCTGAAGAGGAGATGTATTCTATTCTTAATCACTGTCATGCTTTACCATGTGGGGGACACTTCAGTGGAACTAGAACAGCTGCCAAGGTGTTGCAAAGTGGATTCTTTTGGCCAACACTTTTCAAGGACGCTAGTACTTTTGTGAAGGCATGTGATCGTTGTCAGCGTACAGGAAACATCTCAAGGAGAAACGAAATGCCTTTGACAGGAATCTTGGAAGTAGAATTGTTTGATGTATGGGGGATAGATTTTATGGGTCCTTTTCCTTCATCGTTTAGCAATCTATACATCCTATTAGCTGTGGATTACGTATCAAAATGGGTGGAAGCTGCAGCCACACCAGCTAATGATGGTAAAACAGTCCTTCGGTTCCTTCAAAAGAACATATTCACTCGGTTTGGAACTCCCCGAGCAATCATAAGCGATGAAGGGAGTCACTTTTGCAACAAACAATTCGAAGCACTCCTTTCGAGATATGGTGTTCGTCATAGAACAGCTCTACCTTATCATCCGCAAAGTAATGGCCAAGCTGAGATTTCTAACCGGGAAATAAAGATGATTCTGGAAAAAACGGTGCAGAGATCAAGGAAAGATTGGTCAAGAAAGTTGGATGACGCATTGTGGGCTTATAGAACAGCGTTCAAGACGCCAATCGGGATGTCACCATATCGGTTGGTGTTTGGAAAGGCGTGTCATTTACCGGTGGAGTTAGAACACAAAGCTTATTGGGCAATGAGAACTCTAAACATGGACTTAAAAGCTGCTGGGCAGAAAAGACTACTACAGTTGGATGAGTTGGAAGAATTTCGAAATGAAGCATATGAGAACGCCAAGATTTACAAGGAAAGAACTAAGAGATGGCATGACAGAAATCTAGTCAGAAAAGAGTTTCAACCTGGTCAACAAGTTCTACTCTTTAACTCAAGGCTAAAGTTGTTTCCTGGTAAATTAAAATCAAGGTGGTCAGGGCCATTTACGGTGATCAAAGTGTTTCCCTACGGAGCAGTGGAACTAAAAGGTGAAAGTCCTAATACTTTCAAAGTGAATGGACAACG
Organism: Cannabis sativa; assembly: GCF_029168945.1. NCBI lineage: Eukaryota > Viridiplantae > Streptophyta > Magnoliopsida > Rosales > Cannabaceae > Cannabis > Cannabis sativa. The sequence continues at coordinate 60,213,469 of NC_083604.1, forward strand.
ATTAAAGCTCTACTTGGGGGGTCAATTTGATCAAACCAAGTCCGCCATGATTCTGGCGCCACTTTGAAGATCTCGATCAACGTCTAGCTGAGCGACGATAAAGTTAGCGCTAATTGGGAGGCAACCCAAGTTTTCTTTTGATTTAGTTGAACTCTCTTTTTAAGTTTACTGTTATTTTTCTTGATGTTCATTCTGTTTTGTTACTGAAAAAAAAAAAAAAACTAAAACAAACTAAACTAAAACAAATAAATGCGAAAAGATAAATTAAGTCCCCCCCCCAAACTAAAATGCACATTGTCCCCAATGTGTGAAAATAAACCAGGGTGAGAGAAACTTACCTGAGCCCCTTAAAAGGGGTTTGGCGGCGGTGGCTGGTCATAAGGGTTGAAACGGGGTGGCATGGGAAAATAGTTTGGATCATCCACACCGATGTTCATCCTCGTGACAAGGGTGTTCAATTGAGCCACCTGCTGCTCATCGAAGATACTCCTCTGGGCCATGTAATTTTGCATATGAATGTTCTGCTGAATCAGATAATTCAGCTGATTGTGAGTGTATTGCATGGCAGGGTCAAGAGGCCCGACAAGACGTGGTGGTTCGATGTCCTCACGTTCTTCTTCTTCTCTTGCCGGAGGACCTCCTTGAACTGGCGGTTGACCATGAGGATGAGGAGGTTTGAAGCGCAGAACAGTCGCCAAAGTAATAGGGCGCTGGGGCGGTACCTTTGTATCATATGAGTACTGTGGTACTCCATGTTTCTCACAGAGGTCAGTGATTATTCCAGCCAACCCCAGTCCTCCACCGGAAGATCCCTCAACCATAATATCAAAGGTTGTTCGAACAATATCCCCCACATTCAGATTATACCCTTTCATAATACCGTAAACCCATTTAAGTCTGTCCATTTGAGCATCAGAAAAATGCTTGTTGGGGAGCATCCGTGCACTAACAAAGTAAAGCCAAGCCTTGGCCACTGGGTTGAGTTCACACCGGTACAATTGGTATGGTACTCCACTAAGCTCATGGAACCTAAGGCCAGGATACCCTAGAGTCTCAGCCATATCCACATAATTCGTACTTCTCTCATAGAATTGTTGTTTCAATTGTTGTTCTTCATAAGTGAAAGTTCGGAGATCATAAAGGGCATGAATAGCGTCTACGGTAGCAGGCACTCTAACCCCCCTAACTCTAACTTTTCCCTCTTCTCTTTCAGGCCAGTTGGCTAAAAACTCCAAAGCTAGAGTTTGATTACCACGCTCAGTGACATCGACGAACTTAGTCCACTGCCTCTGTAGGATTTGATCCCTAATAGATGCAAAAGCAGGGGGAATATTGGCAGTTTGGCTTAGGTTGACTATGTCTATCCCTCTATCTTCAATGAACGCCCTATCTTTCAATTTTAAAAACCTCTCTTGAGCCTCCACGTTGGCAAACCTAACTCTATCAAGGTTAGGGCGTCCCCTAGATGGGTTGGATGATGAAGCTCCCTCTTCATTAACCCTTGACCTTTTTGGACCCATAACTCCCAAATTTAATCTAACTTTCAAGATTTTTCAAAATTTTGACAGCACTTCCCCTTAAAAATTGACTTCCCGGGATTAAAATCCCTTTCAATTTAACCCAATTCTATTCACACAATCAATTTCAACAATGTATATAGCAAAAATCCCAAATATCCACCAAATAATTCAAAACTATCCAACAAATTCACAAATTTTTCAATAAAAATTGGAATGGAAGTCTTAGAATCAATACCTCAATGAAAATCACTCTTTAGTCAACCTCCATTGATGAGAACCTTGAAGCTTTAGGGAAGAAGAAGATGAATAGTGATTTTTCTGAAATTTGGGTGAGGTTTAGGGATTTTGGAATGGATTTTTAGAGGAAAAGAGTGTTAGATGAGAGAAATAAGAGATTATGATGATTTGGGATGAAAGTTTATGGGTGATTTTGAGGAAAATTGGTTTGAATGGGATTAGATGAAGAAATTAGGGTGAAAAGAGGTGGTTTTCGGCTGGGAGAAGAAAGTGTTTGAATGAGGTGTGATTTTGAAATGTTAGGGTTTTTGGGATTTAAAAAGGGAAAACTGGCAATCTCGCCGCGGCGACCTATACCCTCGCCGCGGCGAGAATTCGTGAAAAACTGGGTGTTTCTGTAAGTGTTATCTCGCCGCGGCGGTATATACCCTCGCCGCGGCGAGAATTCGCCAAAAACCAGGACTTTCTGTAAGTCCATTCTGGCCGCGGCCAGATCAAAAACTTGTTGCTATATTTTTAAGCGCTACGCAAGTATACGCAATCAAGTAGTAAATCTCACACAGGTGAGGTCGATCCCACAGGGAATTGGATTAAGTACTACTAAATTATACTTATGATTCTATTCGGTAAATCAAAAGCAATTACGGTTTAAAAACAGTAAAATTTGAAAGAAATTCAGAAAACTTAATAACACAGTTTAAAGTTGAGCAAGATGAGACAATAGGGAGGAGAATCCTGTTGTTGTTTACCCAAATTGTTAATGATTAATTACTATCCTATTCTTGGGGTGAATGACAGATTATAAAATAACCTAGCTCCTTTCAGATCTTCTAGATTCTAAATCACATGTTATCTAATTAATTCCTTAATTAAACTAACATGAAATCAGCATTAAGCAATAATCTACTCGTCACATAAGTCATGTAAATACTTTCGTTTCACATAGAACATCGATTATCTTAATTTTAGCATTCTCAATTCTCACTTTTCAGATTTTGAATTGAGATCATAGAGCATGCACAAGGTGATCAATCTTAAACATGAAATTAAACACAAATTAAGATAATTTCACACACACAAGAATTGAGGAATGGTAATTAAACATTAACTAGGAAAACATTAAACAACAATCATCATCCTCCCTAAATGGGAAATTTAGTTCAGAAACAAATCCATAACCATTCCTATAGCAATATTCAACATAAATAAATTAAAGAGGAATAAAGAAAAGAACTGTTTAAGGGTGAATTCTGGATCTTCACTTGAATCTCTACGCTCTTCCTGCCGCTCTCAGCTGTGTTTTAGGGTTCCAAATCGCTCTCCCTGACTTCCAATCGCAGTTTTCTATTTATACTTGAAATTTAGGGTTCGATGGACGAAATTACCCCCGGTCCGTACGGGATCTCGCCGCGGCCACACTTCCTCTCGCCGCGGCGAGAATGTGCCAAATTCAGCCTCTTTCTGTTTCTCGTAACTCGCCGCGGCGAGCCTCTTCATCGCCGCGGCCAGATATGGGAAAACTCAAAAATTAGGTTTTTTTTCTTCGGTTCAGCACGTCTTTCAATGAATTTCTGCACCCGAGACCTCTTTTACTCCAAAGAACCTGAAAACATAGAAAACAAGCGTAATTCCGTCCCAACACAGCTAAGAATGCACATAAATTGGATCCAAAACATAGGCTAAAAATAGCCTAACAAACTCCCCCAAACTGACTCTTTACTCGTCCCCGAGTAAACTAAGACTAAACTAAAAAAAACTGACAATGATAGCTGAACTTTCTAACAATTTAATTGTTACCACCACCTGCACAACTTCAATCCCTCAATAACCAGAATTTCAACTTGCCAACTCTAAGAACTAAGTTGAATGTGCAATTTACAAGTAAGTAATTCATACAAACATAAAGCATCGCAATTCCCATCAATATCACAACTGTTCTAACTTTCCAACTTCCCACTAACACATGATCAATAAGTTTGAATGACATACTCCTCTCCACTAATGTTGACAAATTTCTATTCGGAATCAATAGGTCTTTTTCGGTTAAAATCACATGGCTTAGGTACATGGGTAGGTAAGAAGTCATTTAGGCTATACTATACCATAAGCACAATTAACCAAGCAAGCCTAGACATTTATTTTGCTTTCTTTCCATATATCCCAAAAACAGAAATAAGAGATTGCAATTTTTCTTGTGTGTGTACCTCATAATTTTCTTAACTTTTTTTTTCTTCAAGAAGACACATTTTTTTCTCTTTTTTTTTTTTCATAGGCACAACACACAATATTCTTATTATTTTTTCAATCTCTCATTCCTACACTTTAAATTTTTTTTTTTCACTTACAGCACTTATTCCCCCCCAAACTTGCTTCAAGGCTCATGGCATAACAAAATATGTTCAGGGTGAAAAGAGTTTAGAATAACGAATTCAGCTCCGTGACGTGGTGAAAAAATTTTAAAACAGGCTAAGGCTCAACTTTGGGTATACTAAGGAAAAAAAATTTCAGGTAGGCTTGAAAGGCTCAATCGATCCAAAGAAAATTTGCCTAAATCATTTTCCAAACAAAAATCATCAAGGATTTCGCTTCAAGAGAGTATGTCAAACAAATTCTATTCCATGTTCAATCAGTCATTCCACAATCCAAATAGAACACAAGTGATATGTGAGAATAGCAAATGTTTTAAACCTACATGAATCACTTCCTAGCACACATCCAATTTAATTCAAACAGTTGCAAGTCAAGCACACAGTTATGTTTCAATCCATTGCACAAGTGAATAACAACAATTCAATCCATTTTTCAATTTAGCTATCACGCAAGACTAAAAAAAAAAAAACTAAAACAAACTAAACTAAAACAAATAAATGCGAAAAGATAAATTAAGTCCCCCCCCCCAAACTAAAATGCACATTGTCCCCAATGTGTGAAAATAAACCAGGGTGAGAGAAACTTACCTGAGCCCCTTAAAAGGGGTTTGGCGGCGGTGGCTGGTCATAAGTATGGAGAGAGATGTTATCCCACTTTCTCAAGTGGGTGTTTTACGTGGCTCTTTTATAATGGACTTAATAATGAAACAAGAAGCTGGGTTGATTTTGGAGCAGAGGCAACTGGAGCACCTCTATTAATGAGAGGCCATGATGTAATAAATCTGTTGAATAACATGGCAGATTTTGATTACGACTGGTATTGGGATCCATCACTTCAGGGTTGGAGTCACCAATACCCAGCTTATTGCCGAAATTCATCCCAACAAACTGAAAAAGAGGAGCAACTATTAGCACTTATGCAATCACTTCCAGGAGAGATTAATCGCTTAACAGACATGGTGAGATCCTTATGTGATAATTTAGTGGCTCATGATTCAGAATGTAATAATTCCAATGATGAAAGTTATGAGAGTTATTGCTACAATGAAGAAGGGTCATTAGTTGAATACAAGGAAGACAATGAGCCTACAATTAGAGATCAAGATCCTTGTGAAGAAGAACTCATTGAATATGAAATCACAAGCAAGGGTATGGATAGCCAAGTGGAGAGTGAGCAACAAGAAGAAGGGTTGTTAGATGAAAGTGTAGATACTGTGACATTGGAGGATAATGAAGAACATGACATCATTGATTCAACTTCATCAATGATATTGACTAATAAACCACCAATGAATCCATATATTTCATCAACACCATATTATATCCTCTGCAAGCTACAAAAGGCTTCTCCCCAAGCTCATCATCCAAAGTCTTATGTTGTTGGTGCTGACTTTTGTTCAAACTCATCGCTTGCCAAGCTTGAAGGCAAGTACAACAATAATTTTCAAGTTGTCTTGCATGACGCTTATTACGGGCGTCAACCGCTTGTTGATGTGGCACTCAGGTAAGTTTCCTTTCCTTTTTCTTTAATGTCACATTGGGGACAATGTGTCACTTTAGTTTGGGGGGGTGACTTAATTTTTATTTTTATTTTGAGTTTTTTTTTATTATTATTTTATTTTGAGTTTGATGTCTTTTAATTTTTAGTTTTTAGTTTTTATTGTTTTGAGTCAATTTTCTTAATATGAGTCAATCTAAAAGTAGGTAGATAGCATGATTTGAAAAGTTTATTTATTTTTTTCGAAAAATCCGTGTGCTTGGTGATGTTATACTCTTGACTAATTTTAATTTTGTGCCTTAACAGAACATAGAATCATATTAGCTAATTTTCTAGTAATTGAATTGATTTATGTATGCTAAATTTGACATGTGGAAAGTTGCTTGGAAAATTCTAGAGCTTGCTTGCTTGCTATTTGAGGCGAAATAATAAATTATGCATGAATAAGAAAGTGATTTAAGCAATTTTTTTTGGATCGATTGTGCCTTTCAAGCCATCCCTGTAATTTTATCCTAGTTACCCTTTTTGAGCCTTAACCTATTATTTGTTCTACACATATTGAGCCTAAAAAGATTAACCCAATTTAACTCTAACCATACCATAAGTAGATCTTTAGTTTGGGGGAGTTTTGATGGAAAGTTTGTTGTATGTGTGTGGAAAAGGTGTGAAAATTGAGAGAATATAAAAAAATTTGATTGGAAACAACTTGAAAAAAAGAAAAGAAAATAAAAATCTGACAATCAGTGTCAAATCTAGAAAAAAAAAAAGATAAATATAAAGTTGTTACAATTTTGTTGAAAAAAAAAATTAAATATCTCTCAAGTAATTAGAAAAAGGGGTATTGGGATTGTGTGAAAAATATTTTGGGTGACATGATTGGAGAAGCTTATGGTATAGACAAGCCTAAATGACTATTTCAACTACCTTTACCCTAAGCCTAACATTACAAGCCTAGAAAGACCTTCTGATTCTTAGTTGTGCATTAATCTATATTAGTGGAGAATAGTAAGTATTGCAAGCATATGGAATTTTGGGTTAGTGGATTGATGATTGTAATTGGCATGCATAAAGTGGTTTAATTGTTAGTTAATTGCATTCTATGATTTCATGAGCTAAATGAAAATAAATTGAAATCTGTCAAGGGTGTAATTGAACTAAAATTCTGGATTATATGCATAAGTGAATTTTTTCATAATCATATTATTGAAGCTACTTGAAAATTACTCATGTTTTGGAGATTGACTTGTTTAATGTTTATTTAGTGTTTTACTCGAGGACGAGTAAAAGCTTAGTTTGGGGGAATTTGTTAGGTTATTTTTAGTATTAATTTTAGATTAAGTTTAGTATATTTTTAATTAAGTTTTAATCGTGTTTGGAGCATTTTTACGCTTGTTATCTTTTATTTTTACAGATTTAAAATAGAAGAAGATTAGAAAAATATCAGAGAAAAAGATAGGAAAAAGATAAAAAATATCATGATATTTAAAATAGAGAAAATTGTGGAAGCCGAAACTTCAAGCCTTAATTCGACGATGTTCTGTTCAGATTTTGGAAAAAGTCAAAACATGAAAGTTCTAGATCTCTCTTTTATCTTTCCAGAACATCTTGAATCGTCCAATTCCGAGCAATATTGAGAGAGTTATGGCTAAAATACTATCAGTCAACGCAGCAGAAAAAAAATATCTCGTTTGAGGTTTCCCAAAAATTTAAATCGAATGGGAATTTAAATATTGCGTTTTTTTCCATATTTTTAGGCCTTCAATCCCTATATAAATGGAAGAATAGAGTTGATTTCATGAAGCAATTTTAGAGAGAAAAACAGAGAGAATACAGATGGAAAGTGGAGAGATCAACTGCAATATTGGAGGCATTCTTCAGAGGGTTTTCAGCATTCTTCTCTTCTCTATTTTTATCTCTTTTCTTAAAGTTAATATGTGTGATTGTGCTCTCATGAACATGTGTAGCTAAACACTTTAATTAGGGTTAGATGGATATTGTTTAACATTGTTTATGGTTTTAACATGATTAATTTTCCCCCTAATTTCTATGTATTCTATTTTATTTGTGCTTAATTACTTTTAATTGCCTGATCACCAATTAACTGTCTATGATTTTGATGCGAGATCTGAGAAGTGAGTGTCAAATATGCTATAGTAGAATAGAACTGAATTTCGATATAGGACGAGAGTACCTATATGGTTTAGATAGCTTATAGGGTTTCTGTGTTTAATGCCTGTTGCATGTTAAATTTATCACGAGAGTAGAAAGTTTGCATGTAATTGAGGTTTATATATCTGAGAAGACTATAAATTACCTTAGTAAACCTGCTATTGCATTGGAATTAATATTAGGGAAATAATCATATTAGACCATATTCAATAGAAACAATTGAAATCGACACCCTAGTTTTTATTAACTTTAAATTTTCTTGTATAATTGTTTCTTACTAGTTTCTTATTCTTAATTCTTTCTTTATTTTTTATTTAACCAAATAGAAGTAAAAGTTTAATTTTAACGTACTTAACTACACTCCCTGTGGGATCGACCTCACTCCTAGTGAGTCTACTACTTTAAACGATACGTACACTTGCGTGTGCAAAAATATCGCAACAAGCCCAATCGGCATCAGTAAATCCCTGCAGATCGAGAGTTTTTGCAGCTTTGAATGTTAAACCTCTGTCCAAAGTACCAGATAGATATCTAAGTATACGTTTGCAGGCACTCCAATGTTCAGAGGTTGGTGATTGCATGAACTGGCTCAGCTTGTTTACAGGGAAAGCAATGTCAGGTCTTGACGTGGTAAGGTATTGCAAGGCACCAATCACACTTCGATAAGTAGTAGGATTTTGGAGTACCTACTGAGGAGGACAACTTTGTGGTGGAGCACATGGGAGTGGTTTGAGGCTTGGAGTCAATTAATTGAGTGTTGTTTAGAAGCTCCCTTGTATACTTTTGTTGAGTGAGAGTTATTGTATCAGTTGACCTGTTAACCTCGAACCCCAGAAAATAGTTGACAAAGCCTAACTTTTTGAGGGCAAACTGATCATGTAGTTGTGTAATAACTGTTGGAATTTATTTTACCAGGATCTTAGATCTACTTACGAGTATGTTGTTTAAACACCCTAAATATGAACTTTCTAAAACGATAAATTAAACACATATAAAGTTAAGAAAACCTTACATTGATGCAGCGGAATTAATGTCTCCTTCCGCTCAGATCTCTAAACCTTGTATCCTTTCTGTAGCAGAGTATAATCAAGATCTGAGCCCGAATGTCCTTCTTCTTCAAGTTTAATCCTTCACAGTCTTCCAATCTATGATTGAGTTACTGCTTGTTGTGTGTGGGCACTTACTCTTTCACTAGGGTTGAAATTGATGAAGGGAAAAGAGAAGAGAGATTTTCGGCCAGGTATAGAAAGTGGGGAAGGCTCAGTTTTTCTGAAGAGAGAAATTTATGTCAGAAAGGCTTATGAAAACTTCTGTAAACTTATGATTTGACTGAGCCATCACTTTCTATTTATAGGCAACTACTAGGTTTAGGTTAGGAATTATTTGGCATTAAAATAATGAAAATATTAATTTGAAAAACCTCAATTAGTGGCCGGCCATGGTGTTATAGTGGGCCCCACTTGATTTTGCAGTTTTATCAAATTTTATTTCTATTTTCTCAAAAACGCCAATTTTCCAATTCTAACTTTTTAAATGCCAAAACTAATTATTTAATAACTAAAATAGACTATTAAATAATATTTTCATTTAATTTAATTATTAATTAGAGACATAAAGTCCATTAATAAATAAATAAACCTAGAAACTCTTTTCCTTACAATTTCACCCCTGCTTAGTGAAAATTCATAAAATTAGACATAGTCTAACTTTAGAATTATAATTGATCAATCACGAATCAATTAATGAGTCTTACAAGCAGAATATTCTCAACTAGAATGGGGACCATGGATCTATATGCTGAGCTTCCAATAAGTGAACCAAATTTACCAAGTAAATTCCTACTTATTAATTCTTCGTTGAATCCACTCTTAGAACTTAGAATTGCACTCTCAGACTTATATAGAGCATATTATATGTTTCACGATATCAATATGCTATCTCATTTAACCATTGTTATAATCTTATTGTGATTTAAAGATCCTCTATATAGATGATCTACATCGAGATGGGATTTCTTTACCGTTCTCACCCCTCAATGTATTTTGCACCTTAAAACACTTAGCTACCTGTAAATGGTGTTTAGTGATCTAATGATTAGTCAGTTAAACAAGAGCTCATCCATTTACTTCTATTTGCTAAGCTCGAAGGGAATCATCACTTGACTTTTATACACTAGTAGAAGCTATAGATTCCATATTTATGTTCAGCACTCCCACTCAATCATACTATCATGTTCCCAAAATATATGTATCACCCTGACTAAAAGTAGGCTTAACTAATAAATCAAAGAACATGAATAGCACTCCTGAGTTGAGCCCAAGCATATCAGGATTTAGATTCTTTTAATCTTAAGATCAACTACTGATATTGACTTGGAAAGATATGTATAACGGTAAGTTTGTAATATCTTAACTTAGTTGCAATATCGATCCAGTCCAATGTATACTCCATACATTCGAAACTAGTATACTTTACTAATGTCCTGGAAAGAACATAATACTTACTCCAAGTGTAAGTACACATCATTGCTGATTATCACATTAGTGTAAATCCAATAACACTAATGAAACAGGGACCAAGTCTTTTGATTCATATGATCACAATCACATTCCACTGTGTTGACGATACTGTAATTGTGAATAAACATATGATCTGGATTTAACTAATTTTGTGTGTGTGAATGTAATAAACATATTAAACCATTAGCATGTAAAATTCATGCAAACATTAATCACTTCAAATTTCTTATATTGATAACTAATCAGATTGTAAAGAGTTTTATTTAGGGCATAAAACCCAACAATAACTTGTTGTATGTGAGTCATGTTTTCTCCTGTGATGAGTATATCATCAACATACACAAGGAGAAGGAGTAAATGACCATTTTGTCTGGTGTAGAACAAGCTTGAGTCAGATTTGCTATTTTGAAAACCCCACTGTAGCAAAGATGATTTGAGTTTGTCAAACCAAGCCCGAGTGTAAAGACCGCTTAGCTTAATTTGGAAATTACCAGTTAATCATGTTTAATTATAAAAATTATTTATAGCTATTTAAATAATTATTTTATACTGTTATTATTGAATTCTGAGATGCATTTTATGTCATTTAGTAGTTTTCATAATTTTGCATTTCCGGGGCCCGGTAACATGGAACTCGGTGTTTGGCTCAGTAAAATCACAACTTAGTATGTTAGTAGTTTGGGACGGTTTATTAGACATTGGGAATGTCGAGAATGGCCGGGAATTTAGGATTTCCCAAAAATACCCCTTTAGTGTTATTTATGTGATTTTAGTGTGAAGGGGCAAAATGGTCATTTTGCCCCATTGTTAGTTTGTCTTTTTGTGGCTTAATATTTAGAAAATATATGTTTAATTATGCTTTATTTTGGCTGAAGTAAAAAGAGGTTAAGTGGCCTTTCATTTCTATTTTTCAAAACTTAGAAAAAAATTACAAAAAAACTCTCAAAAGCTCTCTCTTTTCCTCTCTCTCTCTCTCGGCTGGTATGGTGCTTTAGGGCTGAGATTTCTTTGATTTTCAAGCTCTTTTCCTTTCAATCTTAGTGTTCTTCAAGTGTTTGGTAAGATCTTTATACCTTGTTCTTTTAATTTCTTGAATTTTGAGGAAAAAGATGATGTATGCATGCTTGAATTAGTTGTTGTTGCTACTGTGATTTTTATTGTTGTTTGCAGAGAATTAAGCTTGTTTAAATGAGTTGATTTGAGCTACTAGTAATGCATGATAGTTAGGTTGATTGAGTTATGTTTTTTTTTTATGCAAAAGCTTGAGTTTTCAAAGTAAAATGGTGAGTTTTGTTGCTGTGTTTGTTGAGGTCGATTTCTTGTGTTTTCAGAAGCTTTTATATGCATGTTTAAGTAGGTTTGATCTGATTTAGATGCATGTTAGTTGGATTTAACCAAGTTTGAGTTTTGGAACTCAAAGCTTGGGCTTTAATGGCACTTTTTGTATCTGTGCATTCTGGGTGATTTTGTTGCTTTAGAATTGTTATTTGGGTCATATTGAACAGGTCTGGAAGGTTTGAGGTTAATTGGATTTATTTTGGTTAAGTTATGAATTTTTGATTTTCTGCCTGCGAGGAACCGGAATTTCGGTTGTCCATCCGGAATTCCGGATGGGTTTTGAAAATTCCCAGAACCGGAATTCCGGTTGGACAACCGGTCTACCGGTTGGAGAAATTTCAAAAACCCTAGTTTTCCTCGTTTTTATGTTATTTGGGGTATTGCCATGCTTTTTGTCGATAGGAAAACTTTTAGCTCCTAGTTTAAGTCATCGGGAAGTGATTTAGCGTATCACTTATAGTGTTGTGATTTTTATGGCTTAAGAGCCTGTAATCCGCCGCGCAGATAGTTCCAGTCAGGTTGACCGGCACACATGAATTCGGAATTGAGGTAAGATTAGTATAAGAGTATGCATATATAGATTACATGTTTAGCGTGCATGTAGGAAGCCTGTTAGATTACATTAGATATGTATGTTGGCTTCGAACCATCCGACTGTGTCACATCGGTATAGGCTGGAGTATGACCAGCAGCTGGAGTATGACCAGTATGACCGAGTATAGGCTGACACTGTATCACATCGGTATAGGCTAGAGTATGACTAGCAGCTGGAGTATGACCAGTATGACCGAGTATAGGCTGATACTTAGGTTGGTGGTTCCGTACTATTTGACGTATCACATCGGTACAGACTAGAGTATGACTAGCAGCTGGAGTATGACCAGTTCGACCGAGTATAGGCTGATACTGTAACACATTGGTGCAGGCTGGAATATGACCAGCAGCTAGAGTATGACCAGTTCGACCGAGTATAGGCTGTTACTTGTCAATAGTACCGTCCCTATGAACGTTCAGGACTCAGTATCGTGTTGGACACGGCAGTTAGGCTTATGGTCATGGGTATGGGCATCTGTGTTGGGTTTTATGCCCTAAATAAAACTCATTTCAATATAATCAAATTTACTTTTTAATATAGATCAGAAACAACATTTAATGTTGCATGGTTCACATGATTTATTTCATGATTATATGTACATAATGTATGAATTCATCTGAAACCCTTTTCACATACTTAATCATGTTTATTGTGCTGTCAACACATTGGAAAGTAAACATGACTATGTGAATAAAGTTTCCTAGATTTATCAGACATAGGGTTTTACTGATATGATAATCTACAACAGAGTTTACTTGCATTTGGAGACATGCTATGTTCTTTCCAGAGCATTGGTTAAAGTAAAGCTCAGGTTGGATGCATGGAGTATGCATCGGAAGGGACCGATATTGAACTTTGACTTAGATTTATTAAACTTACCGTAATATCTATTCAAGTCAATATCGCCTAGTTGATCCTAGATCAAATGTTCTTAATCCTGTTATGATTAGGCTCAATCTTGAAACGCTATTCGTGTTCTTTGATTTGTTAGTTAAGCCTACTTTTAGGTCAGGGTGATACGTACATTTTGGGAACACGGTAGTGCAATTGAGTGGGAGCGCTAGCATAAACATAGAATCTATAGCTTCTATCTGGTGAATAGTAAGCAAAGGATGATCTCCTTCGAGCTTGACCAAACGAACATAAATGGTGGAGTACTCATTTCACATAAGCTGAAATATCATTTATACGGGGTCAAGTGTTTTAAGGAATAAATACATTGTCGGGTGTAATGGTAATTTAATCCCTTTACAGTGTAGATCATTCATATAGAGGATCATTGATCACATTAGGATTATAACAATGGATAACTAATGATGTGTCTATATGGTGGAACATATAGAGCATTCTATATACTGAGAGTGCAATTCTAAGTTCTATGCGTGGATTCAACGAAGAATTAATAAGTTAGTGAATTTTAGTGCTAAATTCTTGATCTACTTATTGGAAGCTCGGTTATATAGACCCATGGTCCCCCCACTAGTTGAGATAATATTGTTTGTAAGACTCATGTAATTGGTTTTGATTAATCAATTATAATTCTCAAATTAGACTATGTCTATTTGTGAATTTTTCACTAAGTAAGGGCGAAATTGTAAAGAAAGAGTTTTAGGGGCATATTTGTTAATTATGATACTTTGTATGGTTCAATTAATAAATATGATAAATGACAACATTATTTAATAATTATTTATAGTTATTAAATAATTAGAATTGGCATTTAAATGGTTGAATTAGAAAATTGGCGTTTTTGAGAAAATCAGATGCAGAAAAGGTAAAACTGCAAAATTGCAAAAAGTGAGGCCCAAATCCACTAGTATAGGGCCAGCCACTTTTGTAGGCAATTTAAACTGATATTTTCATTATTTTAATGCCAAATAATTCAAACCTAACCCTAGTGGAATGCTATAAATAGATAGTGAAGGCTTCAGGAAAATTACACTTAAATTTTCTATTTTTCCTTCAGAGAAAAACCTGAGCCTTTCTCTCTCCCTATCTTTAGCTGCCACTTCTTCTTTCTCTTCCCTCTTGAGATTTCGAAATTCTTAGTGTATGAGTAGTGCCCACACACAGCAAGTGATACCTCAATCATAGTGAGGAAGATCGTGAAGAAAGACTTTCAGCAAGAAGGAGGTTTCAGCATCAAAGATTCAGAGAAAGAGATCCAGGTTCAGATATTGATAATGCTCTGCTACAGAAAGGAATCAAGGGCTAGATATCTGAACGGAAGGAGTCATTTAATTCCGCTGCATCCAATGTAAGGTTTCCTAAACTTTATATGTGTTTATTTCATCGTTTTAGAAAGTTCATATTTAGGGTGTTAATAAACATACTTGTGAGTAGATCTAAGATCCTGGTAAAATAATTTCTAACAACTGGTATCAGAGCCATGGTAATTGATTTACTTGCAAGAAATTTGGACTTTAAAACGATTGTTTGTATGTTTTTTGGATGGTATCATGTTGTATTAAGTGTTATTTGATGATTGATTGATGTTTGTAAATTTTCGTAAAAAATAATTGCGATTCTGTTTCTGGCATTATTTTTATTGGATAGTATGGAAAATATTAAGCAAGTTAGCCTTTTACAGAACTCAATTTCGATTATATTTGAATTAGTTATGAATTTTTGAAGATTTGAAAAAATCGGAGCTCTACTGAAATTTTCCTGCGATCGCGAAAACTGTCCGTACAGCTCACAATTTTTTCGTTTTTCTTCGATTTTTCATGCTTTTTCATGGAATTAACTTCGGATTTTTTGTGTAGTTCTATATATATACTATTACTATTCCTAATTCAATTCTAATTATCATTTTGAATTAATTTAATATTTTTTAAATTTAATTCAAGATATTAGTGTAATTTGAATTTGAATAGAATTAGTATCTATCTTCTTGCTTAAAAATCTATCTTATTTTAAAATTTGATTATATCTTATCTTATTTTAAATTTAAAATAAGATAATTATAATCATGTAATTTTTAAATGATATAAGATATTTTGCTAATTTTTTAAATTTTGTTATTTTATTTATTTAAATTACATTTAAAATTTGAAAAAGATATTCATCTTTTCTAATTTTTTATTTAATTTTTATTTATAAAATAACATTTAAAATTTAAAAGTTGTTAGCAAATTTTTTTTGAAATGATATTTAGGTTGTTGAAACCTAATTTTTCAAAATTGTAGGTTTAATTTTAAATTTAAATATTTAATTAAATTTCGAAATTTTTTTTAATTTTTCAATTTTTTTTTTTTAAAAAAAAAATTCGAAAATTTATTTTTTTTAATTAATTATTTTGGAAATTAATTATTTAATTTAAAATTAAATAAATCCTACATCCAACTATCCAACTAACCTTGTTGCAGGAGTATGTGTTTTAGCTTGTTTGTAAGTTTTCAAAACCTATTATTACTTGATTGCAAATAGCCATGGTTACTTTTTGCCAGATCTAATGATCTGATGGCTCCCTTGGTCAAGTTAATAATTTGTAATAGGTATATTTACAATCTTCTTTCATCTGTGTATGACCTAGCAACATAATAGGACCCATCCAAAGTGTGTCTGTGTGGGCCTATGTGTTTAATTTCATTATAGATGCATATAGGTTCTTGTTGCTAAAATAGTTTTTGATAGAATTTATTTAGGCCCATTTAGTTTTTGGGCCTATTCAATTAATAACAGTTGTTCTTATTAAGGTTAAATTCCTCTCTTTTTGGGCTTTGTGTGAGAGTTGGGAGCCATAGTAGTGTGGGTACGACATACTGAACCCAGCACCCCCTCACATGAACCACCCCAATTGTGAAGGCTTATTTGCTTGATTTGAATAACTGTACTAGGTTAATTAAACTAGTTTAACCTAATAAAATTGATTAGCAACATAATTAATTTCATTTATTTTGAAATTAATTTAAGAAAAATATAGTTTAAAGAATTTTTATTCTAAGCTAAACTATATGTATTTTCTTGTATTTAATTAAATATAGAATTATAACCATCTAGATTCTTTCTGAAGCTTAATTTAAATTTTTCATTAAATATTCCTATTTAAGTAGAAATTTAGTTATCTACAACTAACCAACTTAAATCTGAATATCTTTTGAATTTCAAATTTTAAAATTAAGTTGAGGAATTTTAAGCATTGGTTATTAAGATTCTTTAAATATTTTTTAAGTTAATATCTTTTCGAATATTAACTTAAAATAGAATATTTTAGATATTTTTTAAGTTAATATCTTTTCAAATATTAACTTAAAATGGAATATTTCAAATTAAGTGGTTACAACTTAATTTTTGATATTTAATTAAATTTAAATTTGAAAATATTTAAGTTCTAGATTTTTTCTAATACAACTTAAATTAGATATTTTTTCAAATTTTGTGGAAAAGATACTTAGTCAAATAAGATATTTTCTAGATAGTTATTTCTAGACTACTTATTATTTCTAATATTAAATAGGAAAATATTATACATTGTGAAATTAATTATTTAAATAATTAATTTTGGTACAATTTATTTTAAGTATATTTTTTCCTAGTATTAAACTAAAGATTAATAATTAAGCCTTCTCTACACTTAATTATTTATTTCTTGAATTTAATACATTTAATTAATTTGAAAATTAAATATTTAAGTTGATTTTCATCATGATACTTAAATATTTCTTTTTCATGACACTTAATTAAATAGAAAATTATTTTAGTTGAAATTTATTTTTTCAACTAAATTTAATTAATTTTCAAAATATATTTTTCTTTATTTTATTAAACAAATTTCGAAATTGCATTTCTTAAATGCTGGAATTTCGAATTTTATTTGAAAAATAGATTAAAGTTGTAAATTATTTATTTTAATTTTGGACCAACTTAAATCAATGATTTTTTCATTAATTGATTAATTTAAAATATATTATTAGAAATTGAATTAATTAGTCAAAGGAAAATCTAGATAGATGATATTTTTGCTTGAAGTATTTTTCTAGTGTATTTAATTAAATAGAAAATTAATATTTAAGTTGATTTTCATCATCATACTTAAATATTTGAAATTTTTCTTATATATTTAATTAAATAGAAAAATTATATTTTTTGTTGCAAATTAATTTTATTAATTAATTTTGGGCCAACATTAAATTAGAATAATTTTTCCAGGATTAATTTTTTATTTTAACATGCATTTTTCAAAATTGTATCCTTGAATACTTTAATTTTTCGAAATGCAATATATATTTATAGAAAATTAAATTTGAGTTGTAAATTAATTTAAATTAATTTTGTAACAACTTAAATTGAATATTTTTCTAAATATTTATTGGAAATTATTACTAAGATGGAAATAATTCATGTTATTTTCATATCCATCTAAGTAAAATTTATAAATATTAAATTAAAATTTATATTTAGAATTTTTCATTCTAAATTGGAAATTTTAATTAAATAAATATATATTTAAAATAAATAGAATAAATAAAGAGAATCAAAGAAAATACAACTCTCTTTAAATAATGAGCTTTTAATCAAGAGACATTCGATCTCCATTGTGGGTTTTACACCGCGTTTGTTTTAGTGAGTAATCCTCCCTAATGGAGGAACGTTCATTAGCAATTTCGCACCGTTTAACCTCGCATGATAAGTAGTTTGTAAGTGTTTTGTATGGTATGGATCACCCTAATGGTGGCGACCATACTTGACTTGCAAATTATGAAACAATGGTGGAAGCTCATAAGATAGAATTGCCTTGACTCTCGCCTAAACGGGACAACGCTGAATTCCAATCTTCATCGAATAAAAGGTTGCTAGAATGTTTAACATTTTAGACGAGCTGACAACTCTATTCAATGCATGGTAGCTTTGACTCTCGCCTAAACGGGACACTGATATCAGTTTGTTGAAAACCTTGGAAATTATTTAGGATTGTATGTTTTAGTATTTTCACTTGTCATTCCTACTTGCTATATGCTTATAATTTCTGAATTGTGTATGAATTTATATTGAACCATGTTATTTTCTGTTATTAAGTTGTAGTTTAATTTCGAATCTTCATTGTTGGTCTAACTTGGCTTGTTTATCTAATGAGATAAATCCCTAGTGGATTTTCACCATTAGACATACATAATAGTGTTAGATCGAAAGATAAATATTGTATATGCGACATCTAGCTGTTCATCAATTGATGACACCTTAGACTAGTATTTTTACGATATGAAACAAGAAGATTGTATAAATAAGATTACTTTGACTTTCGCTAATCGAAGCATCGTTGGATTCTTATTTTAAACGAAATTATCCCAATTCCTCTTAGCTTATTCATTTCGAATTAGCTCAATAACATATCATTGGATGAATGGTCTATAAATCATTTCATGTCATTCTATATTTTCTCTTAAGAAATTAAATGACGCATATGATTATAATCCCGAAATTCTATTCCCAATTGATATAAAACCTCAATCTTAGAAATCTCCTACTTGTATGGGCAAATCAGACTTAGAGTTATATTAGTAGTGCTGGTCCAAGAAAGAATTACTCATTATATTTGGTTGAATTTAAGTCTTTGACTTTAATTTTAGAATCCAAACAGAAATTTTCTTATATTTCTAATTCCAGATACAATACAGTTACACTTTCTAAAGTGTTTAATATCCATCTTTTATTAATGGATTCAAACTGTATGGAATATGAGTTAGGTATTCTGTGACTAGGATCCACTTGCACTATTCTAAGAATTCTTTTATAAACCTAAGTCATCAAAAGACACTACCACATTTTTTTTTAATCTATGGCATTTGTATCTTGTTCATAGTGGATTTGACAAGATCAATCTCTGCAAAGAGTTAATATGCCTATATCCACTGAAAGTAGTTCATCTCATTCGCAGATGGATGTACATTCAGGGGTGGATATGAGTTTTTCATTGTATTCTTAAAACGATCACTCTAGATTATACCTTATGCAAAGAAATTTGAAATTTTTGAAAAATTTCATTAATTTCTAGCATAGTTAAAACCATTAAGGTAAGTGGTTAAAGATCTTGCAAACTGATAGGGGTGGAGAAATAGTTAGTAGATATGCAGTTCAAAGATCATTAAATTGATTTTTGAATTATATCCAAACTTACCTCCCCAGAAATTTCGAGTTGCACATTGATGATTAGTTACTAGTCGTTGCCTAAATCCTTTTATGGTAATACAATTTCAGAATGATGTAATGGTTGTATACTTAATGTAAATCATTACTAGATTCATGGATGACCTAATCAAAATCTTAAAAAAAAGCTAGAACTATTAACCATGGTTTGTTAGCTATTCTAAGAGATTAGGGGTGGACCATCCCATTGTCAATAGATAAGAAAGTATTTGTTCAAACAAATACTACTTTTCTAAGATAACGACTAAGTTTGAAAACAAGTAGCAAATAAAGGAGATATTTTTCTTGATTCCAAAAGTGTTCTATCATCTTATATAACATATGATGATCCCACTGCCTCTGTTGTCTTGTCACAACCGAAGAGATCAATACCATTTAGTTTTCTTTGACATAATTCACGGTACGTTGTCATAGTGGGAGAGTTTCTAAGAACTCACCCTCTTATGACTTGGGAGACACTAGTGATTAAAATCCATTGTGAGTTTAAACAAGTAATGGATTGTCAAGATAAGAAACTAAGAAGAAAGCCAATAGAACTATGGTTTAATCCATTCACATGGAGTAACCTAAAGTTTTCTATTACAAGGACATAAAAGGAAATTTTTTTTTATAAGTCTATTCAATAGACTTAACAAACTTCCTGTTCCTAGTATTATAGGTTTGAGTTTATCTAAACCTATGGCTTGTGGTATACCTGGTAATTACTTACTCTAATGCAAGCAACTTACTTTAGTAAGATCCTGAAGCATTTTCTTTCTAATGGCAATCTATAGAAGCTTCACAACTTCTTAGACATAGATTTTATTTATCTAAGGAAAAGTCTCAACTATTCCAGAAAAGATAAAGCCATGAAAGAATTTCTTATATCAACAGTGAGAGGTCTTAGATATGCTTTTGTATGCCTTAGACCAGACACCTGCTGTTGAGTGGGAGTAATGAGTAGGTATCAGATTAATCCAGGAGAAGAACATTGGAAGACAATCAAGTAAATTTTAAGATTAAGAAGAGGAACTATATGTTAGTCTATAAGGGTGTGTTTAAAACTCTTAGACTACACCATATCAGATTTCGAAATTTACCTTTGTGCTAGAAAATCTTTCTGATAAGATGGTGATTACTCTGGGGGTGGAATAGTGATTTTGGAGAAGTGTAAAAACCTATCTGAAGTCCCTACGTCTACCAGAGAGAGACTGAATGTTAAAGCTGCAGGAAAGGTACTTATTCAGTCTAAGGAAAGTTCTATACATTTTTGGCATCATTCCAAATTGCCTTAAACTACTAGTGTTAATTTCCTGATTAACCAAAAGTAGTTGCCAAAGGTATAGATTCCAGTATCCCAAGAGAGTAGACATATAGAGAGGAATTTCACATTATCAATGATTTTGTGATTAAAGGAAGAGTAATGGTGGAGAAAAGGTTGTGGTTAATTCAACCTTTCAGATCCTATTACGAGGAGTTTACTACTACTACACTTGATTTGTATATCAAGGAGTTGAGATTATTTGAAACACACTTTTTTGTTTTATATTAGTACAAGTGGGAGTTTGTTGGGTTTTATGCCCTAAATAAAACTCATTTCAATATAATCAAATTTACTTTTTAATATAGATCAGAAACAACATTTAATGTTGCATGGTTCACATGATTTATTTCATGATTATATGTACATAATGTATGAATTCATCTGAAACCCTTTTCACAAACTTAATCCTGTTTATTGTGCTGTCAACACATTGGAAAGTAAACATGACTATGTGAATAAAGTTTCCTAGATTTATCAGACATAGGGTTTTACTGATATGATAATCTACAACAGAGTTTACTTGCATTTGGAGAAATGCTATGTTCTTTCTAGAGCATTGGTTAAAGTAAAGCTCAGGTTGGATGCATGGAGTATGCATCGGAAGGGACCGATATTGAACTTTGACTTAGATTTATTAAACTTACCGTAATATCTATTCAAGTCAATATCGCCTAGTTGATCCTAGATCAAATGTTCTTAATCCTGTTATGATTAGGCTCAATCTTGAAAGGCTATTCGTGTTCTTTGATTTGTTAGTTAAGCCTACTTTTAGGTCAGGGTGATACGTACATTTTGGGAACACGGTAGTGCAATTGAGTGGGAGCGCTAGCATAAACATGGAATCTATAGCTTCTATTTGGCGAATAGTAAGCAAAGGATGATCTCCTTCGAGCTTGACCAAACGAACATAAATGGTGGAGTACTCATTTCACATAAGCTTAAATATCATTTATACGGGGTCAAGTGTTTTAAGGAATAAATACATTGTAGGGTGTAACGGTAATTTAATCCCTTTACAGTGTAGATCATTCATATAGAGGATCATTGATCACATTAGGATTATAACAATGGATAACTAATGATGTGTCTATATGGTGGAACATATAGAGCATTCTATATACTGAGAGTGCAATTCTAAGTTCTATGAGTGGATTCAACGAAGAATTAATAAGTTAGTGAATTTTAGTGCTAAATTCTTGATCTACTTATTGGAAGCTCGGTTATATAGACCCATGGTCCCCCCACTAGTTGAGATAATATTGTTTGTAAGACTCATGTAATTGGTTTTGATTAATCAATTATAATTCTCAAATTAGACTATGTCTATTTGTGAATTTTTCACTAAGTAAGGGCGAAATTGTAAAGAAAGAGTTTTAAGGGCATATTTGTTAATTATGATACTTTGTATGGTTCGATTAATAAATATGATAAATGACAATATTATTTAATAATTATTTATAGTTATTAAATAATTAGAATTGGCATTTAAATGGTTGAATTAGAAAATTGGCGTTTTTGAGAAAATCAGATGCAGAAAAGGTAAAACTGCAAAATTACAAAAAGTGAGGCCCAAATCCACTAGTATAGGGCCAGCCACTTTTGTAGGCAATTTAAACTGATATTTTCATTATTTTAATGCCAAATAATTCAAACCTAACCCTAGTGGAATGCTATAAATAGATAGTGAAGGCTTCAAGAAAATTACACTTAAATTTTCTATTTTTCCTTCAGAGAAAAACCTGAGCCTTTCTCTCTCCCTATCTTTAGCTGCCACTTCTTCTTTCTCTTCCCTCTTGAGATTTCGAAATTCTTAGTGTATGAGTAGTGCCCACACACAGCAAGTGATACCTCAATCATAGTGAGGAAGATCGTGAAGAAAGACTTTCATTAAGAAGGAGGTTTCAGCATCAAAAAAAAAGAGAAAGAGATCCAGGTTCAGATATTGATAATGCTCTGCTACAGAAAGGAATCAAGGGCTAGATATCTGAACGGAAGGAGTCATTTAATTCCGCTGCATCCAATGTAAACTTTATATGTGTTTATTTCATCGTTTTAGAAAGTTCATATTTAGGGTGTTAATAAACATACTTGTGAGTAGATCTAAGATCCTGGTAAAATTACTTCTAACAATCTGATCATGACCGGGATTTATGTATGAGTATTATTATGCTTTTCTTACTGAGTCTGTCGACTCACAGTGCTATGTTTATGTGTAGGTAAGGGCAAGGCTAGAGCTGATGGACCGTGAGCGAGCCGGTGAAGATTGTACATGTCGGGGCGGTTAGGCCTGGAGCGTACGATCATCGGGACAACAAGGCTTTTTTTTTTTGTAATTAGTCGCTAGGCGACAAGTATTTTGTATAGACAGTAAACTTTTGTAAATAGTTTTGTAATCGGGATCCCGAGTATTTTGTATAAATATTTTACAAGTTTAATTAAAAAGCAAAAATTTTAATTAATCACGTTTTCCATACACCTCGTTGATAAGCAACGAGCTGCACAGTATGTTTAAAAATCACGTAATACGCCTATGCTAGTTAGGGTATTACACCGAGGGGCTTGTCTAAGACCATAGATTGCTTTGTTCAACTTGCAAACATGATTTGGGTATTCTGGATCAATGAACCCTTGTGGTTGATACATGTAGACATCCTCTTTAAGATCACCATTCAAGAATGCATTGTTGATGTCCACTTGTTGAATGTCCCATCCGAATGTGGCTGCAAGAGTAAAAATAATCTGAATGGTGCAAGGTTTATTCACAGGGCTGTAGGTTTCAAAGAAGTCAATACCCGGGAGTTGTTGAAAACCTTTTGCAACTAATCTGGCTTTGTGTCTATCAACCGAGCCATCTTTATTATATTTGACCCTATACACCCATTTGTTGTGAACAATAGTCATATCAGATGTGGGAGGAACAAGTACCCATGTTTTCTTTCTTTTCAAGGCTGTTACTTCAGTCGACATGGCTGCATTCCAAATAGGACTAGCTAAGGCAGCCTTGAGGGATTTTGGTTCAGTCTCAACATTTGTGCTTGCAAGATATGTTTTTGGCTTAAAGATTCCATGCTTAGATCTAGTGATCATAGGATGGATATTGGTTTGTGAAGTGTGACTGTCAGCATCAGAATTTGTGTTGGGAGATGCTGGTATGGGGTTGATAAAAGACACAGAAGTGTCAGAATTGGTAATATGAGGGGTAGGAGGTGTAACTATAGGACTAGGGGTGGGAGTGTGATGAACACCAGGTTCTTGAATGTTGTTATGTGGGGGATTAGAAGGAAAAGAAGGCAAAGTATAGGTTGCAGAGTCAATGACAACAGGCAGAGAGTGAGATTGGGGTGAGGGATTGGAAAATAGATGAGAATAGGGAAACTCTTGTTCATTGAAAGTGACACTTCGGGCAACATAGATCCTGCCACTAGGATGTAGACATCTATACCCTTTTGAGGAGATGCTATATCCGATGAACAAACATTTGGAGGACCTAAAGGATACTTTATGATTTTCATAAGGTCTTAATAATGGAAAACAAGAACAGCCGAATACCTTGAGCATGTTGTAATCTGGTTTTTGATTAAACAACTTTTCATAGGGAGAGAGTAGGTTGTTTGTAGGTGTGGGAAGTGTTAATTCCATTTTTGGCATATTTAATTGACAAAAATATTTTATTATTTAATGTATATTTCGGCTGGCATATAATGATATGGTTTCCATATTTGTGTAAATCAAACTTGAAAGGAAAGTTGTCTAGCTTTCCTATTTTTGGAAAAAAGGTAAAAATGGTAAGTTTGGTTACCCATTTCGTTTTTTATCTAACCAGTTGTTATTCTGATCTTGTGTTGAGTTTCCCATTTTCTAAGATCAGGTTTCTTGAAGAGAAAACCGGAGCAAGACTTTCCTTTTCTATAAAAGGAAAGTTGTAGTTACTGCCCACGATTCTGTATTTACAGAAATGGAAATTCCTGGACTGATTGAAGAATTATTTTAGGGAAGTTTCTAGTGGGTTGAGGTCTTGTTCAGACCGAATGTAAGCTGTCAATGAGATGTATATTCATTATAAATACATCCTATAGCTGCTAGGTTTTGTATCTCTTTCACACACTTAGAATTGCTTTCATATCTTAAGGAAAGAGTGTCTTTGTTTAGTACCTCTCTTGGTACCTCTCTTGTATCTTTGAATTTCATTCATATCTTTAGAAAAGAGAGTCTTTGATTTGTAGAGAAGAGTTGTTCTACTCTTACTCTGTTTATTTGTTGTTTGTATTGTCTTGAGTCTGTATTCAAGTCTACAACGAAGAAGAACATCAGTGCACCTTCGGGAGAAGGGTATTTACAAGCTTTCGGGAGATTCCTTTTGAAGTCTTGCATCGGGAGGATACAAGCACACAACCTTCGGGAGATGGTTGTATAGGCTTTCGGGAGATAGCCTTTAAGCCTTGAATCGGGAGGATTCAAGCACTCTTCAAGGTGATCGAAGGGAGTTCGAGCACTTGGAGTTTTATCAAGATTCGGTTAGTAGGTGGAATACATCAAGCTTGCGGCATACAATAAGAGGGAGTCTATTTATGCATAAGTCAATTACTTTGTATTTTTGATACCGATCTAATGAATCTTATCTCTGGGCGTGGCCCCGTGGACTAGTAACAATCTGAAAGGATTGTTGAAACCACGTACAAAAATCTTGTGTGTTTTTACTTTTATGCACTGTTTGTTTTTCTGGGTTTCTCTGGAGTTACGGAGTTGCATTCTGTAACTACAGAAAACTGTTTTCAGTACCAGTTTTATTATTCCGCATTTAATTAATCATTTAATTAAATAATCAAACTGGGAATATTAAAATACGGAATTTCAATTGGTATCAGAGCAAGTCACTAAATTCTTAGTGAGATCTTGAGGTTATTCCGTTTAACTTGTTTTGTGTGAGATGTCTTTGTTTGCAGAAGGAAGTTCCATCTCTAGACCTCCTCTATTGAATGAGTCGAATTATCCTTATTGGAAGGTCAGGATGAGAGCTTTCATCAAATCGCAAGATGAGAAAGCATGGAGAGCTATTCTTACAGGATGGTCTCAACCTACTGAAAATGATGAAAAAGGTAATACTCAGGTAAAATCTGAACTCAGTTGGACCACTGAAGATGAAAAACTGTCTGGTTATAATAATAAGGCTTTACATGCTATTTTTAATGGTGTTGGTGAAGGTTTTATTAAATTAATATCATCTTGTGAATCTGCAAAAGAAGCATGGGAAATCCTTCAAATTCAATTTGAAGGTACTGCTGATGTAAAAAGATCACGATTTACCATGCTTCAAACTAGATTTGATGAATTGAGAATGTCAGATACTGAAACTTTAAATGATTTCTATGAAAGATTATCTGACATCTCTAATGAGTTTTTTGCCTTGGGAGAAAAACTAGATGAATCTGTCTTGGTTCGAAAAATTGTTCGAGTTCTTCCTGACAGGTTTGATACAAAATTGCTTGTAATGGAAGAGGCGAAAGATTTTGGCAAAATGAAGGTTGAGGAACTCATGGGATCTTTAAGAACCTTTGAGTTGAATCAACAAATCAAGAAAAAGAGTAAGCAAAATCTCTCGAATGAGAAAAGCAAAGGTATTGCCTTTAATGCTTCTGAAAATATTGTTTCTGATGATGAAAATGATGATGAAATGGCTCTATTGGCAAAAAATTTCCAAAAATTCTTGAAATCTGGTGGAAATAAAAAGTTCTTTTCAAAGAACCCAAAAGGTAACATTTCTGGTAACATTCCCTCTAAACCTTTTCCATCTAACAATAAAAAAGGTACTAAATGCAGAGAATGTGAAGGTTTTGGTCACACTCAATCTGAATGTGCTAATACCTTAAAGAAAAATAAAAAGGGATTGAATGTTACTTGGAGTGATGATTCTGAGAGTAGTGAGGATGAAAAAGAAAAAGTTATCCTAACAAGTGTTTTGTCAAGAAATTTGCAGGAAAAAGGAAAAAGCATTTGCTTGAACAATATCCTGATCAATGACAACAAGGAAGAATCCAGATCCGAATCAGATGAGTCAGAAATTGATGAGGATTCCATGATTGAATCCTACAAGGTAATGTTTGGTAAGTGGTTGGAAACTAGTGCTGAAAATCGCTCCCTGGTTAAAGATAATAAAATTTTGTGTAACAACATTAATGAGTTGGAAGATAAACTCAAATGTTGTGAATCTGAATTGTCTTTAAAAGAGTCAAAAATTATTTCTTTAACCAAGGAAATTGATAACATTAAAAAGAATGTTAAAATGTTAAATCCAGGTTCCACCATCTTTGAAAAAATTCAAAAATCTGGCCAAACCAATCATGTTGGGCTGGGTTATGTTCCAAATCAACCTGTGTCTAATACCACTAATAGTTTTGTTTCTGGAAGAACTGTTTCTACCTCGCAGGTTTCTGTCTCGACAGCAAAGCACTCTGTTGTTACAGAAAAGAAGCAGCACGGTAAGTTTGACAACTTCAAAGGGAAAGGAAGACGTTTCATTCCTATTTGCCATTTTTGTGGAGTAAAAGGTCACATTCGACCTAAATGCATAACCATGCATAACATGTTTAAATCTAATTACATTGGAAATAAACATGTTTTACAAAAACAAAAATGGGTTGTCAAAAACAAATGCTTGGTAGGTTCTACTTGTTTTAAAACTGTTGCTTCTAACATGTGGTATTTTGATAGTGGTTGTTCCAAACACATGACAGGTGAAAAAGAATTTCTTGTGAACATAAAACCAATGCACTGTGGAGAAGTTACATTTGGTAACGGTCTTACTGGTAAAGTCATAGGAATGGGAACTCTCAAGTTCGAAGGGCTTCCTAAACTAAAGAATGTCATGTTGGTTGAAGGACTAAAAGCTAATCTTCTTAGCATTAGTCAGATTTGTGATCAGGGTTATACTGTGAGCTTTGATAGCAATCATTGCTATGTATATAATATTCTTGATGAAATTGTGTTACAAGGGCTGCGATCTAGTGATAATTGTTATACTCTCACTACGCATGCCACTTGTCATTCTGTCATTGAAAATGTTACTGACCTATGGCATGAAAAACTTGGTCACATTCACTTTAAAAATCTGAAAAAATTATCTGTTTCAGGGATTGTTCGAGGATTACCTAAATTAGGTAAAGAGTCATTGGGAAAATGTGGTCCATGCCAGTTAGGTAAGCAACTGAAAATTTCTCACAAGAGTGTCCCAGATGTGAATACTTCCAGAGTTCTCGAACTCTTGCACATGGACTTAATGGGTCCAATCCAGATAGAAAGCTTAAATGGTAAAAGATATATTTTTGTTTGTGTTGATGATTTTTCTCGATTCTCATGGGTGGATTTTTTGAGAGAAAAATCTGATACTTTTGAAGCTTTCCAAACTCTGTGTTTGAAATTACGAGTTGAAAAAGATTGTAACATTGGCAAAATTGTTAGGATTAGGAGTGATCATGGTAAGGAATTTGAAAATACCGTATATGATGAATTTTGTAAAGCTAACGGTATTTCTCATGAATTTTCTGCTCCTAAAACTCCTCCACAAAATGGAGTGGTTGAAAGAAAGAATCGTACTCTAACAGAAATGGCTAGAGTAATGTTGAATAGCAAGAAGCTCACAAAGCGCCTTTGGGCCGAAGCCATTAACACTGCTTGCTATACCATCAACAGAGTATTCTTGCGCCCAGGTACTCACAAAACACCATATGAAATCTGGAAAGGTAAGAAACCAAATGTAAGTCACTTTCATGTGTTCGGATGTAAGTGTTATATTTTACGAGATCGTGATTACATTGGTAAATTTGATTCTAAAAGTGATGAAGGTGTTTTCTTAGGATATTCCACAAATAGTAGGGCATATCGTGTGTATAACATGAGAACCCAAACTGTTATGGAATCTGCTAATGTTGTTGTTGATGATCTAAAAGATTTTTCTGAGTTTTCCACAGAAGAACAGATTGAAGATTTGCTTGAGAAACCTGCTGCTGAGGAAAAGGAACCTGACGAAGCTTCAGAAGCAGTCGTCGAGGTTACTGTGCAGGAATCTGTTGCTACAGAAAATCCAACAACAAAAGAAACTGAGTATCCTTTAAATTCAATCACTGATCCAATATAGAGGGAACCATCCTCCAGGGTTAAAAAGAATCATCCTTCAGATCTCATCCTTGGAAACTTGGATGAGAGCATGGTTACAAGAAGAAAATATGCCAATGTAATTCAATTTTTATGTTTTATTTCTTCTTTAGAACCTAAATCTGTAAAAGAAGCTTTAATGGATGAAGATTGGTTTTTAGCTATGCAGGATGAGCTTCATCAGTTTGTTCGAAACAAAGTCTGGAAAATGATTCCAAGACCACCGTTTGTGAACATCATTGGAACCAAGTGGATCTTCAAAAATAAGAGTGATGAGTTTGGCACTATCATTCGAAACAAGGCAAGGTTGGTTGCCCAAGGATACACTCAAGTTGAGGGTGTTGACTTTGATGAAACATTTGCTCCAGTAGCTAGACTGGAATCGATCAGGTTACTTCTTTCCATAGCTTGCATTCTTGGTATTAAATTGTATCAAATGGATGTCAAATCCGCTTTTTTGAATGGGTTGTTAAAAGAAGAAGTGTATGTGGAACAACCTAAAGGGTTTGAGGATCCACATTTTCCTGATCATGTTTATAAGTTAGACAAGGCATTGTATGGTCTAAAACAAGCACCACGTGCTTGGTATGAGCGTCTAACTGAATTCTTGCTTTCTCATGATTACAAGAGAGGAAATGTTGATAAAACACTTTTCATCAAAAACATTAATTCTGATGTGATTGTTGCTCAAATATATGTTGATGATATTGTGTTTGGCTCTACCTCTAACTCTGAAGTGCAGGTTTTTGTTTCCCAAATGCAAAAGGAGTTCGAAATGAGTATGGTAGGTGAACTCACTTATTTTCTCGGACTTCAAGTGAAGCAATCAGATGAAGGAACTTTTGTCACTCAAAGCAAGTATGCAAAGAATTTGGTGAAAAAGTTTGGCCTTGAAAAAACCAAACATACCAACACTCCCATGAGCACTACTTTGAAATTAAGCAAAGATGAACAAGGAGTAAAGGTAGATCAAACTTTGTATCGAAGTATGATAGGAAGTTTGCTTTATCTTACTGCTAGTCGTCCTGACATTTGCTATAGTGTTGGTGTTTGTGCACGTTATCAGGCTAATCCCATGGAATCCCATCTTTCTGCTGTGAAAAGAATCATTCGCTATGTAAATAGCACTATTGATTTTGGGATTTGGTTTTCAAAAGACACTAATTCTAACCTTGTTTGCTTTAGTGATGCTGATTGGGCAGGTAATGCTGATGATAGAAAAAGTACTAGTGGTGGATGTTTCTATCTTGGAAACAATCTGGTTTCATGGCATAGCAAGAAGCAAAACTCAATCTCTCTGTCCACAGCAGAGGCTGAGTACATTGCTGCGGGTAGTTGTTGTACCCAATTGTTATGGATGAAACAAATGATGGCAGATTATGGGTTTGATTTGAAAACTTTAACCATTTTTTGTGATAACACTAGTGCTATAAACATTTCTAAGAATCCTGTTCAACACTCTCGCACTAAGCACATAGACATTCGTCATCACTTTATTAGAGAGCTTGTGGAAAATAAAATTCTTGTCTTAGAATATGTTGAAACTAGCAAACAAATTGCAGATATTTTTACTAAAGCTCTTGACTCGGTCCGATTTATTTCTCTAAGGAAATCCTTAGGGGTTTGTACTGTTTAATGCTTTTATTTTTCCATAATCCTTGATATTTGAGTTGTCTTAGAGTTCATAATGTCTTGTCCTTGTCCTAGAAGAAAATTTCAACCTTATAAGAACTTCAGTCATTATTTTATTGCTAATGTTGTAATATTATGATGTCATACAGGTTTGTCAGGAAAATTGTCCACTCCTCACAGGAATATTCAGGTTCATCAAACAGTGTTATGTAAGCTACCATTTTCGAATGTTGTTGTTCAAAAACTGTGTGTTCAAGCTCCATTGGATGAATAGAGCTACCTATCTCAATGTGTGAAAGCCATCTCTGAGTAAGTTGGAACTATGTAATTAGGAGTTATGTAGAAGATACGCTACCATTGAAAAGGGCTACCATTGAGGTAGTGTGACAGCGTCTCCTATGGGTACAATTTATCAGAAAAAGTCTTTTTGACAAATTGGGCAATGTTCCCTGCTTACACTTTCACACACTAATGCTTGACACAGTTTGTGGTAAAATTTGTTTATTCTCGAAAATGGTGTTATAAAGCTATTACATACTGTTTGATGTGCTTTAATATTCTTGGTGATGGAGTCAATTTTTCCTGTGAACCGGTATGACCTCATTCTATTACTTCATTAGTTTGATAAAATAATTTCTGATTATTCTTATGAGTTTGATTTTTTCATCAGGGACAAAGACAAATGGACATTGTGAATTCTAGTTGCAAAAATATCAAGGTTCTTTTATTTTTCTGTCATTTAATCAAAAATTAAAAAAAAAAATAAGATAATAAAAAAAAAAACAAAAAAAAAGGTTCGTGATCGAGTAGTCAAGTGAGCTTTGTTAAAAATTTTGTTATTTTTTTTATGTTTCATTATGTTCTTAGACACTATTTTTGCTCTTAAGTGGTGATTAGTGTTTTTTGTGTCTTGGTGTGTTCTCTTGTTCATTATTTGCATTTTTTCTTTGGGGGGCATCTTTTGAAAAAATAAAAGAAAAAGGGGGGCATATTTTTTGTTCGAATTCATTTTCGAATCCTTGTATATTTTTTTTTCTTTTATTTTTTCATTTCTTGGAAACATGTTTTAATTGTATTTATTTAGAATGTTTCCTTTATTTGTGTTGATTTGGTCTTTTTGGTGTTTATAGGAAACTTGTACTTAAATAATTAATTTTATTTTTGGTTTCCTTTTTGGTGGCTATTTCGGATTTGGTGGGGTTTTTATTTCTTGGATTTTGTGGGAATATATGGTTTCCTTTTTTCATTTAAGGAAACATTGACCACATTTGAAAAACCTTTCTTTGGTTTCCTTTTTTCTTTCCACACGTGGGTCAAGGGTAAGGAAGTTACCTTCCTTTTCAGTTTTCTTTTTTTTGGACATTTAAAATTGAAAGTTATATATTCTCAACTTCCCTTAATCCCACGATCACCACTCTCTCTTCTCTTTTTATTTTTTCTCTCAAAGGTCTAACATTGTTCAAAGTGTAAGAGGGTTTGTGTTCTAGGGTTTCAAAGAAAAAATGGCCAAAACTAAGAATGCCCAACCATCCAAGAAGCCCACTCGTGGATCTGCGTCTGCTTCACCGGTGTCTCCGCCTGCGCCGCCTGCTCCAGCAACCGGAGCTTCTGGTTCGTCTTCTGCTCCGACGAAGTCTGCCAAGAAATCGAAGACCCAAGCTCGAAAATCAGTGGCAAAATTCTCATCTCCTCTTGTTGGTGCCTCTCCTATTGCTTCTCCAACACCTGGGTTGGGTGATCATGATGAATCCCATTCATCCGATCACACATTGTCGAAGTCCTCTTCTTCGAATGGTGCTCCTAATGTCGACCAAGCTTTGGTGACTTTGCCCACGGTGAGTTCTCGAACAAGGTCCAAGGTTTCCACTCCTTCTAAGCCTGAAGTGGTTAAACCTAAAATTGCATCCAAAGGGAAAAAGGTGGTTTCTTCATCTTCAAAGGCCAAAAATCTCAAGGAGAATCCCCCTTCGGTCTCTTCCTCGGATTCTGAACCAGAAGAAAGTGAGGAGGATCATGATTCAGAGGGCTTGTCCGATTCAAGTGAAGAATTTGTGCCCAAAGATCTTCCTGTTGTTGATGATTCTGGATCCGAGAGTGAAGAACCAGAAACTGAGCCTGTCACTACAAAATCTGCTCCAGTGCCTCCCGCTGTTCCAAAGAAGGACAAAGGAAAAAGGCCCATTGTCTCTAATCCTGTTCTTCCACAGAAAAGAAAGAGGCCCTCTGGTATTTCTCTTGATAACTTCAAGCCTCACTCTCATTATTTTTGTTATAATGATCATGCTAGAGATATGAAATTCTATGAGAATAGGAATTTTACTGTGGAGAAAAATTTTAATGTTATTGCTCATAAGCCTTTTGGAGTGTATAACATGTTGAAAGAAAGACAATGGGTAGATACCTTGATCGGTTTTGATGGGTATGTGGATAGAATTGTGAAGGAATTTTATGCTAACATCACTGATGAGTT
The DNA here is from genome assembly GCF_029168945.1 of Cannabis sativa. NCBI lineage: Eukaryota > Viridiplantae > Streptophyta > Magnoliopsida > Rosales > Cannabaceae > Cannabis > Cannabis sativa. The sequence continues at coordinate 60,246,413 of NC_083604.1, forward strand.
TCTCGATGAGGACTCTTTCATGTTTGGCAAAGTTTTTGTCAGAGGACACTGGTATTCCTTCACTGTGAAGGATGTTGCTGAGGCTCTCAATTTGCCTATGGGAATTGAGCCAACTGATGTGGAGTTTGATCGTCAAAAGGTGTTCGGTTATCTCTCTGGTGATAATGAAATTGAACTCTCCGACACCATGCATATGTCTCAACTCACCTATCAACATGCTGCTCTCATGAGGTTTGCCCTATCCAATTGGTTTCCTTGCTCCAATCCGGTAAATGTTTCAAATGAACTTGCTTTCTTTTTATATAAAGTTTCAATTGGTGCTAAAATTGATTTGGCTGACATGATTTGGGAGCAAATTGTCTCTCTTCGAAAGGGTAAGAAACCTAGGCTCAATCTCATTTTTCCTCACTTAATCTATAAAATTTTATCTGATCAAGAGGAATTGATTCTTGAGAATGAATCAATTGAGATGCCTGCTGTTGGAACCACTTTCAAAATTCCTGAGAAGCCTCCTCAAGGAAAAGCTGCTCAAAGAAAGGCTCGGTCTGCCTCCCCTGGTCTTACAATTGATCCTGCTGCTGGATCTGCTTCCACTTCTGCTCCTACAGAAATGGCAGAATTCAACTTGCGTTTGGGAAGAATGGAGACAAGTCAGGCCTTGCTTCTTAGGAAGATGGACAGCATCATGAAATACTTCCGACCCAATGATGATGAATAAGTGGTTCAATCTTTTATCTTTTGCTTTTTATTAATGTTTATTTGATTTTATGACTTTGTTCTTGTTTGTTTTTGTTATCTTTGGCTCCTTGATAGACAAAAAGGGGGAGTAGTCATATTTTTTTTTGGATTCATTGAACTTTTTGTTTCAACTCTGGACCCTTGGTTTTAGGGGGAGTTGCTTGTTTGTGGTTTAACACTTTTCCGTTTAAAAAGTTGTTTATGGTTTAACACTTTTCCATTTAAAAAGTTGTGTTCTTCGGTTTGTAAGCTTTTCCGTCCAAAAAAAGTTCTATGTTTTATGTGTTAGAGAGCTTTCATGCAGGGGGAGTATTTTCTATACTCTTGTATCTTTAAAAAGCTATTTGCTTTGGTTTCTAACACTTGATGCAGGTTTTCTCATAATAAAATGTTTTGTCAATCAAAGTGCCAAAGGGGGAGATTGTTAATTCCATTTTTGGCATATTTAATTGACAAAAATATTTTATTATTTAATGTATATTTCGGCTGGCATATAATGATATGGTTTCCATATTTGTGTAAATCAAACTTGAAAGGAAAGTTGTCTAGCTTTCCTATTTTTGGAAAAAAGGTAAAAATGGTAAGTTTGGTTACCCATTTCGTTTTTTATCTAACCAGCTGTTATTCTGATCTTGTGTTGAGTTTCCCATTTTCTAAGATCAGGTTTCTTGAAGAGAAAACCGGAGCAAGACTTTCCTTTTCTATAAAAGGAAAGTTGTAGTTACTGCCCACGATTCTGTATGTACAGAAACGGAAATTCTGATCGATTGAAGAATTATTTTAGGGAAGTTTCTAGTGGGTTGAGGTCTTGTTCAGACCGAATGTAAGCTGTCTATGAGATGTATATTCATTATAAATACATCCTATAGCTGCTAGGTTTTGTATCTCTTTCACACACTTAGAATTGCTTTCATATCTTAAGGAAAGAGTGTCTTTGTTTAGTACCTCTCTTGGTACCTCTCTTGTATCTTTGAATTTCATTCATATCTTTAGAAAAGAGAGTCTTTGATTTGTAGAGAAGAGTTGTTCTACTCTTACTCTGTTTATTTGTTGTTTGTATTGTCTTGAGTCTGTATTCAAGTCTACAACGAAGAAGAACATCAGTGCACCTTCGGGAGAAGGGTATTTACAAGCTTTCGGGAGATTGCTTTTGAAGTCTTGCATCGGGAGGATACAAGCACACAACCTTCGGGAGATGGTTGTATAGGCTTTCGGGAGATAGCCTTTAAGCCTTGAATCGGGAGGATTCAAGCACTCTTCAAGGTGATCGAAGGGAGTTCGAGCACTTGGAGTTTTATCAAGATTCGGTTAGTAGGTGGAATACATCAAGCTTGCGGCATACAATAAGAGGGAGTCTATTTATGCATAAGTCAATTACTTTGTATTTTTGATACCGATCTAATGAATCTTATCTCTGGGCGTGGCCCCGTGGACTAGTAACAATCTGAAAGGATTGTTGAAACCACGTACAAAAATCTTGTGTGTTTTTACTTTTATGCACTGTTTGTTTTTCTGGGTTTCTCTGGAGTTACGGAGTTGCATTCTGTAACTACAGAAAACTGTTTTCAGTACCAGTTTTATTATTCTGCATTTAATTCATCATTTAATTAAATAATCAAACTGGGAATATTAAAATACGGAATTTCAGGAAGCCTGTTTATAAGGTAGGTAGCATAGGCAAAGGCTTCCCACCAAAAAGTTAAGGGCATGTTGGCTTGGGCAAGAAGAGTAAGACCCATGTCAACCACATGCCTATGTTTCCTTTCTACTCTCCCTTGTTGTTGGTGGGTATGAGGACAAGAGTTTCTTTTTAAAATTCCCATGTTTTTGAGAGTTTGGTATAGGGGTTCATATTCTTTGCCTAAATCAATTTGAATGCTTTTGATCTTGGTTTGGAAATGCCTTTCAATAAAGGCATTAAACTGTAAGAATAAGGTGGTGGTTTCAGCTTTGGTTTTCATTGGAAAAAGCCATACAAACTTAGTGTAATCATCAATAAAACTTAAGTAGGGGTGTTCGCGGTGCGGGTGGTGCGGTTTTTAACTATTTTTTCAAACCAACCCGCACATGAGGTTTTTCCAATTTTCCAAACCGCACCCGCACCGTGATACTAAAAAACCGCAAAAACCGCACCGCAAAAAATGATGCGGTGCGGTGCGGTTTTTGCAATTTATGCGGTTTGAACTATCACAATTTTTTTTTTTGAAATCATCATAAAATAATTAAACTATCATTAATATAATTATTCCAAAACACTTAAGAAAATACAACAAACTTGAAACTAATAAAAGTTATAACGACAACAATAAGTCAATAATCTTTTTAAAGTTTCAACAACACACCTAAATCAAAATAACAAACTTGAAACTAATTAAGTTCCAACAACAATATAAATGTACAACTAACATACTTACATCAATAGATTAAAAATAAAACAAACACAAACTGCCAACTCCAAATTTTAATACACATGTATGGGCTTGGGTTTGTTGTTAAGAAGAGAGGGTTTGTGAAGAGTTATGGATTTTGCCCTAAGATTTATAGGCTTGGGTTGGGCTCATATGTATGGGCTTAATAAAATAAATATAAAAATTGAAATTTTAAAAGATGCGGTGCGGTGCGGTTTGAATCGCGGTTTAATAATTCAAAACTGCAAACCGTACCGCACCGCGCGGTTTGGGAAAAATTCAAACCGCAACCGCACCGCGAAGAATTTCAAACCGCATTTTTTTGCGGTGCGGGCGGTTTGAGCGGTTTGATGTACACCCCTAAACTTAAGTAGTATTTGTAACCTTCACTAGAGCTATAAAAGGATGGTCCCCATACTTCAGAAAGAACAAGTTCAAAAGGCATAGAGGTATTATTCAAAGAAGGTTTAAAACTGAAATTGTGTAGTTTGCCTAGTTGGCATGCATCACAAAAAGAAATTTGTTTACATTTCTGATTTGGAACTACTACAGACAAGACTTTATTTAAAATAGCATGTGAGGGGTGACCAAGTCTTGAGTGCCAAATAGATGCAGTTTGAGATTGATCTTGAACGGGGTTACTGGTAGTAGTAAAATTGTAGGCCCTGGGTTGTGGTTTGAGTAGATTGGCACTGGTTTTAGGTAAAGCTTTGGACTGTGGAGAAGACACTTCAAGTTTGTATAGGCCTTCACTGAGATGGCCCTGAAGAAGGACCTGCTTGGTGATCTTGTCCTTGATAAGACAACACAAATTATCAAATTCAAGAATGACATTATTGTCTTTTGTAAATTGAGAGATGCTGAGTAAATTTTTTGTGACAGATGGGACATGAAGAATATCTTGCAAGACTAAATTTTTGGAAGGAAATTTTGTTGAGACTAAACTATGACCAATATGGTAAATGGGTAAAGATGAGCCATTACCTACAATAACCTTGGATTTCCCTTTGTAATCAGCAGCTGTGGACAGGTTTTGAGTATCATTTGTCATGTGGTGCGTGGCACCGGTATCAAGAAACCAAGCATTGCTCAAGTCTGGTGTACTTAATGAAGGACCTGCTTCTGTGAGAAAAGCTTGGGGAGAGTCACTTGTGGAGGGTTGAGAGGTTGTGTTTGAACTTTGGGGTGGGCCAGTGAAGGCAATATCGAACCTGTGATAGCATTTAATTGCAACATGGCCAGCTCTTCCACATAGTTGGCATATGGGTCGATTTCCTCTGCCTCCTTTGTTGTTGTAGTTTCCTCTGCCCCCTCTATATGGCACTCTAGAACCACGGTTGTTGTAAGAGCCTCGACCTCCATTGTTGATGTTTGTGGAAGCTGTGTTAGCTTGAATGTTAACAAGGGAGTCAGAAGTGAGCTGCTGAATACGCATTTCTTGGCTTTGAAGCATGAATTGGACTTCTTGGAGGGTGAGAGACTCTGTTCGAGATGTGAGATTTACCACAACGGCTTCGTACTCCGATCCTAGTCCTCCAAGAATATACAACACGAGATCATCATCAGAGAGAGGGTGTCCAGCAGCAGATTAAGAATCCGCATATTGTTTCATCTTGAGAATGTATTCTTCCACAGATTGTGAACCTTTCTTGGTGGTCTGAAGCAGATTACGAAGTTGAAGTAATCTAGCTCTAGATCGAGTTGCGAATAATTGAGAGAAGATAGCCCAGATCTCAGCCGAGGTTTGGCAATTCACAACGTGTCCAAGCATATTTTCACAAACAGACTTCATTAGCCAGTGCATTAAAAACTGGTCAAGTCGAAGCCATTGTTGATGAGCGGGATTAGGGACATTACCTGCAAGCAGAATTGGTGGTGGTGGGTTCAGACCAAGGATAAAATGATCTAAATCATACGCATGAATGGCGGCAAGAGCAAGGGATCTCCAGATAGTGTAATTTGATCGATCCAATCTGATATTTAGGGGCAAGAGATTGTTGTTGGGAAGAGGAGGTTGTATTTCGACTGGTGGATTTTGTTGGGCCATTCTTTCGTCTGCTGGAGGAGCTCTTCTTGCCGATTGATCGCCATTGTTAGACATGGCTCTGATACCATGAAGAAACTCTGTAAGCCAGAGTTCTTGAGCTGAGAGAGAAGTGATGAAATGGAGAAAGAAAAGAGAGAATGGATGGAATGAATACTGTGAAGCTCAATCAATTGATTGGCCTTTGATCTCTTTATTTATATAGGTGGAATTGTACAAAGGAGTTAGTTACAAGACAGCTAAACCAGCTAGACAAAATAACAGAAAATAAACTAACTAGCTAACTGTAAGAACAGTTACTTATATACAGTAATAACTGACTAACTACCACATATATCTCCAATAATGGATTAATATAGTCAATAGGTATAGATTTTATAAATAGGTATGGATTCATATATTCAATAAGTTATACGATATAGGTTTTATAATATTTATAGATTTGTTATTTTAATTAATAATTTGAAATAGTTAAAATAGAATTATAATTAAGGTTATAGAAAATTAGGTAGATATTTATGGAATTTTTTTAAAAATATTTTAGTAGCTATTTATCAATTTTTTTTAATTAAAATAATCATTAAAAAATATATTTTTTAATTAATTATTAATATTTATAAACTTAATATTAATATATTTTTTAATTAATTATTAATCATTAATATTTATAAACTTAATAAAAAATTAAAAAACTGAGAGAATTAAGGAGAAAAGAGAAAAGACATGTCACCACCTTATATCTCTCCTTTATATATTTATATAAATTGGGTTTTGATTGTAATTATTATTATAAATGAGATACATGATAACTAATTTTGAAATTATATGCAATTATTGTGGTGTTGGAGTCCTTCTTGTTCACCATGTCGTTTAATCAGATTATGATATCCACGCTTTTAATGAAAGCACCAACCTGTTGACCTCAAAAAGTGATCAACTGACAGCGGTGTCGTACAGATTTGATGCTTACCACGTGTTTGCATAAATAAGAATGAAAAACAATAGACAATAAGATTTTTTTATAGAGGTTCAGCTGTTGGAAATTATTTTACCAGGATCTTAGATCTACTCACAAGTATGTTTATTAACACCCTAAATATGAACTTTCTAAAACGCTGAAATAAACACATATAAAGTTTAGGAAACCTTACATTGGGTGCAGCGGAATAATATGACTCCTTCCGTTCAGATATCTAGCCCTTGATTCCTTTCTGTAGCAGAGCATTATCAATATCTGAACCTGGATCTCTTTCTCTAAATCTTTGATGCTGAAACTCCTTCTTGCTGAAAGTCTTTCTTCACGATCTTCCTCACTATGATTGAGGTATCACTTGCTGTGTGTGGGCACTATTCATACACTAAGGATTTTCGAAATTTAAGGAAGAAGAAAGAGAGAGTGGGTTCGGCCAAAGATAGGGAGAGAGAAGGCTCAGGTTTTTCTCTGAAGGAAAAATAGAAAATTTAAGTGTAATTTTCCTGAAGCCTTCACTATCTATTTATAGCATTCCACTAGGATTAGGTTTGAATTATTTGGCATTAAAATAATGAAAATATCAGTTTAAATTTTCTACAAAAGTGGCTGGCCCTATACTAGTGGATTTGGGCCTCACTTTTTGCAATTTTGCAGTTTTACTTTTTCTGCATCTGATTTTCTCAAAAATGCCAATTTTCTAATTCAACCATTTAAATGCCAATTTTAACTATTTAATAACTATAAATAATTATTAAATAATATTGCCATTTATCATATTTATTAATTGAACCATACAAAGTATCATAATTAACAAATATGCCCCTATAAACTCTTTCTTTACAATTTCGCCCTTACTTAGTGAAAAATTCACAAATAGACATAGTCTAATTTGAGAATTATAATTGATTAATCAAAACCAATTACATGAGTCTTACAAGTAATATTATCTCAACTAGTGGGGGGACCATGGGTCTATATAACCGAGCTTCCAATAAGTAGATCAAGAATTTAGCACTAAAATTCACTAACTTATTAATTCTTCGTTGAATCCACGCATAGAACTTAGAATTGCACTCTCAGTATATAGAATGCTCTATATGTTCCACCATATAGACACATCATTAGTTATCCATTGTTATAATCCTAATGTGATCAATGATCCTCTATATGAATGATCTACACTGTAAAGGGATTAAATTACCGTTACACCCTACAATGTATTTATTCCTTAAAACACTTGACCCCGTATAAATGATATTTCAGCTTATGTGAAATGAGTACTCCACCATTTATTTTCGTTTGGTCAAGCTCGAAGGAGATCATCCTTTGCTTACTATTCGCCAGATAGAAGCTATAGATTCCATGTTTATGATAGCACTCCCACTCAATTGCACTACCGTGTTCCCAAAATGTACGTATCACCCTGACCTAAAAGTAGGCTTAACTAACAAATCAAAGAACACGAATAGCCTCTCGAGATTGAGCCTAATCATATCAGGATTAAGATCATTTGATCTAGGATCAACTAGGTGATATTGACTTGAATAGATATTACAGTAAGTTTAATAAATCTAAGTCAAAGTTCAATATCGGTCCCTTCCGATGCATACTCCATGCATCCAACCTGAGCTTTACTTTAACCAATACTCTGGAAAGAACATAGCATTTCTCCAAATGTAAGTAAACTCTGTTGTAGATTATCATATTAGTAAAACCCTATGTCTGATAAATCTAGGAAACTTTATTCACATAGTCATGTTTACTTTCCAATGTGTTGACGGCACAATAAACAGGATCAAGTATGTGAAAAGGGTTTCAGATGAATTTATACATTATGTACATATAATCATGAAATAAATCATGTGAACCATGCAACATTAAATGTTATTTCTGATCTATATTAATAAGTAAATCTGATTATATTGAAATGAGTTTTATTTAGGGCATAAAACCTAACATCAACCCCCTTGTGATAGCAGGTAATGACCTATTCCCCTTTTAGTTGTATTTATGCTGAGGGAATTACTATCCATATCACTATAGGTGGGATCTGGTATAGTACCCTTAGAATTACAAGGTATGAATCAATATTGGCAAAACTCAAGTATTGAGAAGTACCAGGGAAGGCCTGTGAGAGAGGAAGTGGGGAAAAGAGAGAGAGAGAGAGAGAGAGAGAGAGAGAGAGAGAGAGAGAGAGAGAGAGAGAGAGAGAGAGAGAGAGAGAGAGAGAGAGAGAGAGAGAGAGAGAGAGAGAGAGAGAGTTTATCAGACACTTAGAGTTCAAGATCAGGTTTCTAGTTTAGAGGCAACTTAGGTTTTCAGCCTAAGGTTAAGGTCTTTATATAGGAGACCTAAAACTTTAAGTTTACAATTCAAATCTTTTAGTATTTGTATAATTTGTTAGATATTTACAAAAGACCAATGTGCCCTTGATTATAGATATTATTCAGCCATTCTATTGGCTTTTAGGGCCCAATTCACAGCCCACAGTTGTCTTCCACGTGTAGAAGTATCTAGGAAAGCCTACAGTGCACTCCTTGGTCGGCCAGGCCCCTGTGGAGGCCAGGATGGCCGACCATGGAGCTGTCCCAAGGCCGGCCGGCCATGGAGCTGTCCCAAGGCCGGCCGGCCATAGGGTCGGCCAGCTCTTGAGAGGGAGCTTGTCTGTCACTTAATGTCCGTTTGAGTGTTGGGGTCTTCGTTTACTGCCACGTGGCATTAATCTTGTCCATGTAAGCATGCCACGTCATGAGAATAAAAAATGGGATAACAAGATGTTATAATGTTACACTGTCATTATGTGAAAGTTTAAACTTTTGTATTTTGGTGGTGGATAGCTAATGTGGTCATTCCAAGAAACTAATTAAAACCCTCTCTAATAAGTTACTTTAGGGGTGTTCATAAAATAGTCGATCCAATTCAATTCGCACGATCCCATCCAATTCAACCCGTAAAGTACGAATATTCGTACTTGTGCGGATTGGATTGGATTGGAAAATTCAAAATCTGCACTTGTACGAATTGGATATTGATTGACATGTAAAAGTAACCGATCCAATCCAATCCATACATATTTAAAAAAAATTTTAAAAAATTTATATATACAATTAGCATTTTAATATGAAAAAAATAGTAATTTAAAATCTAATACATATAATACAATTATATTTCAAAACATAATAGATTAAATTTATATTCTATTCTTATATATATATTTCTACATACAATTTAAAACAAAATTAAATATTTTTTTATACATACAATTTTTTTTCGGGATATTGGCGGTTAACCTACTTGAACTTTACAGTTTTTAACAGTTAACCACAAAAACTAAAATTTTGGCGGCAAAACTACCTAAACTCCCATTCCGTTTTGCTCTGTACACATCCATCCAAAAATCACAGTTAAGTGTCACGGTGGACTGCCTACGTGTACACACTTGTACACGTGACAAATTTTTATTGGTCCACTTAATATTAATTTTAAAAAATAATTATAAATATTTGAAAAAATTAAAAAATAAAAATAAAATAAAATAAAATATTTTTTTATTACTTTTTTTCTTTTTCTTTTTCTGCTTTTTTTCCGTTTTTTTCTTCTCTCTCTCTCTTTTTTTTTTCTTTTGATTTACTCTTTTTTTCCTCCTCTCGCAGAACCCACACCCACCCACTCCTTCTTCTTCTTCCTTTCTTCATCTCCTTCGTCTTCTTAACTGTGATTCTCCTCCAAACCCTCATGGGCAGACTCCGTATTCGACCAACCAATAACCCTTTATTCTCCCTCTCCCAATCCCAATCCCAATCACAATCCCTCGAAGACCTTTTCTTCGACTTCGCCAATTTCTCCGACAAAGATTACGAAGATGACGACAGTTTCAAAACCCAGCTCCCTAAAGAAGAATCAAAGCTCGAGAAGGAGATAATTCGCCTCATCCAAGTTTTTTTTGCCCATTTCCTAAATCTGTCTTATTCAAAGAGGTTTGCTCTTTTTTTCCTTTTTCTAAAGCTGTCTTATTCTTTCCAACTGTTTAACATGAAAAAAATGTAAACTTGGTGCTCCAAATGTAAAATTCTTCTTAAATGTAATTTCACTTGTATTAGCTTTCATGTTTTTTCTATTTCGGGTGTGAAGATTAATGGTTTAAAGTAACATGAGTTTGTAAAGGAAGAGGCTTTGGCTATTAATTGGCATGTTTTTGTTGAAGTTTGAGTTTGAATTGGGATTATTTTGTGTTGAATTACAGAAGAAAGTAGAAAAAGATGGTAAATTAGTTCCTGAGCTGATGCAGAAGAAGGTAAGTTATTCAAATCAAATTTCTTCTAGTGATTAAGCCTTGTTTTGGGACTTGAAGTTACAATAATGGAATTTCTTGCCAAATTGCAGAGAAGATATATGAAAATATGTGAAAAAATTAAGAAGAGGAAGGAGATGAAGAAAGGAAGAAGAAGAAGGAGTGGGTGGGTGTGAGTACAACGAGAGGAGGAACAAAAGAGTAAATCAAAAGAAAAAAAAAAGAAAGAAGAAAAAAACGGGAAAAAAAAAGCAAAAAAAAAAGAAAAAGAAAAAAAAAAAGTAATAAAAAATATTTTATTTTTTTTCTGATTTTTTAATTTTTATTAAATATTTATAATTATTTTTTAAAATTACTATTAAGTGGACCAATAAAAATTTTCCACGTGTACAAGTGTGTACACGTAGGCAGTCCACCGTGACACTTAACTGTGATTTTTGGACGGAGTTGTATAGAGCAAAACAGAATGGGAGTTTAGGTAGTTTTGCCGCCAAAATTTCGATTTTTGGGGTTAATTGTTACAAACTGTAAGGTTCAGGTGGTTTAGCCGCCAATATCCATTTTTTTTCTTCCTTTGAATTTTTTATTTGTTATTTTATTTATTTTAATTTATTGTCGAAGATATAAAATAACAATAATTTATTTTATTTTGTTGCTAGTTATGTAAAAAATTATTTTTTTTCATAAATATTAAATAATTTAATATTAAAAAGTAACCAGTTTAAAATAACCGATCCAATCCGTACTTTTGCGAATTGGATTGAATTGGATTTAAGCTATTGCGTGGATTGGATTGGATCCAAAATATGAAATTCGCACTTAGTGCGGATCGAATGCACTATGAGCAAAATAGTACGAATTAGATCGGATGAACACCCCTATGAATCTCTACCCTCTCATTGTGTGTACTTCAAATTAAATTATGTATATATATATACATATTTCAATGGTAGAAGACAAAAATTGAAAAAAAAAAATGGAACCCAAAAAGGAAGAAAAAATAAGGGAGAAAGGAAAAAAAATGAAAAGAAACCAAAAATAATAAAAAAAAAATAATAGTGTTATCCCAAATTTTGCACTCTGACGTGGCATCACATGAATGGTGACACGTGGAATCCACTTGGAATATCTGCCCGGGAAGCATAGTCCGAGCAGAACATATCGCTGGCACGCTCAGAGCAAAGTTTTCAGCAATCCGCGTAGAGCAACCAACACTTAGCGAATTCAGCTTTCGCATCATCAGTCATCAGCACAATCCCTATAACTCAGGAATCAATTTACGTGGATATGGCATACACACGATCCTACTATCAGTGTATTCAGCCTCAATCCCACGATCCTTGTATTTAGCATTGATCCCATGATCGATCTGTTTATACGCATTGTAACGAGAGGGGAAACTCTTCCTCTCCAAGCTTACTGGCCCTATAAATAGTGATGTATGTTCACTGGGCAAAAGATCGGTCAAAAAATCAGTTGAGCTAAGACTATACTATTATCTAAGAATTATATATTCAGAGATACTGTTGTAAGAGCTATAAGAAAAGGAATCTTTCTCCTTGATCTTAAGTCAATACAAATAACGAGGATTAGGCTATTACCGAACTGCTCGGGGCTGAACCTCTATAAAATTTCTGTGTCTTTTTATTGCTTTATCGTATATTTGTTATTATAAATCATTTATCGCTTGTAAAACAGACTCATTTTCGTTGGCTAAAAGTGAAGTCAACAAATAGATTTAGGAAATGGGAGAAAAATAAAAAAAACAAATAAATAAATCAAGCAAAATATATAAAAAAAAATATAACAAATAAAAAGATAAATCTATAATCTATAATCTATAACTTTAATAAAAATGAGATGTTTATAGGCTTATCCTAATTGAATTACCAAAATAACCTTTATTAATTATGAAATTACGAAAAAGAAAATTCCCATTTATCTATAATCTTCTATAATCTATAACTTTAATAAAAATGAGAATATTTATGGGCTTATCCTAATTGAATTACCAAAATAACTTTTATTAATTATGAAATTACAAAAAAGAAAATTCTCTTTTAGCTAATATATCTTTATATATATATATATATATTTATATATATGGAAGAGGTTTCAATGGTTACATTTTTATTGTAACCATCATGATTATATTTTTTTAAGCCATTGGATTACTATTAAATGGTTGTGATTAATTTGGAAATTAAATAAATATAAATAATAAATAACTTGTAACTTGAACGTAACCTAATAATTTATCTCCTTATAAAACTTTAATTAAGATTAATTATACTTTAAAATTAAATTAATTATAATTATTAATTAATTTTTTGCAATTTATTACTATATAAGGATCTTTTAGCAATTTATTTTTTTGCACTTAAATTATTTAAAATTTTATAGAAAAACTTTTTATAATTTAAAATTATACACATATAATTTCATAATTTAAATTTTATTATACTTGTAATCTTAATTTTAAATTATTACACTTAATTATTTATTTATTTTATTTAAATATTTAAAAAGTAAGAAGTGAAATAAGTTGAAGGATTTTTTAGAAAAAAATGGCTACACTTGTAATCGATTGACTAGCTTGAGGTCTCATACTTAGTTCATCTAATTGTAACAAAATAATTAAATATCATTTAAAAATAATTAATTATTTAAAAATTTATTATAAGAAGAGAATTTTAATTTGTGTAAAAAGAAGTTTAATTTTTGTAAAAAAATAAATTTTATTGTAAATATTATAATTAAATGGCTTAATTATTAAAATAATTAGAGTAAGGATTTAAATATAAATATTAATTACTAAAAGAGGTCTTGTTAAATATTTAATTAATTATTTTAAGAAAATAGTTAATTATAATTAATTAATTCTAAAAAAGGAATGTCTACCTATTAGTAACCTGCTATTACAGGTCAAAAAAAAAATGTAACCATATGGTTACAATAAAAATGTAACCATTGAATAGTCACCCATATATATATATTCAATACTTTGTATTGTTTTGGTCTCAAAACTTAATTTTTGTTATGTAAAATTTTGGTATTTATAAACTTGAGTAATTTGCGGCATAAATACTTAAGTTTAATTCCCAGTTGTAAATAAATACACAAATTTAATTTTTGGCCGCAATAATACCTAAGTTATATTTCTGGAACTCTGTAGGTACCTAATTGTTAAATATTAAGTAAATTGACATGTGGCAATCTCTAATTGGTCCAAGTCATGAATTTTTATTTTTTTTTTTAAAAAATAATTTATAAGAGTAATTTGCGGCATAAATACCTAAGTTTAACTCTCAGTTGGAGATAAATACCTAAGTTTAATTTTTGGCGGTAATAATACCTAAGTTATATTCTTGGAACTCTGTGAATACCTAACTGTTAAATGTTAAGCCATTATATCCACATGTCATTTTCTTATTGGTATATTTGAACTAATTTTTTTTAATGAGTTGGACTAATCAGGGATTGCCACGTGGCAATTTATTTAATTAGGTACCTACAGAAGTTCCAAAATTATAACTTAGGTATTATTACCGATAAAAATTAAACTTAGGTATTTATTTACAACTGGGAGTTAAACTTAGATATTTATGCCGCATATTACACTAATTTATAAATACCAATAAGAAAGTGACACGTGGATAATGATTTGACATTTAATGTTCAGGTATCTACAGAGTTCTAAAAATATAACTTAGGTATTATTACCGTAAAAAATTAAACTTGGATATTTATTTGCAACTGAGAGTTAAACTTAAGTATTCATGCCGCAAATTACTCTATAAACTTCTACTAATTGAATTACTAAATAACTTTTATTATTGAAAAAAAACTCCCATTTATAGCAAATATATATTTATATATTTATTATTGTTTAGCCTCAAAACTCATATTTTTTTTTATTTATTTGAAAATTTTGTCCCATTATATATATATATATTTAATAAGTGATGAATAGTATATTAATATTATAAAATTATTATTTTGTAATTTTGATTCCTTCTATTTTCTAAAAATTAATAATTTAATGAACTAAGTTATGCATTTTTCCTAACATTTTGTAAGATAGTTTAAACTTTTACATATAAAAGTTAAATTATTGTCCTTTTTTTTTTTGAAATTTTTGTAGAGTTCAATGTATATTCAAAGTTCATTAATTATATGTGTTCTTTTCTTTTTCTTTTTCTTTTTTTTTTTTTTATTAAAAAAACTATTTATAATGAATGTAGTGATAGTTTTAAATTAATATTTTGTAATTTTAATTTTTTTAATTAATAATTAGACGAAATATTTATTCATTTCGTGCAGTAATTTATACATATAGTTTAAATTTGAAGATATAAAAATTAAATTAAGTTATCGTAATTTTTATTTTAATCTTAATTTTTTTTATGAAGATTCGTTTTAATTTTACGTATAATGTGGAGTATTTTGCGTAATTTAATATTCTTGGTTTTATTTAAGTATATTTGTTTGGTTATATTATTTTAACAAATGTTAAGTATACTATTTTTATATTTTTCTTAGACTATATAAAAGTATATATTGTTTTATAGGCAAGTACATTATCATCAATGCTATTTTATAGTCAAGTATTGAGATAACTCATTTTTTTGGAAAATTCTACAATGCACCCCCTTAAAATGGATATATTGATGCACCCCTATCTGTTTTAGCATCCGAAATAATTTTTTAGTCAAATTTTTTCTCATGGTCATATACGTTATAGTTATTTAAGACATCTTACAAAATTTTGAAAAATTTGAAAAAGTTTAACACACCGAAAACTACGTTCAAACAGTGTATTGTACGCATGACTATTTTATTTTACACACGTGTAAAATAGACTGTTTGAACATTATTTTCTATATTGTAAATTATTCCGAATTTCTCAAAATTTTGTAGGATATCTTAAATAGATATAACGTACATGAATATGAAAAAAAATTAAACTAAAAAAATTTTCTAGATGCCGAAACAAGTTAAGGGTGCATCAGTACAACCCTTTTAAGGGGGTGCATTGTAGAATCACCCCATTTTATTTATTTATACATAAATATATATATATGCATATAAAACTTAAAAAGAGCAAAACATCGAACACTAAATCAAATTTGTATAGTAGTATATTTAATTGTCGCTTAATAATTCGTTAACTTATTAATTTAACAATTAAACCTATATAAAGATAATATAAACTCTTTCATATTAAAATGTGTATATAGCAAACCATAAAACTGTATAATTATTTTTAAAAAATATTTATTTAATTATTATAACAATTAAGTAATGTATCTTCTTTCAAAATAATTATTTTTTAAAGAAAAACTAAAAAATGCCTCACGTGCATAACACGAGTACTCTCACTATTAATAAGTAAGAAAACAGAATGAAAAAAAAGGACTAAGGAAACACTGAGATGAACAAAAAGAAAAATAAAAAGTTGATGAAAAAAAAACAAAAAAGAAATAAAAAAAATTATAGTTAAATAAAAGGGAAATCTTCCCTTTATGTCATTTTGGAATTTTTTATTCACTTTCCATGTTTTTTTTTACATATTTTTTATTTTTATAAAAATTATTTCCATTTCGAAGTATACTATTTTTATTTTTATGAAAATTATTTTTATTTTGAGATTATATTGTTTTTATTTCGAGATTATGCTATTTTTATTTTTATAAAAGTTGCTTCTATTTCAAAGTTATGTTGATCTATTTTCAATGTGAATTGTTTTTATTTTCAATGCTAGTTATTTCCATTTAAAAATATATATTGATATATGAGGTTAAATGCTAGTTGTTTCTATTTTGAAGTTATACGGTTTGTATTTTGTGATGTTAAATTATTTTTATTTTTGAGGTTAAATTATTTCTATATTTAAATTATTTTTACTGCTAGAATACAATAATAATAATATTTTTTCTTCGTATAAACCGTAAAAGTGATTATATGTTTGAAACTCTTTTCAGGTTATGATTCATAACTTTGGGTTTATAAAATGTTCTCCCTTAGAAATTTAGATTTTATGGAGCAAATATAATGAGTTCCCAAGAGAAGTGTACAATTATCAAAAAATAATAATAATAATAATAATAATAATAATAATAATAATAATAATTGTGAATTAAATTTGATGTTACAATATAAATAAATAAAAAATTAATTATAAAATTATAAATGAAAAAACTCCAATAAAATACAAATACCTTAAAAAAAATAAAATAATAAAGAAGGGTTAAAAAAAGAAAAAATAATAGGAAATCTGATAAGGAAAAAAATGTAAATATGAATGTGTAGTTGAAGATGTAGGGTACTAAAAGTTTAACAAATTTAGATATGAACTTTTAAATTAGAGGAAATTAGACTCTATACCCTTTTTATATTGTCTTCTTTTATGTTTACCTTCTTTTTTAAATTCTATCATTTTTACCTATTTTTTTAAATATTGTACCAATTTTGCCCCTGTCACTTCAAGATATTCTTTATGTGACTCCCTTATGTCAGGGTATTTTAGGTACAATACATATAAAAAAAAGTATATTTCAATTAAATAAAAATTAGAGGTAAATTTAGTTAATTGATTGATAAAAGAGGCATTTTTCAACTTACCCCTTTAAATTACTTAATTTAAAAGTATGGTAAATTAAATACCATAAAACAATTTCGGGGGCAGTTTTGTCCCATGTGGTTCGCTCTGACAATTTAGCGGTCCATGGCTTGGCAAAGCATGCTCTGCGGTTAGACGATGAGCTATTCTGGTTCGAGGAGGATCCAACGCCGGTGGCGGACGTCTGCGTCGTAAATTCATGAGTGATTCTAATCACTTTGTCAAAAAAAAAACCATAAAACAAATAATAAAAAAAATGCCAGAAAAGATGCATAAAAAAAATGCCAGAAAAGATGCACAAATAAAAAGTGAGAGGGGTGTTAATTACAATCTCTTAGTCAATCTTTATTCCTAAAACTATGTGTTGTAATATTTTTTTTATAGCGATATTTGTTATAGTTACAAATTTATTTTTGTAAATTTTTGAAAAATTCTAAATAATTTATAGTATTAAAAATAGGGTTCCTAAATATTTATATGGATGATATTGTGAAAAAAAAAAAATTAAAAATAATATTTAACATATAGTTTCTAGTAGAAAAGTTAATTAGGAAGTTGAGATTGTAATAAGAGGTATTCCTCTTAAAATTATCTCATAAATGTTAAACATTTATTAGGAGGCGTTTGAATAGGAATGAGAATGTGAATAGGAATAGGAATGGAATAAAATTTAAAATGCAAAAAAAAAAAAAAATTGATAAAAAAATTATTAATTTTTTTTTCTTATTACATTGGAATGGTCATTCCTTTCTTTTAAAAATGGAATAGCCATTCCACCAAAATGGTGGAAAGAGCATTCTATTGGAATGTCATTCCAATACTTTAAAATGTAACCAAACAAAGGAATGGAATGAAAATTGTTTCCTTTCCATTCCATTCCATTTCATTACCTCCAACCAAACGTTACCTTAATTTCCGTCCAATAATAAATGGGAATATATATGCCTACGGAGAGAGCCACGTTAGCCAAATCGCGGTGGGAAAAGTGGGAGCGTGGAACAAGAAAGACAGCTCGTCACAGACTCATAATAATACCCCAACCCAGATTTTCATTTTTTACAACGTTTCTCCAAAATCTCCCTTCTATTTCACAAATCCCCTAACTCACATCTCCATCTCCATGTTTATGCGTCAATCTCTTCTCTCTGTACGTTCTCTCTCTCTCTCTCTCTCTAAAAAAAGATGTTCATGTAAATTCTGCATAAAATTTGGTTCCTTTGACGATTGATGTAGCTTATTAGCTTGCTTTTTGCGTATGAACGTTCAACATTTTGCCATTCAGTTCAGTTAATGTTGTTTTCCCTCTAGTAATTGAAATTAGCTTTTGTTGTAGGTAAATAATGATTTTCAGTTTCTTAGGCGGAAAGAAAATCGCGTATTGTTTAGAATTGTTTGGCAAACTCAAAATGCTACTTTAGATTCTAAGCCAAACGAGAGGTAGTTATTAGTTATTACAGCTCATGGTCTCCCTGACTAAAGTTTTATTACCATGGGAAAGTTAGTATTTTAATACATCAACATTTATATATATGTGTGTGCTAGAATTCATCTACAAATTCCATAACTAGAATTGTCCAGAAAGTAATTTATCATGTGTTGGTTTATCTTTTTCTTATTTGATAAAATGTCTTGGTTTACCTTTTATACAAACTTTTTTTTTTTTTTTTGCATTATACAGAGTGGGACAAATGCAGAACGAGTGATGGGAAGCATCTTAAAAGGCAAATGTGCTGGTATCGTAATTTCTGAATACTGATTCGTTTGATTCATTCCGATTTTCTTTAATCTAAGTATGTGATATTTTATTGGCATTAGATTCCTGTACAGGCATTATTCAATCAAGTTGTAGAAATTGGCAACCATTTAGTTGGGGAAGAAGAGTCATACCTTTTCAGGGTTCTTTAAAATCTGTGCAAACATCATGTCGAATTTCAGTCCCCGGAATCTCATCACAGAAAGAAGAAATCGTGGCTTCTAACTTTTTGAGGCAGAAGAAGTTGGTTCCTGATGCCGAACCTCCTAGCATTCAGGAAGTCCAACAATTGTATCAATTTTTCGATGAAAGGTGAATCTCCCATCTTCTCAATGTAGATTTATAGTATCAGTTTTTATTAAGCTTGAAGAAAGAGTATAGTAGTTATAGGTTATTGAATGTGTATAAAATCATAGAGAATACGGTCCTATACAGCCATCATGTGTACCTCTTCTTCAAGATTTCCATTTTAGAAAGCATTTTAACATCCAACTGCTGCAGTTGCCACTCCAAGTTTACAGTAATGGAGAGTAACACTCGGAAATTATTGAATTTTGCCCGAGCAAATGTCTCTGAGTAGTCATTACCGTATGTTCGAGTGAACCCCTTAGTAATAGTCTTGTTTTGTACCTTTCCAGAGATCCATCATAAATCAATTTGAGGGTGAAGACCCCATTTGCAATCCACCATCTTCTTTTGCTTTGGTAACTCGATCAGGGAACGTTTGGTTGTTTTTCCGAAGCTCGCATCTCCTTCATGGACAGCTTCTTCCATTCTGGAACCTGCAAGGATAGGTGGCTTTCATTTGGCTTTTATTTTAAAGGGCTGTTTTATCTTATTTTTAGTAGATCCTAGCAGGCACAATTTTATGTTATCCAGTATGTATAAGCAGTGGGAAGGGATTCATTTGTAAGGTAGCTTGGAAATAGAAGAGATTAAATCTAAGGAAGAGTCCAGCCCTCTTGAATGGTTAAATTTGGAGAAATTAGCTTCTCGGAAGCTAGTTGTAACCTTTACCACTATCATCAATAGAGCAATTCTCTGTGAGATTCAATTCTTTGTGTTCTAAATCAAAGATAGAAAGTTTCTAACCTGAGAAAAATTCCGTCATCTCCCTTGTCAAATAATCTAATTTTCCCCTACCATCATCAATAGCTAATTTCACAAATTGGGCCAATTTTAAGATGTTCTTACGAATAAACCCAACAGGAGTGATTTGAATGGAAGCATTGTACTGAAATCAGCAGAATTTTGGGTATTTTGAATGGCAGGAGGTGTGGCTGTGGTAGGAGATGGAGTTTGGACTGGTGGAATTTTGGACATGGTGATAAGAGCTCAGTAATCTTAAACCTAGGATCAGATATCATATAAGTTTGGAGGAAAATATTTTCTTCATTGACATTGAACTGAGAATATACATAGGTATTTAAAGTTAGACAGTTTACTCAGCTAGGAGAATCTGAACTAAACAAGGAAGGAAATAACTGAACAATCTATTCCTAGAAAGTTTCCTTTTGAATAAAAGAGAAGATGTCTCCTAATTAATTCATATTTTTTTACAATATGATTTCTCTATCTAATCAGCTTGTTTGTTTTGCAGTAAGAAACTCATGGTGTTGACCGGAGCAGGAATAAGTACAGAATGCGGTATTCCAGATTATAGAAGGTTATTCTCACTTTCACTTCTGTTAAGTTTTGACTTGTGAGAGGTTAGAACATTGTTCTTGCTATCTTAGGGGCTTTGTAACCGCCCCATGATATGTCATGTTGCTGCAACTGACATTATTCATAATCTCAAATTTCATATTGCTTATAACTCAGAATCAGCACTGCCTATTTGTTTTTATTCTTACATTTTTTGCAGTAGCACATCAAGATTTTGCTGCATTGATTTTATACTTTCGATCACAATGAAATTGTTCTCTTCTGTTTAGTTCCACAGTCTGCAAAACTAGTTTAGATATTATTTTTTCTGATGCTGCAGTATGCAGTATGAGATAATTGATGATTGTTATAAGTTATTATTTGAAGATTATCTCGTCATATATAGTTGGGTTTCTTAAGTTTTTCTAGTAGATTTTTTTTGGTTATTATAAGATTTTGTAGACATTTGCTCAGTGAAACAAACACGTCACTGATCCCCTTTCTTGGTTCAGTTTTCTCTCACTTATTGTATTCTTCACTCTTTCTTTATGTTCTTTCTCAATGTTTGCCAGCATCAAGAAGGGTAAACAGGTGTAGTTTCTAATTCCTGTCTGATTGTAACCATTTACTGTTACCTTGCTTTGTTTTTGTTTAAATTTTCTTGTGGAAACCCATTCTGATACAGAGAAGCAATAGACGTACTCTTGTGAAATATATGTGTAATGTATTCATTCTTAAGGTCATGATTCCAAATAATGGACTTTTATTGATATACCTTTTGATTTTTGTTTGATTACTCAGGTGAGGTAGTCAGTCACTTTTAATTTGAAGTATTTTCATTTTATTGTTGTAGAATGATTACCCTTTTACAAAACCTGATAACCTTGATGAAAATATTTCTTAAATGATTTCTTTGTTTTAGAATATCTGATAACCTTTATTGATACTCTTGTGATTCAATTATAAAAAGAAAAACCCCAAGTCTTGTGTTACCTTAATTTTTGAAAGTGATATTTATTAAGATCAAGATTCTATGATCTATGCAGGCATTCTATCTGATCATGCCTGAAAATTTGTTGAGTCATCTTAGCTGAGTTCCAGTGACAAGTTATTCAAATACTAGTACACATAGATATGTTAGACCCTAAATCAGGTTCACATATGCTAGTAGGGGAAAACAGCCAGCTGTGGCGCAAGGTAGTTTTGGTAGAGTGCTGTGAGTGGTGGGGAGGATACTTTTGTAATTTTAGAGTTAGTTATGCAAGAAGCATATACGAGGTGTAGCGAGTGTGAGTAAGGTATGCAGATATTCAGGATTGAGGGCACTTTTGTAATTTCAGAGTTAGTTATGCAAGAAGCATGTAGGAGGTGTAGAGAGTGTGAGTAAGGTATGCAGATATTTAGAATAGGTATTTCAAGAATATCTCGAATACCTGGTAATGATCTAACTCTAAGGGTACAAGAAAGTTTTGATTATGTTTTGTTCTTTTCTATTTGCGCTATCCTGTAACCATGGTTTCCCTCAGCCACAAGTGAGGATCCCAACATATTTGGTAGAAGGTCATTCTAAGACATTTAACCTTGTCTCTGTTTCAAAAAACAAAACAAAATTATCCAATTCCAATTCCATCTTCTTATTCGTTTCTATTTTTGGCTTTCTCTACTGGTGTGTTACTGTTTTATTGCACAGGCTACATCAACATAATTCATTTAACTAAGCTCTATACTGTTTTACAAGCTGTCAATTTGTTCTCAGAAAGTTTCTTTTATTTTCTTCTTTTTAAGTACTTATTAATTTTATTTTCATCTTTCTGTAATGCAGCCCAAATGGAGCTTATAGTTCTGGCTTCAAACCAATTACTCATCAGGTGAACTGAAGGCATGTACTAGGAATATCTACCTTATCTTTTTCTTCGCCTTTAATAAGAAAAGATGTATCATTCAAATATAACATTTAGGGGTCCATGGAAGAATTAGAGCGAACAGGTGAAGATGAGAAAGATACTTATTAGTTTGTAAGATGAGACTAAAAGGAATTATGATGATCGTAGTTTGATATATTGATATGTTCTATAGGACATGAGTTTATTTTAACTAAAAAGTTGGAGAGTTTAAGGTATGCCGTATTATTTCATATAGTATCATTGTATAGTATAGTATTATATTGACTTGTATTTCATGTCATATTTTTATGTAAAATTATATGTGGTATTGACTTTTATGAGTATATAAATATAATATTTTAGTATAAATTACAATTTAACAAAGTATTATATAAAAATATGACATATAATTTAATTTAATATAATACAATATAATATAATGCAACCTAAAACGGCTTACCAAATGAGCTCTTTATGTAAACTATTTGGCAAGCATAAAGAAATTTTATTTTCAATGACTTAATCACACCTTCATTTTAGCTGTTGGATGATCTTGAAAATGGTATTTTTTCCTATGCATTTACTATCTATATTAGGGTTTGGATGTAACATGTGAATATATGAGATACTTGAGATGACGTACAACTCTTTCAAACAAACTAGAGCATATGACCCATGGAAATTAGTAGTAAACTGATTTTTAATGTTTCTTAACTTTGAACTGAAGCCTTTATAGTAATCTTTTCCATTTGTTTCCTTGTCTGGTTCTCCAAAACAGGAGTTTATTCGCTCAAGCCGAGCTCGCCGGCGATACTGGGCAAGAAGTTATGCTGGCTGGAGACAGTTTACTGCAGCACAACCCGGTGCTGCTCATATCGCTCTAGCATCCCTTGAAAAAGCTGGACGGATAAATTTTATGATCACTCAAAATGTTGACAGGTTGCTTAAAAGCCTCTATCTTTGAGCAAACATTGTGGAGGCTTCATAATGCCTAGGGAAAGTCTATTAGGACTAACTTATGTTTTTCAGGCTGCATCAGCGTGCAGGTAGCAACCCCCTTGAATTACATGGCACTGTGTATGAGGTTGTTTGTTTAGATTGTGGATTTTCTGTTTGCCGGGATCTCTTTCAAGAACAAGTGAAGTCCCTAAATCCAAAGGTTGGGTCTGACCAATGTTTATTTAATGCCAAATACCTATAAGATTATCGTATTTATACTCTAACTCTTGTCAGTGAAGTCAAGTTTTCTGAAGAATCCTCATTTTAGGCTTTTAGTGAAATGGCAGTTTTAATGAAGAATGGGTTAGATTGCCCAGTGGAAAAGTAATTTTAAAGTAGCTGGAATTTAGGTAGAAGGTATAGAAGAATGGATAACATTTCTAGCATTTTCTAAAACAAGTAAAGAAATGGACTTGGGCAGCTGTGAGCATGACCATGAGAACATCTACAACTATCATGGAGGATTTAGTGTCAGTTCATGGAATCTGTTTAAGGTCTCTATGTTATGAGATGTTTAGGTATGGTTTTTTTGCTTGAAATGATTGGGCCGACAGAGGATTGGACATACATATTGGCAGCTATATGTCCTATCCATTCAGAAAAGTGACTCAGTAAAGAATATTGAGCAAACAAGCAACCAAACTATTAAAGCAGTATAAATCAAATTTACAATATTACTTATTTTAATATTTTGAGGAAAATACGATCTCAGGAATATTTTCCTTTTTAGCAACTGAAACACTCATTTTTGCTGAGTTGTTTAATTGCAATAGTCACCTGACGAGCAAGTAAATATTTTTCACTGCAGTGGGCATCAGCTATTGAATGTTTGGACTATGGTAGCCCTGGGTCAGATAAGAGCTTCGGCATGAAGCAAAGGCCTGACGGTGATATCGAGATTGATGAAAAATTTTGGGAGGAGGATTTTCACATACCTACTTGTGAAATGTGCAATGGAGTGCTTAAACCTGATGTAAGCATTCTGTCTCGTAAATTACAAATTTTGCTTTTAACTAATTTATTATTGATTTATTATCAGAAGTTGCTAAATGTGGCATTACATGTTCTTAGTTGATGATAGTTCCAATAATCAGATATAATCATCATTAATATTATATTTTATTGATCTCTCTAGACGATGACATTTTAATTATTCAAACTTAACTCAACTAGAATACGATACTCAATTAATTTTGCATCCATACTTAAAAGTTTAACTCATTTTGAGGTGGAAGGTTTTCAATTTTATGTTAATGCTCTCTTCAAACATTTATCACTTATGTGGGTGAACATAGATTCAATGTCTTATGTGGGTGGGGATAGATTTATTGTCAGAGGGTAAAGCTTGTCTTTAAAACAAAGCATTTTGAGAGTGTTTCCTTCTTAGATTTGTGTAGGGAATGGAATGTGTTGATGTAAATAGAATTTATGATTTGTTTTGCTTTGTTCCTGAGTGTAGTTTAGCCTACCTATACTTTAATTTGTTTACCAAGGTATTCCTCTGCCACAAGTGAGGTTCTTAATACGCGGGGGAGAGTCTAAGACAAGTGACCTCTTTCTCATTTTTGTAAAAGAAAAACATGTGTCAAAGGGTCTAGACTCACTTAAAACATACGTGTATTGTTGGGACCTTTTACACTAATCAGCCCACTCAAATTTGCACAGAACATACACAATGTACAATAGAAACCTTCATGACTCAAGTTAAGCAAAGTTCACACAAGCAAGCAGGTTCCCAGCCTTTCATTAACTCAACAAAAGGATAATAAATCAACGGGAGCCACATGTTTTCTTGATAAAAATATGCCATATGATTAGATTTTTTCAGGGAAAATGACCTTTTGCCCAGTCAAGTTGCAAACTGCCTTCAACTTGACACATCACATGTTTTTCTCGCCATTTCATGTTATGTGATTGCCAATCCACCTCTCAGCACCAATGCTTGCAACTTAGTCTAACAATATGCTACCTTTGTATGTTAGTAACGTACCACTTTGAGATGACTATCATGTATTCCTGTTACACACAAAAATTAAACGTTTTAAGAATTCCCACAAGAAGCAATCATAGTGAAATGAACGGTCCTGAATCTGACTTTCTGACCAGCTGTCGGTGTCCAAAATATCAGTAGGACTTTTTAATACTTGATACATTGTTAATGTTTCCAAAAAGAGAGCTGAAGCGGTTTGGTTTCTGGTTTGCTCCCATTAAGTTTGAGGTTCTCGTAAAACCGAGAATGAAATTTTCATTTTGTATATGTCACAGTCACATCATGCTTTGATGAATGCAAGTGAGATGCTGGCCATCTCAAGCACGAGCTGAGCTGCTTTAAAAAGAATATAGTATCGACGTTTGTTTGTTGTATTTTTCAACGTCTTCATCTTCTTCTAAAATAGTTTATATTGTTCTTACTTTCTTTTGAAGGCTATCATCTTCTTGAGATCTTCTGCTTGAATAGAGTATATTGTTTTGATTTTATTTTCTCAGACCGAACTGCAAGAGATATAGATGACACTCTTTTTCTGTAGTGTTATTCGTTTGAATTGTTGAATCTTTGTACGTTAATCAACTTGATTGTATATTTGTGTTACATGTTCTATTGTTATTGACTTCGGTCATACTCATTTTCAATTTGTTTCAATTCATAAACAATCTAAACAAAAAATTTCTTAGCAGATGGCTTGTATCTCTGAACTTTTCCTTTGTGATTGATGATTTTGAAGGTGGTCTTTTTTGGTGATAATGTCCCAAAATGTAGAGCTGATAGATCAATTCAGGCTGCAAAGGATTGTGATGCTTTTCTTGTACTGGGTTCATCTCTAATGACTATGTCTGCCTATCGGCTTGTCAGGTGCATGTCATTTGTTTTTCTTAATTTTATTTTATTCATGCTATTTGTCATTCTTAGTACTAGTAGGATTCAATAATCATGAAGTCGGTGCCTCATCCTCTTAAGGAAAGTTGTTTGGTGGGACGGCTGGGGCCATTGTCCTAGGGCCCTAAGCCGAAAAGGCCTTCCAACCTCTTTTTCTTTTCAGATTTTTTTTTTTTTTTTTAAACATATTAATCCTTAAGGCCTCAAAAAAGTTTTGCTAGAACAACAGTATAAAAACTTATTTGAATTTTTATTTTATTTTTCAAATAAAAGACCCATTTTTAAAATTTTTTCCCAAACTCCATAAAAGCTAAAGACAATCCTGTTCGTGAGAGACATAATTATGTAGGCATTTAATTAAAAGCCCAAAAGATTAATTGTTACTACTAGATCTTGTGGTTTCAAGTGCATAGGAGGATGTCGTATGTTAAGCTTATCCTTATTTTTAGTATTTAGTTGCATTCTTAAATGGCAGTATCAGATTGAGGGAATTGTAAATGATTTTTTGCACTAATACGTAGTGTTTTAAAAAGTTACTACTATATGTTTGTGATACACATGACTAGCTTAAATTGTTATAGACACTCATGCATCTTATAAATTGTACAGTTAAGTAATTTTGGCAATCGCTATTAGCTTAAATTTTTTGGCTAAAGAGATAGTAACTAGACAGAATAATAATATTGTGTACTTGATTATTTAAAATTGATAATATTTCGTAATTAGAAAATATAATTACACTCAATTTTCATTGGAACTAAGTGGAGTGTACTTACCGCTAATTACATTATCACTGTTTAAGAACGTGGTCTAAATTTAAATCTCCATCTCCCAATGTCACAAGAAAAGAAAAAACTTTCCCAAATTCCTTGGAAAGATGAAAGAGACAAAGCAAATAACGTCAATGCGATTTATGAAGGGGGCTGTTCATCCGATTCAATCCGTATTTTTTTGGTCAAACAACATCCAATCCGCACTAAGTGCGGATTTTATTTTTTGGATCCAATCCAATCCGCACAATAGCTCAAATCCAATCCAATCCAATCCGCAAAAGTGCGGATTGGATCGGTTACTTTGGATTGGTTACTTTTTAATATTAAATTATTTAATAGTTATGAAAAAAATATTTTTTTTCACATAATTAGCAACAAAATAAAACAAATTATAGTTATTTTATGTCTCCAACAACACATTAAATAAATAAAATAACAAATTCAAAGGAAGATAAAAATTGTGTATATAAAAATATTTAATTTTATTTTAAATTGTACGTAGAAAAAAATATATAAGAATAGAATATACATTTTATCTATTAAATTTTGCAATATAATTGTATTATATGTATTAGACTTTTAAATTACTATTTTCTTTATATTAGAATGTTATTTGTATATATAATTTTTTAATTTTGTTATAAATATGTGTGGATTGGATTGGATCGGTTACTTTTACATGTCAATCAACATCCAATCCGCACAAGTGCGGATTTTGAATTTTCCAATCCAATCCAATCCGCACAAGTGCGGATATCCGCACTTTGCGGATTGGATCGTGCGGATTGGATTGGATCGGCTATTTTATGAACACCCTTAAAAGCCACCATGTAAGGTAGTATAATTTAGCGTAATTAGTATAGATAGATTTTTAATGTGTATATAATGATTTTTTTAATTAATTAATCTATAGATGGATTGATTTTTATGCTCCTATGAAAAAGAGTAGTTATACTGTGTAACTACGAATATTACTATTGTTAAATTATTAATTGTTATATAATGTTATTTATCCATGATTTGCTATCTATTTTGAGAAATATGAAAATAAAAATTACTGCTTGCATTCAAACACGTCTTTTATTTTAAAATAGAATGTAATTATTAGGGTCACTTATCTAATAATTACACACTAATTTCTAAACACTTCTTGTGGTGTGGTAGGAAACTAACCTACATATAATTGAAGATGAGTGTAATTTAGAGTAATTGTTAGTTTTGGCATATGTATTTCTTGAGAATTACATACCATGTAATTGGAGGTTTTGTTGGGTGTTTTGAGTTTAAATTTTCACTTCCACAGAGCTGCTCACGAAGCGGGTGCTGCCACTGCAATTGTTAATCTAGGTGAGACGCGAGCTGATGATTTGGTGCCTTTGAAAATCAACGCTCGCCTGGGAGAGGTATAGTATGTTGTGCAGTAAATATTTGGAAAGGAAATGCATTCTAATTCTAACTCAATCTTAATCTTTCTAGATCTTGCCGAGAGTGCTCAACTTTGGATCCCTCAGCATCCCATCCCCCAACTAATGCTACATAAGAAAATGTTTTCAGAGATGTAATTATATAAATATATTTATATATATGGAGGAGGTTACATCAAATATGTAACTATCGTGGGTATATTTATTTTTAACTATTAAATCATTGTTGAATGATTGTGATTAATTTAAAAATTAAAAGAAAAATAAATGATAAATAACTTGTAACTTGATACTTGATTTTTTTTAAATAAAAATTTAATTAAAATTAATTATATTTAAAATTAAATTACTAATAATTATTAATTAATTTTATGCAATTTATTAATAAGTAAAGATCTTTTAGTAATTATTTTTTTTTAACTTAAATAATTAAAATAATTGTAACAAATTTTTTTATAATTTACAGTTACACATAATTTTAATTAATAAAAAATAGTATGAATGACCTCTAATTAAAAGTAATTTTATGCATATATAACTTTGGGCTATTTTTCTCTCAATTTTTTTCTTACTAACAACATTTTCTCATACAAATAATAAATCTTTCAAGTATTGAAGAGTCGTATCCCCTGATACGTTGTTGTCTCTCTGTTTGTTGAGAGTTTTGTTTGTCTGATTTTGGCTGTTAGTGCTGCTATGGCTTCTAGTAGTGGGGTAGGGAATGATATGGCTACAAGAGGTAATCTTGTTATATTGGCAGAGGAAGAGAAAGAGGTACTACGGGCCCTAGTGAATAGGACAGGGGAGGTGGTAATAGACACCAGGTGGTGTTTGGTGGGTAAACTTTTGACAGGTCGGGTTTCTGATTTCAATGTTTTCCAGAATATGATGGCGTTTCTTTGGCAACCGGGGATGGGAATGTATGTTAAGGAACTTAACTCGAATCTATTTTTATCCAATTCTATCACGAGATTGACATCCAAAGGGTCATAGATGGGAGTCCGTGGACCTATGATCGGAAGCCTTTTATCTTCGCAAGATTGAAAGAAGGGGACAATCCAAGGCTTGTCAAAATCAACCATGTCGACATGTGGGTCCAACTTCATGATTTACAAACCGGGAATATGACTCTTAATGTGGTAACGACTTTAGGAAATTTCATCGACACATTTCTTGAATCGGATCCTAATAACTTCTTGGGAGTTTGGAGGGATTATCTACGGGTCTGAGTACGGATCAATGTTGGCAAACCGATCAAACAAAGAATGAAAATCATCAAGGACGATGCATCATGGTACTGGGTGAATTTCAAATATGAAAGATTGCCCACTTTTTGTTTTATTTGCGAAATCATCGGACACTCGGAGAGGTTTTGTCCAAGGATTTTCTTGAAGCCACTACATCTCCAAGAAAAACCATACAGCTTGGAACTGAGAGCTTCGACACAAAGGCGACAGGTGACCTTTGGGGCACAATGGCTCCAATCAAGAGCGGCGGTGCGTGGGGAAACACATCAAGATCATCACGGCAGTAACCCAGATCACAACGTTATCTTGATTCCTAGGAATTCGGAGGTAATTGGGGGATTGGTTGGCATGAATCATGGTCATGATATTTCTCATTATCAGCCTCTTAATGAGAATCGAAGTAGCAGGTTGGAGAATTTGGAAGTCAATGGTGAACATGTGTCTTTGAATGTCCACAAAAATGGGGATTTCTTCGACTCTACTTTTACTACTGTGATTGACTCAAAAAGAAGAAGGCCAGGTAATGGGTTGGGGGGTATCGTGGGCCCAGAGGAGAAAGGTTATAATGATGTAATGGATGTCATGGAGCAGGACATTGTGGGGACTCCAAAAAATGGATTTTTGGCGGGCTCTGGTTTCCAGACCCCCCCAGAGCCATGAGTTGCATAAGTTGGAATTGCTGTGGGCTTGGGAACCCGCGGGCCAGACAATTCTTAGCGGACCTTGTGTCCCAAAAGAAGCACAATTTATTATTTCTTTGTGAAACTTTATGTAGTAAGGGTAGTTTGGAGAGAACTAGAGCCCAATTGGGTTTTGATAGTTGCTTTGTGGCTGACAATCGGGGACACAGTGGAGGTTTGGCGTTGATGTGGAAGGTTGCGAGCGAAGTGGTGGTACAGGGATTTTCTTTTAATCATATCGATGCTACTGTCCATCTTCAAAACTCTCTTCCTTGGCGTTTCACGGGTGTTTATGGCGAGCCAAAACGAGAGCTGCGGTTCAAGTCCTGGGATCTTCTTCGCTCTCTTAAAAACGATAGCAACCTTCCATGGTGCATTATGGGGGACTTGAACAACTTGGGTTCTCAGCTTGAGAAGAAAGGTGGTAGGACTTACTGTTGGAATTTATTTTACCAGGATCTTAGATCTACTCACAAGTAGGTTGATTAACACCTTAAATATGAACTTTCTAAAACGATGAAATAAACACATATAAAGTTTAGGAAACCTTACATTGGGTGCAGCGGAATATAATGACTTCTTCCGTTCAGATATCTAGCCCTTGATTCCTTTCTGTAGCAGAGCATTATCAATAGCTGAACCTAGATCTCTTTCTCTGAATCTTTGATGCTGAAACTCCTTTGCTGATGATCTTTCTTCACGATCTTCCTCACTATGATTGAGGTATTGCTTGCTGTGTGTGGGCACTACTCTAATCACTAAGATTTCTAAATTCAAGAGGGAAGAAAGAGAGAGGGAGTGGTCGGCCAGATAGGGAGAGAGAAGGCTAAGGTTTTTTCTGAATGAAAAGTGTAATTTTCCTGAAGCCTTCACTATCTATTTATAGCATTCAACTAGGGTTAGGTTTGAATTATTTGGCATTAAAATAATGAAAATATCAGTTTAAATTGCCTACAAAAGTGGCCGGCCATGCTTAGTGGATTTGGGCCTCACTTTTTACAATTTTGCAGTTTTATCTTTTTTGCATCTGATTTTCTCAAAAACGCCAATTTTCAAATTCAACCATTTAAATGCCAATTCTAACTATTTAATAACTATAAATAATTATTAAATAATATTTTCATTTATCATATTTATTAATTGAACCATACAAAGTATCATAATTAACAAATATGCCCCTAAAACTCTTTCTTTACAATTTCGCCCTTACTTAGTGAAAAAGTTCACAAATAGACATAGTCTAATTTGAGAATTATAATTGATTAATCAAAACCAATTATATGAGTCTTACAAGCAATATTATCTCAACTAGTGCGGGGACCATGGGTCTATATAGCCGAGCTTCCAATAAGTAGATCAAGATTTTATTACTAAAATTCACTAACTTATTAATTCTTCGTTGAATCCACGCATAGAACTTAGAATTGCACTCTCAGTTATATAGAATGCTCTATATGTTCCACCATATAGACACATCATTAGTTATCCATTGTTATAATCCTAATTTGATCAATGATCCTCTATATGAATGATCTACACTGTAAAGGGATTAGATTACCGTAACACCCTACTATGTATTTTATCCTTAAAACACTTGACCCCGTATAAATGATATTTCAGCTTATGTGAAATGAGTACTCCAACATTTATGTTCGTTTGGTCAAGCTCGAAGGAGATCATCCTTTGCTTACTATTCGCCAGATAGAACTTATAGATTCCATGTTTATGCTAGCGCTCCCACTCAATTGCACTACCGTGTTCCCAAAATGTACGTATCACCCTCACCTAAAAGTAGGCTTAACTAACAAATCAAAGAACACAAATAGCCTTTCAAGATTGAGCCTAATCATAACAGGATTAAGAACATTTGATCTAGGATCAACTAGGCGATATTGACTTGAATAGATATTACGGTAAGTTTAGTAAATCTATGTCAAAGTTCAATATCGGTCCCTTCTGATGCATACTCCATGCATCCAACCTGAGCTTTACTTTAACCAATGCTCTGGAAAGAACATAGCACTTCTCCAAATGCAAGTAAACTCTGTTGTAGATTATCATATCAATAAAACCCTGTGTCTGATAAATCTAGGGAACTTTATTCTCATAGTCATGTTTACTTTCCAATGTGTTAACGACACAATAAACAGGATCAAGTATGTGAAAAGGATTTCAGATGAATTCATACATTATCTACATATAATCATGAAATAAATCATGTGAACCATGCAACATTAAATGTTATTTCTGATCTATATTAATAAGTAAATCTGATTATATTGAAATGAGTTTTATTTAGGGCATAAAACCCAACAAACTCCCACTTGCACTAATATAAAACAAAATGTGCATTTCAAATAATCTCAACACCTTGATATACAAATCAAGTGTAGTAGTAGTAAACTCCTCGTAATAGGATCTGAAAGGTTGAATTAACCACAACCTTTTCTCCACTATTACTCTTCCTTAATCACAAAATCATTGATAATGTGAAATTCCTCTCTATATGTCTACTCTCTTGGGATATTGGATTCTATACTTTTGGCAACTACTCTTGGTTAATCAGGAAATTAACACTAGTAGTTTAGGCAATTTGGAATGGTGCCAAAGATGTATAGAACTTTCCTTAGACTGAATAAGTACCTTTCCTGCAGCTTTAACATTCTGTCCCTTCCTGGTAGACCTAGAGACTTCAGATATGTTTTTTACACTTCTCCAAAATCACTATTCTACCCCCAGAGTAACCACCATCTTATCAGAAAGATTTACTAGCACAAAGGCAAATTTCGAAATCTGATATGGTGTAGTCTAAGAGTTTTAAACACACCCTTATAGACTAACATATAGTTCATCTTCTTAATCTTAAGATTTACTTGATTGTCTTCCAATGTTCTTCTCCTGGATTAATCTGATACCTACTCATTACTCCCACTCGACACCAGGTGTCTGGTCTAAGGCATACAAAAGCATATCTAAGACCTCTCATTGTTGATTTAAGAAATTCTTTCATGGCTTTATCTTTTCTGGAATAGTTTGAGACTTTTCCTTAGATAAATAAAATCTATGCCTAGAAGTCGAGAAGCTTCTGTAGATTGCCATTAGAAAGAAAATGCTTCAGCATCTTACCAAAGTAAGTTGCTTGCATTAGAGTAAGTAATTACCAGGTATACCACAAGCCATAGGTTTAGATAAACTCAAACCTATAATACTAGGAACATGAAGTTTGTTAAGTCCATTGAATAGACTTATAAACGAAAATTTCCTTTTATGTCCTTGTAATAGAAAACTTTAGGTTACTCCATGTAAATGGATTAAACCATAGTTCTATTGGCTTTACTTCTTAGTTTCTTCTCTTGACAATCCATTACTTGTTTAAACTCACAATGGATTTTAATCATTAGTGTCTCCCAAGTCATAAGAAGGTGAGTTCCTAGAAACTCTCCCACTACGACAAGGTACCGTGAATTATGTCGAAGAAAACTAAATGGTATTAACCTCTTTGGTTGTGACAAGACAACAGAGGCAGTGGGATCATCATATGTAAGATGATAGAACACTTTTGGAATCAAGAATTAAATATCTCCTTTATTTGCTACTTGATTTTCAGACTTAGTCATTTTCTTAGAAAAGTAGTATTTGTTTGAACAAACACTTTCTTATCTATTGACAATGGGATGGTCCACCCCCAATCACTTAAAATAGCTAACAAACCATGGTTAACAGTTCTAGCTTTTCTTAAGATTTTTAATAGGTCATCCATGAATCTAGTAATGATTTACATTAAGTATACAACCATTACATCATTCTGAAATTGTATTACCATAGAAGGAATTAGGCAACGACTAGTAACTAATCATCAACATGCAACTCGAAATTTCTGGGGAGGTAAGTTTGGATATAATTCAAAAATCAAATTAATGATCTTTGAACTGCACATCTACTAACTATTTCTCCACCCCTATCAGTTCGCAAGATCTTTAACCACTTACCTTAATGGTTTTAACCATTGCTAGAAATTTAAGAAATTTTTCAAACATTTCAAATTTCTTTGCATAAGGTATAATCTAGAGTGATCGTTAGAAGAATACAACAAAAAACTCATATCCACCCCTGAATGTACATCCATCTGCGAATGAGATGAACTACTTTCAGTGGATATAGGCATATTAACTCTTTGCAGAGATTGATCTTGTCAAATCCACTATGAACAAGATACAAATGTCATAGATTAATAAAAATGTGGTTGTGTAGTTTTGATGACTTAGGTATAGTTCATCAAAGAGTTCTTAGAATAGTGCAAGTGGATCCTTGTCACAGAATACTAAACTCATATTCCATACAGTCTGAATCCATTAATAGAAGATGGATATTAAACACTTGGAAAGTGTAACTGTATTGCTTCCTGGAAATAGAAATATAAGAAAATTTCTGTTTGGATTCTAAAATTAAAGTCAAAGACTTAAATTTATACCAAATATAATGAGTAATTCTATCTTGGACCACCACTACTAATTTAACTCTAAGTCTGATTTGCCCATACAAGTAGGAGATTTCTAAGATTGAGGTTTTATATCAATTGGGAATAGAATTTCGGATTATAATCATATGCGTCATTTAATTTCTTAAGAGAAAATATAGAATGACATGAAATGATTTATAGACCATTCATCCAATGATATGTTATTGAGCTAATTCGAAATGAATAAGCTAAGAGGAATTAGGATAATTTCGTTTATAAATAAGAATCCAACGATGCTTCGATTAGCGAGAGTCAAAGTAATCTTATTTATATATAATCTTCTTGTTTCATATCGTAAAAATACTAGTCTAAGGTGTCATCAATTGATGAACAACTAGATGTCGCATATACAATATTTATCTTTCGAGATCTAACACTATTATGAATGTCTAATGGTGAAAATCCACTAGGGATTTATCTCATTAGATAAACAAGCCAAGTTAGACCAAAAATGAAGATTCAAAATTAAACTACAACTTAATAACAGAAAATAACATGGTTCAATATAAATTCATACACAATTCAGAAATTATTAAACATATAGCAAGTAGGAATGACAAGTGAAAATACTAAAACATACAATTCTAAATAATTTCCAAGGTTTTCAACAAACTGATATCAGTGTCCCGTTTAGGCAAGAGTCAAAGCTACCATCCATTGAATAGAGTTGTCAGCTCATCTAAAATGTTAAACATTGTAGCAACCTTTTATTCGATCAAGATTAGTATTCAGCGTTGTCCCGTTTAGGCGAGAGTCAAGGCAATTCTATCTTATGAGCTTCCACCATTGTTTTACAATTTGCAAGTCAAATATGGTCGCCACCATTAGGGTGATCCATACCATATAAAACACTTACAAACTACTTATCATTTGAGATTAAACGGTGCGAAATAGCTAATGAACGTTCCTCCATTAGGGAGGATTACTCACTAAAACAAACGCGATGTAAAACCAACAATGGAGATCGAATATCTTAATAATAAAGCTCATTATTTAAAGAGAGTTGTATTTTATTTGATTCTCTTTATTTAATCTATTTATTTTTAATATATATTTATTAAAATTTCCAATTTAGAATGAAAAATTCTAAATTTTAATTTTAATTTAATATTTATAAATTTTACTTAGATGGATATGAAAATAACATCCATCTTAGTAATAATTTCCAATAAATATTTAGAAAAATATTCAATTTAAGTTGTTACAAAATTAATTTAAATTAATTTACAACTCAAATTTAATTTTCTATAAATATATATTGCATTTCGAAAAATTAAAGTATTCAAGGATACAATTTTCGAAAATGCATGTTAAAATAAAAAATTAATCCTGGAAAAATTATTCTAATTTAATGTTGACCCAAAATTAATTAATAAAATTAATTTACAACTAAAAATATAATTTTCCTATTTAATTAAATATATAAGAAAATTTTTAAATATTTAAGTATGATGATGAAAATCAACTTAAATATTAATTTTCTTTTTAATTAAATACACTAGAAAAATACTTCAAGCAAAAATATCATCTATCTAGATTTTCCTTTTGACTAATTAATTCAATTTCTAATAATATACTTTAATTCAATTTATTTTAAATTAATCAATAAATGAAAAAAAAAATTTGATTTAAGTTGATCCAAGAATTAATTAAAATAAATAATTAATTTACAACTTAATCTATTTTTCAAGATAAATTCAAAATCATCTTGCATTATGAAATGCAATTTCGAAAATTGATTAATAAAATAAAGAAAAATATATTTTACTTCATTTATTTTAATTAATCATTAAATGAAAAAATCATTGATTTAAGTTGGTCCAAAATTAAAATAAATAATTTACAACTTTAATCTATTTTTCAAATAAAATTCGAAATTCCAGCATTTAAGAAATGCAATTTCGAAATTTGATTAATAAAATAAAGAAAAAATATATTTTGAAAATTATTTAAATTTAGTTGAAAAAATAAATTTCAACTAAAAATAATTTTTTATTTAATTAAGTGTCATGAAAAAGAAATATTTAAGTATCATGATGAAAATCAACTTAGATATTTAATTTTCAAATTAATTAAATGTATTAAATTCAAGAAATAAATAATTAAGTGTAGAGAAGGCTTAATTATTAATCTCTAGTTTAATACTTGAAAAAATATACTTAAAATAAATTGTACCAAAATTAATTTTTTAAATAATTAATTTCACAATTTATTCTATTTCCTATTTAATATTAGAAATAATAAGTAGTCTAGAAATAACTATCTAGAAAATATCTTATTTGACTAAGTATCTTTTTCCACAAAATTTGAAAAAATATCTAATTTAAGTTGTATTAGAAAAAATCTAGAACTTAAATATTTTCAAATTTAGATTTAATTAAATATCAAAAATTAAGTTGTAACCACTTAATTTTGAAAATATTCCATTTTAAGTTAATATTCGAAAAGATATTAACTCAAAAAATATCTAAAATATTCCATTTTAAATTAATATTCGAAAAGATATTAACTTAAAAAATATCTAAAGAATCTTAATAACCAATACCTAAAATTCCTCAACTTAATTTTGAAATTTGAAATCCAAAAGATATTCAGATTTAAGTTGGTTAGTTGTAGATAACTAAATATCAACTAAAATAGGAATATTTAATGAAAAATTTAAATTAAGCTTCAGAAAGAATCTAGATGGTTATAATTCTATATTTAATTAAATACAAGAAAATACATATAGTTTAGCTTAGAATAAAAAAATTCTTTAAACTATAATTTTCTTAAATTAATTTCAAAATAAATGAAATTAATTATGTTTCTAATGAATTTTATTAGGTTAAACTAGTTTAATTAACCTAGTACAGTTATTCAAATCAGGAAAATGGACCTTCACAATTGGGGTGGTTCATGTGAGAGGGTGCTGGGTTCAGTATGTCATACCCACTACTATGGCTCCCAACTCTCACACAAGGCCCAAAAGAGAGGAATTTAACCTTAAAATGATCAACTGTTATTAATTGAATAAGCCTAAAAACTAAATGGGCCTAAATAAAATCTATCAAGAACTATGATATTTTATTTAGCAACAACAACCTATATGCATCTATAATGAAATTAAACACATAAGCTCACACAGGCACACTTTGGATGGGTCCTATCATGTTGCTAGGTCATATACAGATGAAAGAAGATTGTAAATATACCTATTACAAATTATTAACTTGACCAAGGGAGCCATGAGTTAAAATCAGATCATTGGATCTGTCAACAAGTTAACCATGACTATTTGCAATCAAGCAATAATAGGTTTTAAAAACTTACACATAAGCTAAAACACAAACTCCTGCAACAAGGTTAGCTGGATAGTTGGATGTAGGATTTATTTAATTTTAAATTAAATAATTAATTTCAAAATAATTAAATAAATAAAATATTTATTTTCGAAAAATTTTAAAAATTTTTAAAAAAATTTAAATTCGAAATTAATAAAAAAAAATATTTAAAAATTAAACCTACAATTTTGAGAAATTAGGTTTCAACCAACCTAAATATTATTTTAAAATTTGCTAACTACTTTTAAAAATTAAATGTTATTTTATAAATAAAAATTAAATAAAAAATTAAAAAAGATAAATGAATATCTTTTTCAGATTTTAAATGTAATTTAAATAAATAAAATAACAAAATTTAAAAGTTAGCAAAATATCTTACATCTATTTAAAATTACATGATTATAGTTATCTTATTTTAAATTTAAATAAGGTCAAATTATTAAAAAAAAAAATTTAATTTAAAAATTTAAAATCTGACCTTAAATTTAAAAATAAGATAAGATATAATCAAATTTAAAAATAAGATAGATTATTAAGCAAAAAAGATAGATACTAACTATTTTTAAATTCAAATTACACTAATATCTTGAATTAAATTTAAAAAATATTAAATTAATTCAATATGATAATTAGAATTGAATTAGGAATAGTAATAGTATAAATACAGAACTACACAAAAAATCGGAAGTTAATTCCATGAAAAAGCATGAAAAAACAAAGAAAAACGAAAAAATTGCAAGCTGTACGGACCGTATGCCAAGCATACTATCCATGGGCGTGCTGGTGGGTGCTTGGGCGTGCAACCTCGGCGGAATGCAGGATTTGCATGAAATCCGCGCGCGCACGAGGGTGCTGCTCAACCCCGATTTTTTCGAAACTTCAAAAAATCATAACTAATTCGAATTAAATCAAAATTGAGTTCTGTAAAAAAGTAACTTGCTTAATTTTTTCCATACTATCCAATAAAAATAATTCCAGAAACAGATATTCAATTATGTTTCACGAAAATTCACAAACATCAATCAATCATCAAATAACACTCAATACAACATGATACCATCCAAAAACATCAAAAAATCGTTTTAAAGTCCAAATTTCTTGCAAGTATATCAATTAACATTGCTCTGAGGCCAGTTGTTGGAATTTATTTTACCAGAATCTTAGATCTACTCACAAGTATGTTGATTAACACCCTAAATATGAACTTTCTAAAACGATGAAATAAACACATATAAAGTTTAGGAAACCTTACATTGGGTGCAACAGAATATAATGACTCCTTCCGTTCAGATATCTAGCCCTTGATTCCTTTCTGTAGCAGAGCATTATCAATATCTGAACCTGGATCTCTTTCTCTAAATCTTTGATGCTGAAACTCCTTTGCTGATGATCTTTCTTCACGATCTTCCTCACTATGATTGAGGTATTGCTTGCTGTGTGTGGGCACTACTCTAATCACTAAGATTTCGAAATTCAAGAGGGAAGAAAGAGAGAGGGAGTGGTCGGCCAGATAGGGAGAGAGAAGGCTCAGGTTTTTTCTGAATGAAAAGTGTAATTTTCCTGAAGCCTTCACTATCTATTTATAGCATTCCACTAGGGTTAGGTTTGAATTATTTGGCATTAAAATAATGAAAATATCAGTTTAAATTGCCTACAAAAGTGGCCGGCCATGCTTAGTGGATTTGGGCCTCACTTTTTGCAATTTCGCAGTTTTATCTTTTCTGCATCTGATTTTCTCAAAAACGCCAATTTTCAAATTCAACCATTTAAATGCCAATTCTAACTATTTAATAACTATAAATAATTATTAAATAATATTGTCATTTATCATATTTATTAATTGAACCATACAAAGTATCATAATTAACAAATATGCCCTTAAAACTCTTTCTTTACAATTTCGCCCTTACTTAGTGAAAAAAATTCACAAATAGACATAGTCTAATTTGAGAATTATAATTGATTAATCAAAACCAATTATATGAGTCTTACAAGCAATATTATCTCAACTAGTGCGGGGACCATGGGTCTATATAACCGAGCTTCCAATAAGTAGATCAAGATTTTATTACTAAAATTCACTAACTTATTAATTCTTCGTTGAATCCACGCATAGAACTTAGAATTGCACTCTCAGTTATATAGAATGCTTTATATGTTCCACCATATAGACACATCATTAGTTATCCATTGTTATAATCCTAATTTGATCAATGATCCTCTATATGAATGATCTACACTGTAAAGGGATTAGATTACCGTAACACCCTACTATGTATTTTATCCTTAAAACACTTGACCCCGTATAAATGATATTTCAGCTTATGTGAAATGAGTACTCCAACATTTATGTTCGTTTGGTCAAGCTTGAAGGAGATCATCCTTTGCTTACTATTCGCCAGATAGAAGTTATAGATTCCATGTTTATGCTAGCGCTCCCACTCAATTGCACTACCGTGTTCCCAAAATGTACGTATCACCCTGACCTAAAAGTAGGCTTCACTAACAAATCAAAGAACACGAATAGCCTTTCAAGATTGAGCCTAATCATAACAGGATTAAGAACATTTGATCTAGGATCAACTAGGCGATATTGACTTGAATAGATATTACGGTAAGTTTAATAAATCTATGTCAAAGTTCAATATCGGTCCCTTCCGATGCATACTCCATGCATCCAACCTGAGCTTTACTTTAACCAATGCTTTGGAAAGAACATAGCACTTCTCCAAATGCAAGTAAACTTTGTTGTAGATTATCATATCAGTAAAACCCTGTGTCTGATAAATCTAGGAAACTTTATTCACATAGTCATGTTTACTTTCCAATGTGTTGACGACACAATAAACAGGATCAAGTATGTGAAAAGGGTTTCAGATGAATTCATACATTATATACATATAATCATGAAATAAATCATGTGAACCATGCAACATTAAATGCTATTTCTGATCTATATTAATAAGTAAATCTGATTATATTGAAATGAGTTTTATTTAGGGCATAAAACCCAACACTTACCCGGACCATCTTATTGAGGGGTTCATTGGGGCTTTGAGCGATTGTAATTTGATTGACTTGCCTCTTGTTGGATACCCGTATACGTGGGAGAAAGGAAGAAATAGTGGGGACTGGATAGAAGAAAGGCTCGACAAAGCCTTGGTGACCAACGAGTGGTTGACTCTGTATTCTCAGTCGGTTCTTTACAACTTTGAGTTCTCTACGTCCGATCATTGCCCCATTCATCTGGTCTTTAAAGGTGTGTTCCCAACTGTTTCTTTTCATTCTTTTCGTTTCGAAAACGCTTGGCTTCGTGAGCCTTTGTGTAAGCAGCTTGTTGATGATTGTTGGGAAGGCTCGGGTCTAACTAATATTCAAGGAAAAATTCAAAAGTGTGGTGAGGTTCTCGGGAAGTGGGGTCGTGAAATTACTGGGAGTTTTTGTAAGTGTATCAATCAGTGCAAAACCAGATAAGGAATTCCAAATGGGGTAGGGATTCGATCTGACTTCAACAACATCAGGAAGCAAAGACAAATTTGTCAGAGGTTTTAGCTCAACGAGAAGTTTTCTGGAAGCAAAGATCAAAACAGTTTTTGCTAAACTCTGGTGAAAAAAATAGCAAATTTTTTCACTCA
Organism: Cannabis sativa; assembly: GCF_029168945.1. Classification (NCBI taxonomy): domain Eukaryota; kingdom Viridiplantae; phylum Streptophyta; class Magnoliopsida; order Rosales; family Cannabaceae; genus Cannabis; species Cannabis sativa. Next base: position 60,288,244 of record NC_083604.1, read on the forward strand.
GTTGCGAGCTCAAGGAAAAGAAACAACAGTATTAGTCAACTTCAAGACAATAATGGTAGATGGCTCAACTGGGATTCGGGGTTGGAGCATGTCATTACTGGGTACTTTCAAGATTTGTTCCAAACATCCAATATTGACTTAGGAACGGTTCTTGATGGAGTTCATCCTTCTGTGTCTCGTGAGCAAAATGATGATCTTTTGTTGCCTATTTTAGAGGATGAAGTAAGAAGTGCTTTATTTCAAATGCATCCTGATAAGTCCCCGGGGCCCGATGGTATGACCCCGGCTTTTTACCAGAAGCATTGGAGTATTGTTGGCACGGATGTGGTTCAATTTGTTCGTGATTTCTTTGATACCAGTAAGTTTTCGGACTCAATTAATGATACTCACATTGTCTTAATCCCAAAAAAGAAAAACCCCTCTCAAATGAGTGACATGAGGCCGATCTCACTATGGAATGTTCTATACAAAATTGCCTCGAAGGTCATTGCTAATCGTATGAAGGGAGTTCTTGATCATGCTATTTCCGAAACTCAAAGTGCTTTTGTATGAGGAAGATTGATTTTTGACAATGTTATGGTGGCTTTTGAAGTAATACATTACTTAAAAAGGAAAACTAATGGAAGAAAAGGTTACATGGCGCTTAAGGTAGACATGAGAAAAGCCTACGACCGAGTTGAGTGGAGGTTCTTGGAAGCTGTCCTTCGAGTGATGGGATTTAGTGAACGATGGATTGGATTAATGATGGGTTGTGTTAACTCAGTTTGCTATCATGTCATAAATAGTGGTTTGAAAATGGGGCCAATCATTCCTACAAGAGGCATTCGGCAAGGTTGCCCTTTGTCTCCTTACCTTTTTATTGTGTGTGCCGAAGGTCTGTCATCCTTGATTAAACATTATGAAGCCAACCGTCTCATCACGCGGTGTAAGGTTGCTAGGAGTGCACCTACTATCTCCCATTTGCTTTTTGCAGATGATAGTTATGTGTATTGCCAAGCATCGGAGGAAGAAGCAAATTGTGTTCTCTCGCTATTATATATTTTTGAAGGAGCTTCAGGCCAAAAAGTCAATCTTCATAAATCATCGACTTTCTTTAGTTCTAACTCCAGGATGGATATTAGGAGTCAGATTTGTGGTTTGATGCACATTCAAGAAGCGGAGGTTGATAGCATGTACTTGGGGCTTCCAAGCATTGTTGGTCGCAACAAAAACGCAGTGTTGGGATTTCTTAAAGAGAGAATGAGGAAGAGAATAAATAGCTGGGAGGGTAAATTTCTTTCTCGGGCTGGGAAATAAGTGCTTATCAAGTCTGTGGTTCAATCGCTCCTGTCATATGCCATGAATGTCTTCCTTTTTCCAATCGGTACATGCAAAGAAATAGAGAGGATGATGGCAAGCTTCTGGTGGAAATCCAATAAATCTAATGGCAATGGGAGTGGCATTGTTTGGATGAATTGGGATAGAATGACTAAACACAAAGCTAAAGGCGGTATGGGGTTTCGAAATCTAAGGGACTTTAATCTTGCAATGCTGGGAAAACAAGGTTGGAGACTCTTATTTAGACATGAATCTTTAGCTAGTAAAGTCTTTAAAGCTAGATATTACCCGAATGGTAATTACTTGTCTGCTGAGTTGGGGTCAAACCCGAGCTTTATTTGGAGTAGTATCTATGCTGCAAAGGACACTGTTAAACTCGGTCTAAGGAAACGAATTGGGTCTGGTTTGACTGTGCAGATTACATCAGATCCGTGGCTTCCTGTCATGGATAGAATCTCTCCTTCTCCGATTGTTCCTGGTCTTGAAAACTTCACTGTGAATAGCTTGTTTCAAGTAGGACAACAAAGATGGGATGCTGATGTTGTGTGTGATTTATTTTCCCCAACCGACGCTGCTATCATACTTGGTATCCCTATTTCACAATCAAGTGGGGTTGACACTTGGTACTGGCTCGCTGAGAAGAAGGGATTTTATTCTGTGCATACAAGCTGCTTCAAGATCAAAAGTATCATTCGGACAACCCCGAGGGACATACTTTTTGGAAAAAACTGTGGGCACTTAAGGTGCCGCCTAAGACAAAGGATCTGGTGTGGAGGGCGGCATCCAATTGTCTTGCAACCAAGGTGAATCTTTGCATCAAAAAGGTCTTGGTTGATAACTGTAAAGACCGCTTAGTTTAATTTAGAAATTAGCAGTTAATCATATTTAATTATGAAAATTATTTATAGCTATTTAAATAATTATTATGCTGTTATTGTTGAATTCTGAAATGCATTTTATGTCATTTAGTGATTTTCATAAGTTTGCATTTTCGGTGCCCGGTAACATGGAACTCGGTGTTTGGCTCAGTAAAATCACAACTTAGTATGTTAGTAGATTGGAACGGTTTATTAGACATTGGGAATGTCGGGAATGGCCGGGAATTTAGAATTTCCCAAAATACCCTTTTAGTGCTCTTTATGTTATTTTAGTGTGAAGGGGCAAAATGGTCATTTTGCCCCATTGTTATTTTGTCCTTTAGTGGACTTAATAATTAGAAATTATATGTTATTTGATGTTAATATTGGCTGAAGTAAATGGGTTATGTGGCATTTATTTTCTTTTCCCAAACTTAGAAAAAATTAGAAATTTTCAAAGTTAAATGAAAAAGCCTTTTTCTCTCAAACCTCTCTCTCTTTTTCGGCCCCTTTGAAGCAGCAAGAACTTGGAATTTTCTTTGGGTTTTCAAGCTAATTTGTGTGCAACTCAAGCTTTAGGTATTGTTCTTACTTTTGTCCTCTTAGTTTTCTTGAATTTTTGATGAAATGGAGTAATGCATGCTTGATTTGGTTGTCTAGTTGCTGTTGTGTTTTGATGTTATTTTCTGGGGTTTAACTTTGTTATTTTAAGTAGATTAGAGCTTGTTAATGCATGGTTTTTGCTTTGATTCAAGATTGGAAGTTTTTAGCTCAAAAATATGGTTTTCAAAGAAATATGTTGAATCTGTTGCTCTGCTTGCTGTAGTTGTTTGCTGCTATTTTCAGAGGTTAAATTATGCATGATTAAGTAGATTTGGGCTGAATTGAATGCATGTTAGTGGTGTTTGATCAAGTTTGAGTTTAGAACTCAAAGCTTGATGCTTTAATGGTGGTTTTGGTTTGGTTGCATGAAGCTTGGTTTTTATGCTTTAGAATTGTTCCTTAGGGTCTAAATAGAAGGTCTGGAAGTTTTGGTATTGTTTGGATTGGATTTGAGCAATGTGTGAATTTTGAGTTACGCTGCGAGGAACCGGAATTCGGTTGTGCATCCGGAATTCCGGATGAGGGTTCAGAATTCCCGAACCGGAATTCGGTTGCGAGCAGGTCTACTGGGTTGGGGAATTTTCAAGAACCCTAGATTTCCTCGTTTTTATGTTATTTGGGGTATTGCCATGCTTTTTATCGATAGGGAAACTTTTAGTTCCTAGTTTAAGTCCCCGGGAAGTGATTTAGCGTATCACTTATAGTGTTGTGATTGTTATGGTTTAGGAGCCTGTAATCCGTCGCGCAGTTCGTTCCAGTCAGGTTGACCAGCACACCTGAATTCGGAATTGAGGTAAGATTAGTATAACAGTATGCATATATAGATTACATGTTTAGCGTGCATGTAGGAAGCCTGTTAGATTACATTAGATATGTATGTTGGCTTCGAACCATCCGACTGTGTCACATCGGTACAGGCTAGAGTATGACTAGCAGCTGGAGTATGACCAGTGTACCGAGTATAGGCTGACACTGTATCACATCGGCACAGGCTAGAGTATGACTAGCAGTGGAGTATGACCGGTTAATGCCGAGTATAGGCTGATACTTGGGTTGGTGGTTCCGTACTATTTGACGTATCACATCGGTACAGGCTAGAGTATGACTAGCAGCTGGAGTATGACCAGTTCGACCGAGTATAGGCTGATACTGTAACACATCGGTACAGGCTAGAGTATGACTAGCAGCTGGAGTATGACCAGTTCGACCGAGTATAGGCTGTTACTTGTCAATAGTACCGTCCCTATGAACGTTCAGGACTCAATATCGTGTTGGACACGGCAGTTAGGGTTATGGTCAGGGGTATGGGCGTCTGATCATGACTCGGGATTTATGTATGATTATTATTATGCTTTTCTTACTGAGTCTGTCGACTCACAATGCTATGTTTATTTGTAGGTAAGGGCAAGGCTAAGGCTGATGGACCGTGAGAGCGAGCCGGTGAAGATTGTACATGTCGGGGCGGTTAGGCCTGGAGCGTACGATCCTCGGGACAGCAAGGCTATTTTTGTAACTAGTCGCCAGGCGACAAGTATTTTGTATAGACAATAAACTTTTGTAAATGGTTTTGTAATCGGGATCCCGAGTATTTTGTATAAATATTTTATAAGTTTAAATAAAAAGCAAAAATTTTAATTAATCACGATTTCCATAAACCTCGTTGATTAGCAACGAGCTGCACAATATGTTTAAAAAATCACGTAATACACCTATGCTAGTTAGGGTGTTACAATTTGGTATCAGAGTCGCCAGGTTGTCTTCCGAAGATCGTCACGACATGTACAATCATCATCAGCACTTAGCTCGTTCTACGGTTCAGTAAGCTTTTATTGCTTTAGTAGTTTATTATCTATTTTAAAATAAAAAAAGCCTCATAGGAAGCATGTTAGTAGCAAAATAGTAGAATAGGCGCATGTTTTGTTTTTAATTTTAAGCGGCATTAGTAAGCTCTCCTTGAACATGACCTCATGTAACGCCCTAATGCTAAGGCACGCTACAGTGCTTTTTTCAATTATTGTGCAATCTTTGCTAATCAAAGAAATTTCTCGAAAAACGTGTCAAATTAAAACTTTTTCTTTAAATATTAAACTTTGTAATATAATTTAATATTTACAAATCCCGGGATCCTGATTTCAAACTTTTAAAAAATTTACTATTTAAACTTTACATTTCAAAATACATAACTTCCAAGTCGCACACCGACTTTCAAAATATAACTCCCAGATGTCCCGAGACCGAACACTCCAGGTCGCGCCGCTTGACATGTACAATCTCACCCGAGCTCAGGTTCATTCTTGTTCAGCCTTCGCCTTTCCTTTACCTACACATGGAAGCAGAAACTATGAGTCAACAGACTCAGTAAGAAATGCATATAACATACCATATAATTTCCGACCTGTAAATAGGCGCCCATACACCTATTTACAGAGCTTAACAGATGAGTATGAACGTTCAATACCAGGGTACAACCACTATACCACATACACATCGTACCTCACTGTACGAGTGTTGGTAGGGTTTATCCCGATCACTGAGTAACACTGAGTGATGTACCACACACCTTAGCATTTTCCCATACTTGTGTTGGTATCACTGTATCGTACTCACAATCACAATAATCACTATACCAATGCACTCTATAACTTGTTCATACAAGTGTTGGTAGTGCTTAACATAATTCAAGCATGCATATATAAACACATATACACACATTCAGATAATCACATCATACATTATACACAGTTTTTACCTGTTTTCCGAATTCAAGTGTGCTGGCCGACCTGAACGGAATTCACGTGCTAGATGGATGCCCTAATCACAATAATTGCAACACAGATGAGTGACTTGCTAAATCACTTTTCGGGACTTAAACTTGAAACTAAAAGTTTCCCTATCGATAAACCTCATGGCAATACCCTAAATATCTCAAAATTGGCCAAAACTAGGGTTCTAGAAATTCCCCCAACAGGCAGACCGGTTCCCAACCGGCAATCCGGTTCTGGGTCACCAACCGGTCGACCGGTTGGTACAGGCCTCCCAGAACCAAAATTCCGGTTCTGCTGCTGGGAACCAAAAATCATCCCCCTTAATTCAAATCAAGCCCAAACCTTACCAAACTCTCCAGTATACCTATACAATGCATACACAATAGAACTCAAGCAGTATTTCACAGAACAAAACAATAAATCCAATTATGCCATTAAAGCTCAAAGCTTGAGTTTCAAAACTCAAGCTTGCTTAGAACTAAAATCAAGCATCAAAAACAGTAGCTAGGGACTCAAATCAACTCAACCTAACCCCAGAATTCGAACCCTAAGCAATTCAAACCTTAACAGCTCCTATTACATCAAAACACCATTTCAACCTAACTTAAAAACTTGAAAACTAAGAAGGGTTCAATGGAGCTTACCTTAGATTGATTATCTCCTATGAAATCCTTGCTGAAATCCAACAATCAACACCAAACTCCCTTGGTTTGTCCCAGCCGAAATCAAGAAAGAGAGAGAGAGGGTCAAGAACAAAGCAATTTTCTATTTTTCCTTTTTCCTTGATTTTTCTTCAAATGAGACAAAAGGACTAAGTAAATCCTTTGCTGAAATTAGCTTGATTAGGTGTCAAAACCTAAGGCAGCCACCTATCTCTATTTATTAGCAAATGACTAAAATGCCCTTAAAGATATAACTTAGGTATTTCTAAAGCTAGGGGTAAAATGGTCAATTTCCATAACCCCGCTCAATCCCGATAATTTATTTTCTCTAAATTATTTCCCACTATGAAATAGGGTTCTAAACTTACCCATGTGATCAATCTAGCCATCCATCGCATTTTCCGTTGTCGCCGAGCAAAAATTACAAAATTAACATATTTCACATATAAACTAAATAATACCCCTAGAGTTTAATAAAATCTCCGGAATTGAGAAATTATAACTCTAATATTTATTTCTAAATATTGGGGTCCACATTTAAAATTAATTCACAAATAATAATAAAATAATAAAAATTAGTGCTAATTGCCTTTTCTAATCCACATTACTAGAGCGGTCATTACAATTATCCCCCCGTTAATAGGATTTCGTCCCCGAAATCTAACCTGAATAGCTCTGGATGTTGAGTCCTCATATCTGACTCCAATTCCCAGGTGGCTTCTTCCACCTTACTGTTCCTCCAGAGCACCTTAACCAGTGCAATAGTCTTGTTGCGAAGAACTTTTTCTTTTCTATCCAAAATCTGAACAGGTTGCTCTTCATAGGATAAGTCTGGTTGTAGTTCAAGGGCTTCATAACTCAAGACATGAGTCGGGTCTGACACGTATTTCCTTAACATAGAGACATGAAATACGTCATGAACAGCTGATAATGCTGGTGGTAAGGCTAGCCGATACGCTACCTGCCCGACCTTCTCGAGTATCTGAAATGGCCCAATGAACCTAGGGCTTAACTTACCCTTCTTCCCAAAGCGCCTAATACCCTTCATTGGTGAAACCCGCAGGAAAACATGTTCCCCTGCCTGAAATGTAACATCGGTCCTCTGCACTAACTCTGGACCCAGGTACTTCCTTTCTCCTGGCTTGTCCCAATGAATAGGAGAACGACATTTTCTACCATATAACATCTCATAGGGAGCCATCCCTATTGTACTTTGGTAGCTGTTATTGTAGGAGAATTCAATTAAAGGCAAGTACTTATCCATGAACCCTCAAAGTCCATGACACAGGCTCGCAGTAGGTCTTCTAAAATCTGGATAGTTCTTTCCGACTGACCATCAGTCTGAGGGTGAAAGGCTGTACTAAACTTTAACTTGGTACCCATAGCCTTCTGAAGACTCACCCAAAACTTCGATGTGAACTTTGGATCCCTATCTGATACAATAGATTTAGGGGCTCCATGGAGACGAACTATCTCCTTCACATACAATTCAGCATACTGATCCACTGAATAGGTAACTTTCACTGGTAGAAAGTGAGCCGACTTTGTGAATCTGTCCATAATGACCCATACAGAATCATACATCCCTGTAGTTCTAGGTAAACCAGTTACAAAGTCCATTGCGATGTCCTCCCACTTCCATTCTGGAAGGACTAAAGGTTGCAATAACCCCCGCCGCCTCGATGTTCAGCCTTAATCTGCTGGCAGGTTAAACACTTGGACACATAGTCCACCACATCTCTTTTCATCCCATACCACCAGAAGTAGGGTTTCAAATCCTGATACATCTTGGTGGTTCCCGGATGCAACGAATAAGGCGTGGTGTGAGCTTCATCCAGTATTTCTTTCTTAAGCTCATCAACACTAGGAACACAAACTTGAGCTTTATATAACAACATTCCACTGCTCGAGACTGAAAAGCCTCTAGGCCGACCAGCCACTACTTCATCTTGAACTTTAACTAGCTCGGGATCTTCCAGTTGTGCCTTTCTGATTCTCTCCAACAGATCAGATTGGAGTGTTAAATTATGTAATTTCCCGACCACGAACTCAATTCCTGCACTAATCATTTCCGAGGCTAGTTGAGGGGCTATCATAACCGTAGTACACACTTGCCCGGGACCCTTTCTGCTTAGAGCATCGGCCACAACATTGGCTTTCCCGGGGTGATACAGTATTTCACAATCATAATCTTTAACTAACTCCAACCACCTTCTCTGCCTCATATTCAAATCTTTCTGGGTGAAAAAGTATTTAAGACTCTTATGATCAGTATAAATCTCACACTTTTCACCGTAAAGATAATGTCGCCAAATCTTTAAAGCAAAAACCACAACAGCGAGTTCTAAATCATGAGTTGGGTAACGCTGCTCATAATCCTTCAGTTGACGAGAGGCATAGGCTATGACTCTGTCAGCTTGCATCAGAACACATCCCATACCCTGTCTGGATGCATCACAATAAACAACGAATTTCTCTTGATCTGATGGCAAAGCTAACACCGGAGCTGTTATCAAACGTTGCTTCAACTCCTGAAAGCTTGACTCACACTTATCTGACCACACAAATCTCTGATTTTTCTTGGTCAATTCAGTTAGGGGCATAGAAAGTTTAGAAAATCCTTCGACGAAACGTCGATAATACCCTGCTAACCCGAGAAAACTTCGAACTTCCGTCACAGACTTGGGCCTCGGCCAATTCTTCACTGATTCTACCTTGTTTGGATCGACCATAATTCCATTCTTCCCAACAATATGACCCAGAAAGGACACCTCGGACAACCAGAATTCACACTTTTTGAACTTGGCATACAGCTTGTGATCCCTAAGTCGATGTAACACCATTCGAAGATGATGCTCGTGCTCCTCTTCTGACTGAGAGTATACAAGAATGTCATCGATAAACACTATAACGTAGTTATCGAGGAAATCCTTGAATACCCTATTCATGAGATCCATAAAGGCCGCAGGAGCATTAGTCAATCCGAACGACATTACCAGAAACTAATAGTGCCCATATCTGGTTCTAAAAGCAGTCTTCGGTATGTCCTCCTCCCGAATTCTGAGTTGATGATAACCCGACCGTAAATCAATCTTTGAAAACACTGTCTTTCCTTGAAGCTGATCGAACAAATCATCGATCCTGGGCAACGGGTACTTATTTTTAATCGTCAGCTTGTTTAGTTCCCGATAATCAATACACATTCTGAGGGAACCATCTTTCTTTTTCACAAAAAGAACCGGAGCTCCCCAGGGCGACACACTGGGTCGAATAAACCCAATGTCAAGCATCCCCTGAAGTTGTAACTTAAGCTCCTTGAGTTCTGCTGGAGCCATCCTATATGGAGCTTTAGAAACAGGTTCGACTCCAGGTGCCAAATCAATTACAAAGTCAATCTCTCGCTGTGGCGGCAATCCCGGCAACTCCTCGAGAAACACATCAAGAAAATCTTTCACCACCCGGACTACCTCAGGCCCAAATGTTTCAGGTCTGCTGGAGTCAAAAACTACCGCTAGAAATCCTACAAAACCATTGCATAGTAAATCCCTAGCCCTCAGCACAGAAATAACCGGGATCCGAGACCCCTGAACTGATCCAACATAAACAAATGGATCTTCACCTTCCGGCTGAAAAGTCACCATTTTACGCCTACAATCTATACTGGCCGAATACTTAGATAGAAAATCCATTCCCAGTATAATATCAAACTCAGTTAATTTCAATTCTATGAGGTCAGTATTCAATTCCCTATCTTCGATCCTAATCGGCATAGACCTAATGCGCCTATTAGAGATAACCAATTCCCCGCTAGGCATTAGGGTTCCAAACCCTCTTTCTAAAATATCACAAGGCCTACCCAAAAGATCAATCACTCTTGTAGCCACATATGAACGTGTAGCTCCCGAGTCAAATAATACTGTAAATAACAAGTTGTTGACGGGAAGCTGACCTGTCACAATAGAAGGACCTGCGGCATCGGCTTGGGTAATGGCAAACACACGAGCGAGCCGGTTTCACCTCGGCTTTCGGCTCCTCTTTCTTTGCACAGGGGGCAATCTTTCTTGAAATGCCCCACCATGCCACACGGGAAGCATGTCTTCGGTTACATTCTCCGGATAATGTTTCTTGCACCTTGGACACTCGGGATATGAGTAACCCTGGCGTCCTCCTCTGCTTTGGTTCCCACGGAACCGCTTGCTTTGCCCCGAGCCACCGTAAGGCTGGAACAACTTTTCTTTTCTGCTCAGTGGTGGAGTCACCACCATCCCTACCATAAACAGAAGTAGGAACAGTGGGGGTTCCACCGACACTCGGAGTCACCCGGGGCTCCTGAAGAAATTTCACTGCACCCTCGGCTCTCAAAGCCTTCTCAACCATCTCTGCATACGTGGTTGCTTCAGTAGTGGTAATAACCAGATCATGCCGGATCTTTGCACTCAAACCCGCTAAATATTTTTCTTTCTTACTGAAGTCAGTGGGCACAATTCCTGCTGCCAACTTAGCCAACCGATCAAACTTCGTCGTGTATTCAGTGACTGACATTCCCTCAGTCTGAACTAGATCAGTGAACTCTTTCCGCTTTGCACTGCGGACCGCTTCGTTGTAATACTTGGAGTTAAATAACTCCTTAAATTCTTCCCAGGTCATCAGCGTGACGTCCCGAGTGAGGGTTATCAACTCCCACCACACGAGAGCATCTTCCTGAAACTGGAAAGTGGCGCAGGTCACCAGGTCATTTCTAACCACTCCCATAAAATTAAGGATGCGTTCAATCACTGAAAGCCACTGCTCGGCCTTCATCACATCAAGGCCTCCCAGAAACACTGGAGGTGCCTGTTTTCGAAATCTTTCGTACAACGGTTCCATACGGTTGCCAACAACAGGTTGTTCGCCGGCACCGCAGAACCGCAACGGCTGAACCACTTGAGGAGGCACGGCAGGAGGACCCTGCTGCCTCAACCTTTGGATCTCTTCATCTTGCTGGCGGATTCTATCTTGCATCTCAGCAAATCTTTGCTCCCAATCAGGAGGAGCTTGAGGTGGATTTATAGGGCGACCACCCTGAGCTCTGCCACGGCCACGGTCGCGACCACGAGGATTTTGAGGATTCCCCTGACCACCTCTGGTCTCAACCATGCCACCCTGACTTCTTATATTTCGCGGGGCGTCCATTTAATAGGACTTAGCCTGGGAATCCATAAGCCAGGCAGGTTAGACAGCGATCAAAATTAACACCGCTCTTAATAACTTAAAGGCAACACACTTTCTTTTCTTTTTAAGAAAATATATTTAATTTAAATCTAATATGCTTCCTAACATGCTTTCACATTCATTTAAAATACTAAACAAGTACGGGATTACTGAACCGTGAACCGAGCTTTCTCTGATGAAGATTGTACATGTCATAGCAAGCTTCGGTAGACAAACCTGGCGGCTCTGATACCAAAATTGTAATGCCCTAATGCTAAGGCACGCTACAGTGCTTTTTCAATTATTGTGCAATCTTTGCTAATCAAAGAAATTTTTCGAAAAACGTGTCAAATTAAAACTTTTGCTTTAAATATTAAACTTTGTAATATAATTTAATATTTACAAATCCCGGGATCCCGATTTCAAACTTTTAAAAAATTTACTATTTAAACTTTACATTTCAAAATACATAACTTCCAAGTCGCACACCGACTTTCAAAATATAACTCCCAGATGTCCCGAGACCGAACACTCCAGGTCGCGCCGCTTGACATGTACAATCTCACCCGAGCTCAGGTTCATTCTTGTTCAGCCTTCGCCTTTCCTTTATCTACACATGGAAGCAGAAACTGTGAGTCAACAGACTCAGTAAGAAATGCATATAACATACCATATAATTTCCGACCTGTAAATAGGCGCCCATACACCTATTTACAAAGCTTAACAGATGAGTATGAACGTTCAATACCAGGGTACAACCACTATACCACATACACATCGTACCTTACTGTACGAGTGTTGGTAGGGTTTATCCCGATCACTGAGTAACACTGAGTGATGTACCACACACCTTAGCATTTTCCCATGCTTGTGGTGGTATCACTGTATCGTACTCACAATCACAATAATCACTATACCAATGCACTCTATAACTTGTTCATACAAGTGTTGGTAGTGCTTAACATAATTCAAGCATGCATATATAAACACATATACACACATTCAGATAATCACATCATACATTATACACAGTTCTTACCTGTTTTTCGAATTCAAGTGTGCTGGCCGACCTGAACGGAATTCACGTGCTAGATGGATGCCCTAATCACAATAATTGCAACACAGATGAGTGACTCGCTAAATCACTTTCCGGGACTTAAACTTGAAACTAAAAGTTTCCCTATCGATAAACCTCATGGCAATACCCTAAATATCTCAAAATTGGCCAAAACTAGGGTTCTAGAAATTCCCCGACGGGCGGCAGGTTCCCAACAGGCAATCCGGTTCTGGGTCACCAACCGGTCTACCGGTTGGTACTGGCCTCCCAGAACCGAAATTTCGGTTCTGCTGCTGGGAACCAAAAATCATCCCCCTTAATTCAAATCAAGCCCAAACCTTACCAAACTCTCCAGTATACCTATACAATGCATACACAATAGAATCCAAGCAGTATTTCACAGAACAAACCAATAAATCCAATTATGCCATTAAAGCTCAAAGCTTGAGTTTCAAAACTCAAGCTTGCTTAGAACTAAAATCAAGCATCAAAAACAGTAGCTAGGGACTCAAATCAACTCAACCTAACCCCAGAATTCGAACCCTAAGCAATTCAAACCTTAACAGCTCCTATTACATCAAAACACCATTTCAACCTAACTTAAAAACTTGAAAACTAAGAAGGGTTCAATGGAGCTTACCTTAGATTGATTATCTCCTATGAAATCCTTGCTGAAATCCAACAATCAACATCAAACTCCCTTGGTTTGTCCCAGCCGAAATCAAGAAAGAGAGAGAGAGGGTCAAGAACAAAGCAATTTTCTATTTTTCCTTTTTCCTTGATTTTTCTTCAAATGAGACAAAAGGACTAAGTAAATCCTTTGCTGAAATTAGCTTGATTAGGTGTCAAAACCTAAGGCAGCCACCTATCTCTATTTATTAGCAAATGACTAAAATACCCTTAAAGATATAACTTAGGTATTTCTAAAGCTAGGGGTAAAATGGTCAATTTCCATAACCCCGCTCAATCCCGATAATTTATTTTCTCTAAATTATTTCCCACTATGAAATAGGGTTCTAAACTTACCCATGTGATCAATCTAGCCATCCATCGCATTTTCCGTTGTCGCCGAGCAAAAATTACAAAATTAACATATTTCACATATAAACTAAATAATACCCCTAGAGTTTAATAAAATCTCCGGAATTGAGAAATTATAACTCTAATATTTATTTCTAAATATTGGTGGGACATGGTGTCTCAGATCCATGACGCCACCACCATGACCTGGGAAAGGTTCCAGGAACTCTTTAACGCCAAGTATTATAACGAGGCAGTCAGAAGTGCCAAAAGGAAAGAGTCCACCCACCTGACCTAGCGGGAGAATATGAGCGTGACAGAGTATACCACCCAGTTCGACCGGTTGGCGAGGTTAGCCTTGGGAATAGTACCAACCGATTTCAGCAAAAAGGAGAAGTATCTGGATGGGTTAAATGTGAAGATCAAACACGACTTGATGATCACCACCGACGACAAGACCACCTATGCTGAGATGGTGGAGAAGGCACTGCGAGCTGAGGGCGCAGTTGGATGTATGTCAGAGTCAGCTAGTACTCCAGCGAGTGGTGGGGCTCCTACCCCTCCTGCATCAGGCTTTAGCAGGGGAGGTAGTGGTTCGGCCACGGACCAAAAGAGGAGAACATCCACTGCATCCGGTGGCTCGAGTCAGAACAAGAGGTTCTGGGGGAACCAGAGTAGAGGCAGCCGTCAGGGTGGTGCAGAGACCCGGTTTTCTTATCCTGAGTGCCCCAGCTGTAAAAGGCACCATCAGGGTGAGTGCAAAGGTCAGGGATGCTTTCAGTGTGGCATGCCCGGACACTTCAAGAGGGATTGTCCCCAGCTCCGATCAGAGGCACCGAGGGCTCCGGCGAGACCCACTCCAGCTAGGGTGTTTGCCATCACTCAGGTTGATGCAGATGCCAGCCCCTCAGTTGTAACAGGTTAGCTTTCAGTTAATAACTCGTATTACTCAGTGCTGTTTGATTCTGGGGCTACACATTCTTATGTGGCAGCCAGAATCTTTAGTAAATTGGATAGACCGTATGATAGATATGAATCAGGGTTTGGAACCCTATTACCTGGTGGAGAGTTAGTTATCTCCAAAAGGTGTATTAGGTCTATGCCAATCAGAATAGATGGTAGAGAGTTAAGTGCTGACTTGATAGAGATGAGCCTAGTAGAGTTCGATATTATTTTAGGAATGGATTTCCTATCGAAATATTTGGCTAGTATTGATTGCAAAAGGAAGATGGTGATTTTCCAACCAGAAAGCGATGAACCATTTGTGTTTGTTGTTCTGTTCGGGGATCCCGGATCCCGGTGATTTCGGCCTTTTCAGCTAGAGAATTATTGCATGGTGGATGCTTAGGGTTTCTGGCTGTGGTGATGGACACCACTCGGCCAGAAACCATTCGGCCAGAAGATATCTGAGTGGTTCGGGAATTTCAGGATGTTTTTCCCGAAGAACTTCTAGGGTTACCACCTCAGCGGGAGATTGACTTTGTAATAGATTTGGCACCAGGGGTGGAACCAGTTTCCAAGGCTCCATATAGAATGGCTCTAGCTGAACTTAAGGAATTAAAGATTCAGCTCCAGGGGTTGCTTGACATCGGGTTTATTCGGCCTAGTGTGTCACCCTGGGGAGCCCCGGTTTTATTCGTCAAGAAGAAAGATGGAACTATGAGGATGTGCATCAATTACAGAGAATTTAACAAGCTAACAGTGAAGAATAAATATCCACTACCTAGAATCGATGACCTGTTTGATCAACTTCAGGGGAAGACGGTCTTTTCCAAGATTGACCTTCGCTCGAGTTATCATCAGTTGAAAATCCGAGAGGAGGACATTCCGAAGACGGCTTTCCGTACTAGGTATGGACATTATGAATTCCTCGTTATGTCGTTTGGATTAACCAATGCTCCTGCAGCGTTTATGGATTTGATGAATAGAGTATTCAAGGATTTCCTCGATATTCGTGTGATTGTGTTTATCGACGACATCCTTGTGTACTCTCAGTCAGAAGAGGAGCATGAGTTACATCTTCAGATGGTATTGCAACGGCTTCGAGAACACAAGCTTTATGCCAAATTCAAGAAATGTGAATTTTGGCTATGTCAGGTGTCCTTCTTAGGGCACATTGTTAGCAAAGATGGGATCAAGGTGGATCCCGGGAAGATAGAATCCGTCAGGGATTGGCCGAGACCGAAGACAGTGACAGAAATTAGAAGCTTCTTGGGTTTAGCTGGGTATTATCGTAGGTTCGTGGAAGGGTTTTCTAAAATTTCAACACCCTTAACCAAACTTACAAAGAAGAATCAGCGGTTTGTCTGGTCAGACAAGTGCGAAGCTAGTTTTCAGGAGCTGAAACAGAGATTGATTACCGCTCCAGTGCTAGCTTTGCCTTTAGACAACGAAAAATTTGTAGTTTATTGCGATGCATCTATACAGGGTCTGGGGTGTGTGCTGATGCAAGCCGATTGGGTTATTACTTATGCCTCCCGTCAGTTAAAGGATTATGAACAGCGATACCCGACTCATGATCTAGAGTTGGCCACAGTGGTTTTTGCTTTGAAGATCTGGCGGCATTACCTTTACGGAGAAAGGTGTGAAATCTACACCGACCATAAAAGTCTCAAGTATTTCTTTACTCAGAAAGATTTGAACATGAGACAGAGACGTTGGTTGGAATTAGCGAAAGATTACGACTGTGAGATTCTCTATCACCCTGGGAAGGCCAATGTAGTGGCCGATGCCCTGAGCAAGAAGGGTCCCGGGCAGGTAGCTAGCATGGTTCAGATCTCACCTCAGTTAGCAGAGGACATGGTTAGGTCCAACATCGAGTTTGTGGTAGGTCAGCTTCACAACTTGACACTGCAATCTGATCTGTTGGAAAGAATTAAAGCCGCTCAGATGACTGATCCAGAGTTAGTGAAAATCAGAGATGAAGTTTTGGCTGGTCAAGCCAGGGATTTCTCAGTGTCAGACAACGGGATGCTTCTGTATAAAGCTAGGGTTTGTGTTTCGAGTAGTGTGGAACTCAGGAATGAGATCTTTGAGGAGGCTCATTCTACCCCTTATTCTCTGCATCCCGGCACCACTAAGATGTACCAAGATCTTAAACCGTACTTCTGGTGGAGCGGTATGAAGAAGAATTTGGTAGAATTTGTATCGAGATGCCTCACTTGTCAGCAAATTAAGGCTGAACATCAGAGACTAGCAGGGTTGTTGCAGCCTTTAACCCTACCTGAATGGAAGTGGGAAGATATCACGATGGATTTCGTGGTTGGGTTACCTAGAACCACGGGCTTATTTGATTCCATCTGGGTAGTGGTGGATCGATTCACGAAATCTGCTCATTTCCTTCCTGTTAGAACAACCTTTTCAGTGGATCAGTTGGCAGAATTGTATGTTAGAGAGATTGTAAGACTTCACGGGGTACCGAAGTCTATAGTTTTGGGTAGGGATCCGAAGTTCACCTCCAAGTTTTGGCAGAGTTTGCAACGAGCAATGGGTACAAAACTAAAATTTAGCACAGCATTCCATCCTCAGACAGATGGTCAGTCCGAAAGGACAATTCAGATATTGGAGGACATGTTACGAGCCTGTGTTATGGATTTCGAAGGCTCTTGGAATAAATACCTACCGTTGATAGAATTTTCTTACAACAACAATTATCAGAGTACGATAGGGATGGCTCCCTATGAACTGTTGTACGGTAGGAAGTGCAGATCTCCCATCCACTGGGATGAGACAGGGGAGAGGAAGTACTTAGGTCCAAAGTCAGTTCAGCGGACCAATGAGGCAATAGAGAAAATAAAAGCTAGAATGCTTGCCTCACAGAGTAGACAGAAAAGTTACGCAGATCCGAAACGCAGAGATGTTGAGTTCCAAGTAGGGGACCATGTGTTTTTACGAGTGTCTCCAATGAAGGGGATCAAACGTTTCGGGAAAAAAGGCAAGTTATGCCCTAGATTTACGGGACCTTTCGAGATTTGCGAGAAGATAGGTCAAGTGGCATACCGGTTAGCATTGCCTCCAGCTTTATCAGCAGTTCACAACGTATTCCCTGTCTCGATGTTAAGAAAGTACGTTTCAGATCCCTCTCATATACTAAGTTATGAGATCCTTGAACTGCAGCCAGATATGTCCTACGAAGAACAACCAGTGCAGATCCTGGATAGAAAGGATAAAGTCCTTCGGAATAAGACCATAGCATTGGTCATGGTTCTCTGTAGAAACAGTAAGGTGGAGGAAGCCACCTGGGAGCTAGAGTCAGATATGAGAGCTCAATATCCAGGGTTATTCAGGTTAGATTTCGGGGACGAAATCCTTTTGAGGGGGGGGATAGTTGTAAAGACCGCTTAGTTTAATTTGGAAATTAGCAGTTAATCATGTTTAATTATGAAATTATTTATGGCTATTTAAATAATTATTATGTTGTTATTGTTGAATTCTAAAATGCATTTTATGTCATTTAGTGATTTTCATAAGTTTGCATTTCCGGTGCCCGGTAACATGAAACTCGGTGTTTGGCTCAGTAAAATCACAACTTAGTATGTTAGTAGATTGGGACGGTTTATTAGACATTGGGAATGTCGGGAATGGCCGGGAATTTAGAATTTCCCAAAATACCCTTTTAGTGCTCTTTATGTTATTTTAGTGTGAAGGGGCAAAATGGTCATTTTGCCCCATTGTTATTTTGTCCTTTAGTGGACTTAATAATTAGAAATTATATGTTATTTGATGTTAATATTGGCTGAAGTAAATGGGTTATGTGGCATTTATTTTCTTTTCCCAAACTTAGAAAAAATTAGAAATTTTCAAAGTTAAATGAAAAAGCCTTTTTCTCTCAAACCTCTCTCTCTTTTTCGGCCCCTTTGAAGCAGCAAGAACTTGGAATTTTCTTTGGGTTTTCAAGCTAATTTGTGTGCAACTCAAGCTTTAGGTATTGTTCTTACTTTTGTCTTCTTAGTTTTCTTGAATTTTTGATGAAATGGAGTAATGCATGCTTGATTTGGTTGTCTAGTTGCTGCTGTGTTTTGATGTTATTTTCAGGGGTTTAACTTTGTTATTTTAAGTAGATTAGAGCTTGTTAATGCATGGTTTTTACTTTGATTCAAGATTAGAAGTTTTTAGCTCAAAAATATGGTTTTCAAAGAAATATGTTGAATCTGTTGCTCTGCTTGCTGTAGTTGTTTGCTGCTATTTTCAGAGGTTAAATTATGCATGATTAAGTAGATTTGGGCTGAATTGAATGCATGTTAGTGGTGTTTGATCAAGTTTGAGTTTAGAACTCAAAGCTTGATGCTTTAATGGTGGTTTTGGTTTGGTTGCATGAAGCTTGGTTTTTATGCTTTAGAATTGATTTTTGACAATGTTATGGTGGCTTTTGAAGTAATACATTACTTAAAAAGGAAAACTAATGGAAGAAAAGGTTACATGGCGCTTAAGCTAGACATGAGAAAAGCCTACGACCGAGTTGAGTGGAGGTTCTTGGAAGCTGTCCTTCGAGTGATGGGATTTAGTGAACGATGGATTGGATTAATGATGGGTTGTGTTAACTCAGTTTGCTATCATGTCATAAATAGTGGTTTGAAAATGGGGCCAATCATTCCTACAAGAGGCATTCGGCAAGGTTGCCCTTTGTCTCCTTACCTTTTTATTGTGTGTGCCGAAAGGTCTGTCATCCTTGATTAAACATTATGAAGCCAACCGTCTCATCACGCGGTGTAAGGTTGCTAGGAGTGCACCTACTATCTCCCATTTGCTTTTTGCAGATGATAGTTATGTGTATTGCCAAGCATCGGAGGAAGAAGCAAATTGTGTTCTCTCGCTATTATATATTTTTGAAGGAGCTTCAGGCCAAAAAGTCAATCTTCATAAATCATCGACTTTCTTTAGTTCTAACTCCAGGATGGATATTAGGAGTCAGATTTGTGGTTTGATGCACATTCAAGAAGCGGAGGTTGATAGCATGTACTTGGGGCTTCCAAGCATCCAAGCATTGTTGGTCGCAACAAAAACGCAGTGTTGGGATTTCTTAAAGAGAGAATGAGGAAGAGAATAAATAGCTGGGAGGGTAAATTTCTTTCTCGGGCTGGGAAATAAGTGCTTATCAAGTCTGTGGTTCAATCGCTCCTGTCATATGCCATGAATGTCTTCCTTTTTCCAATCGGTACATGCAAAGAAATAGAGAGGATGATGGCAAGCTTCTGGTGGAAATCCAATAAATCTAATGGCAATGGGAGTGGCATTGTTTGGATGAATTGGGATAGAATGACTAAACACAAAGCTAAAGGCGGTATGGGGTTTCGAAATCTAAGGGACTTTAATCTTGCAATGCTGGGAAAACAAGGTTGGAGACTCTTATTTAGACATGAATCTTTAGCTAGTAAAGTCTTTAAAGCTAGATATTACCCGAATGGTAATTACTTGTCTGCTGAGTTGGGGTCAAACCCGAGCTTTATTTGGAGTAGTATCTATGCTGCAAAGGACACTGTTAAACTCGGTCTAAGGAAACGAATTGGGTCTGGTTTGACTGTGCAGATTACATCAGATCCGTGGCTTCCTGTCATGGATAGAATCTCTCCTTCTCCGATTGTTCCTGGTCTTGAAAACTTCACTGTGAATAGCTTGTTTCAAGTAGGACAACAAAGATGGGATGCTGATGTTGTGTGTGATTTATTTTCCCCAACCGACGCTGCTATCATACTTGGTATCCCTATTTCACAATCAAGTGGGGTTGACACTTGGTACTGGCTCGCTGAGAAGAAGGGATTTTATTCTGTGCATACAAGCTGCTTCAAGATCAAAAGTATCATTCGGACAACCCCGAGGGACATACTTTTTGGAAAAAACTGTGGGCACTTAAGGTGCCGCCTAAGACAAAGGATCTGGTGTGGAGGGCGGCATCCAATTGTCTTGCAACCAAGGTGAATCTTTGCATCAAAAAGGTCTTGGTTGATAACTGTAAAGACCGCTTAGTTTAATTTAGAAATTAGCAGTTAATCATATTTAATTATGAAAATTATTTATAGCTATTTAAATAATTATTATGCTGTTATTGTTGAATTCTGAAATGCATTTTATGTCATTTAGTGATTTTCATAAGTTTGCATTTTCGGTGCCCGGTAACATGGAACTCGGTGTTTGGCTCAGTAAAATCACAACTTAGTATGTTAGTAGATTGGGACGGTTTATTAGACATTGGGAATGTCGGGAATGGCCGGGAATTTAGAATTTCCCAAAATACCCTTTTAGTGCTCTTTATGTTATTTTAGTGTGAAGGGGCAAAATGGTCATTTTGCCCCATTGTTATTTTGTCCTTTAGTGGACTTAATAATTAGAAATTATATGTTATTTGATGTTAATATTGGCTGAAGTAAATGGGTTATGTGGCATTTATTTTCTTTTCCCAAACTTAGAAAAAATTAGAAATTTTCAAAGTTAAATGAAAAAGCCTTTTTCTCTCAAACCTCTCTCTCTTTTTCGGCCCCTTTGAAGCAGCAAGAACTTGGAATTTTCTTTGGGTTTTCAAGCTAATTTGTGTGCAACTCAAGCTTTAGGTATTGTTCTTACTTTTGTCCTCTTAGTTTTCTTGAATTTTTGATGAAATGGAGTAATGCATGCTTGATTTGGTTGTCTAGTTGCTGCTGTGTTTTGATGTTATTTTCTGGGGTTTAACTTTGTTATTTTAAGTAGATTAGAGCTTGTTAATGCATGGTTTTTGCTTTGATTCAAGATTGGAAGTTTTTAGCTCAAAAATATGGTTTTCAAAGAAATATGTCGAATCTGTTGCTCTGCTTGCTGTAGTTGTTTGCTGCTATTTTCAGAGGTTAAATTATGCATGATTAAGTAGATTTGGGCTGAATTGAATGCATGTTAGTGGTGTTTGATCAAGTTTGAGTTTAGAACTCAAAGCTTGATGCTTTAATGGTGGTTTTGGTTTGGTTGCATGAAGCTTGGTTTTTATGCTTTAGAATTGTTCCTTAGGGTCTAAATAGAAGGTCTGGAAGTTTTGGTATTGTTTGGATTGGATTTGAGCAATGTGTGAATTTTTGAGTTCTGCCTGCGAGGAACCGGAATTCCGGTTGTGCATCCGGAATTCCGGATGAGGGTTCAGGAATTCCCAGAACCGGAATTCCGGTTGCAGAACCGGTCTACCGGTTGGGGAATTTTCAGGAACCCTAGATTTCCTCGTTTTTATGTTATTTGGGGTATTGCCATGCTTTTTATCGATAGAAAAACTTTTAGTTCCTAGTTTAAGTCCCCGGGAAGTGATTTAGCGTATCACTTATAGTGTTGTGATTGTTATGGTTTAGGAGCCTGTAATCCGCTGCACAGTTCGTTCCAGTCAGGTTGACCAGCACACCTGAATTCGGAATTGAGGTAAGATTAGTATAACAGTATGCATATATAGATTACATGTTTAGCGTGCATGTAGGAAGCCTGTTAGATTACATTAGATATGTATGTTGGCTTCGAACCATCCGACTGTGTCACATCGGTACAGGCTAGAGTATGACTAGCAGCTGGAGTATGACCAGTGTACCGAGTATAGGCTGACACTGTATCACATCGGCACAGGCTAGAGTATGACTAGCAGCTGGAGGATGACCAGTGTGCCGAGTATAGGCTGATACTTGGGTTGGTGGTTCCGTACTATTTGACGTATCACATCGGTACAGGCTAGAGTATGACTAGGAGCTGGAGTATGACCAGTTCGACCGAGTATAGGCTGATACTGTAACACATCGGTACAGGTTAGAGTATGACTAGCAGCTGGAGTATGACCAGTTCGACCGAGTATAGGCTGTTACTTGTCAATAGTACCGTCCCTATGAACGTTCAGGACTCAGTATCGTGTTGGACACGGCAGTTAGGGTTATGGTCAGGGGTATGGGCGTCTGATCATGACTCGGGATTTATGTATGATTATTATTATGCTTTTCTTACTGAGTCTGTCGACTCACAGTGCTGTGTTTATGTGTAGGTAAGGGCAAGGCTAAGGCTGATGGACCATGAGAGCGAGCCGGTGAAGATTGTACATGTCGGGGCGGTTAGGCCTGGAGCGTACGATCCTCGGGACAGCAAGGCTATTTTTGTAACTAGTCGCTAGGCGACAAGTATTTTGTATAGACAGTAAACTTTTGTAAATGGTTTTGTAATCGGGATCCCGAGTATTTTGTATAAATATTTTATGAGTTTAATTAAAAAGCAAAAATTTTAATTAATCACGATTTCCATAAACCTCGTTGATTAGCAACGAGCTGCACAGTATGTTTAAAAAATCACGTAATACGCCTATGCTAGTTAGGGTGTTACATTAGGTCAACAACATAGCAGTCTAGTATTTGAAGTGTAAAATATTTGCTAGAGATTAAGCAATCAAATCAAGATACCATAAAATGTTATGAGGATTAGAAATCTTGAATCAAGTCTTTCGAATAGACTATGCAAGAATTCTTCTATCTTATTCTCATAATTCTGATACGTTATCTCTATCCATGTGAATGGTTAGATTTGTTTTTATCAGTGGTGTTCTTAAGTTCCTATCACAAATATCAACCAAACGAAGATGGATAAAGAATTTTAATATCCTCCCACTCAACTAAGGTAATGTGATACTTTATCAAAGAACTTTAATGGTATCATTAACTATTACAACAGTAAATCTAAACTGGAACATATAATCAAGATCAAGGATTTATTCTGATAATAGCTAATTATATTATTTCCATGCTTAACACTATGTGTCACAAAGGGTACTGTGGAATAAAGTCCACCCCTAAGTTTATAGAGATTATGATCCACCCCTCAAGGTTGTAAATCTCTAAGTGTGATAGAGAGTCTGTGGAGTTGAATATAATCCAGAGTTCATTAGATATAAAAGATCGTTGAACTGCATATTATTCTTAACTTTTCTCCACCCCTATCAGATCAAAAGATCTTTTTATTAAACAAATTCTTAAATAATTGTTTCAGAATTAACAATTATTCATAAACATAGAAGTACTTTCTAGTGTTTATGTAGTAATAACTCTGTAAGGAGTTTAAATACCTATAGAATTTGTATCAATAATGAAACACATACACATACAGACATAATAAATATAACAATTGGTAATAGATAAGATAAAGTACTGAAGCTCAACTCATAAATTGCAATTTATTTGAAAAAGATACTTTATTATAAACCAAAAAAAATGTTTGCAATATTATGAGAACCAAACAGGGAATAAAATCCCAAAACTTGAAATCCAAATTGTTTGAAAAACTAAACAATTAATTCAAAAAAAAAGAGCTTCTTCTTTATTATAGACGACCTCCATCCACCATCCAGCTTTCTACTTCAACTCGCTAAGACAGCATCCGAGTTCAAGAAGCTTGAGCTTGTTTCTTTGCAAGAAGCTTAGGACATTGGGATTTCTAATGGCCTTTCTCATTGCAGTAGAAACACTTTCCTTTTGGTGTATCACCAGAAGCTCCAGCCTTTTTGTTCTTAGCTGCTTTCACAGCTTGAGCTCGCTTCTTGGCATTTTTCCACTTCTTCTTATGATTGGATTTGGAAGTAGAAGCAACATGTGCCTTAGGATTACTCGTCTTATTACCATTTCTAGAATTCTGAGGTTTATTCCCTCTTTTCTTGGGACCTCCAATCAAATTTTCATATGTCTGAAGGTCATTGACTAAAGTATGAAAGTCTTGTTCCTTCTTATTCATGACATAATTTGATGTGTAGGGCAGAAAATCTGGAGTCAGACTATTCAAGATGAGACTCACTTGAGTAGTCTGATCCATTTCAGCACCATGATTCTGGGCTTCCTGGAAATAACTAGCCATCTGGAGAAGGTGATCACGCACATTCTGATGGGGTTCCATCCGTGCGTTGATGAATTTCTTAGTCGCGTCAAAACGAGACTGGATAGATGCCATACCGAATAGCTCAGTTAACTGCGTCATGATTTCTGCAACTGTGATAGTGTTTGCAAACCTTGTTTTCGAGGTGTCAACCATGCTGGAAAGCATGAAGTAACGAGCTTTATTGTTAGCATTCTACCAACGCTCGAACTTCTCTTTCACAGTTTTGGTTGCATTGTCACCTGGCTGCTCAGGGGACGACTCAGTCAACACAAACGAGGCACTTTCACCTATGAGAGCAATGTTAATGTTCTCTCTCCATTTTGGGAAGTTAGACCCATTTAGCTTATTTTCAGTTAATAGTGACAACATGGGATTCGACATTGCAATTCAGGATACTACAAGATAATAAATAGATATCAATTATGGTTTAACACAAAATCTTATTCAGAAATTATCAGCACATAGCAAGTAGGAATGACTAGAGAAAATACTAAAAAAAATTCAATCCTAAATAATTTCCAAGGTTTTCAACAAACTGATATCAGTGTCCCGTTTAGGCGAGAGTCAAAGCTACCATCCATTGAATAGAGTTGTCAGCTCATCTAAAATGACAAACATTCTAGCAACCTTTTATTCGATCGAAAAGAGAATCCGACGTTGTCCCGTTTAGGCGAGAGTCAAGGTCATTCTTATTTCATGAGCTTCTACCATTGTTTCATACGTTTGTAAGTCTTATACAGAAGCCACCATTAGGGTGATCAATACTAATATAAAATACTTACAAACATACTTATCTTTCGAGATTAAACGGCGCTAACTTGCTAATGAACGTTCCTCCATTAGGGAGGATTACTCACTAAAACAATAGCTATGTAAAACCAACAATGGAGATTGAATATCTTAAAATAATAAAGCTCATTATTTAAAATGTATTTTCTTCTATTATTTATTTATTTTAAATCTATATATATATTTATTAAATTTTAAATTTAGAATAAAATCTAAATAAAATTTAATTTAATATTTGTAAAATTAAACTTAGATTGTTAAGAAAATAAAATGAATTATTTTCCATCTTAGTATTAACTTTCCAACAAATATTAAGAAAATTACTTAATTTAAGTTGTATTTATTTAAATTAATTTGCAACTCAAATTATAATTTTCTACCAATATATATATATTGTATTTCCAAAAATATACAGTTTTCGAAACACATTAAAATAAATCAAACTTTACTTAGAAAAAATACTTCAAGCAAAAATATTATCTATCTAGATTTTCTTGACTAATTAATCTAATTTCTAATAATATATTTTGGTTCCTTTATTTTAAATTAATCATTAAATGAAAAGATCATTGATTTAAGTTGATTCAAAATTAATTAAAATAATTAATTTACAACTTTAATCTATCTTTCAAGATAAATTCAAAATCATCTTGCATAATTAAATGCAATTTTGAAAAATGATTAATAAAATAAATAAAATATATTTTGAAAATTATTCAAATTCAAGTTGTTATGAAAATATCCAACTTAAAATAATTTTCTATTTAATTAAATATCGTGAAAATAACAATATCTGAGTATCATTATGTAAATTAACTTAGATATATCATTTTCAATTTAATTAAATGTATTAAATTCAAGAAATAAATAATTAAGTGTAGAGAAGGCTTAATTATTAATTTCCAATTTAATACAAGGAAAAATATCCTTAATTGAATAGTACCAAAATTAACTATTAAACAATTAATTTCACAATCAATGATATTTTCCTATATTAGAAATAATAATTAGTATAGAAATAACTATCTAGAAAATATCTGAATTTAACTATGTATCTTTTCAAGATTTGGAAAATATCTTATTTAAGTTATTATATAAAGAATCTATAATTTACAAACTTAAAATTTTCCAAACAAAATTTAATTAAATATCAAAATCAGGTGGTAACTACCTAATTTAAAGATATTCCCTTTTAAGTTTAAAACCAACTTAAAAAATATCTTTTAAGAATTTTCAATAACTAATTCCTAGAATTTCTCAACTTAATATTAAATTCAAAATATATTCAAATTTAAGTTAAAAGGGAAAATTAGTAATAACTAATTCATAACTTAAATAGGAATATTTAATAAAATAATAAAAGTAAGTTTCAGAAAGAATCTAGTTAGTTAAAATTCTTTATTTAATTAAATATAAGAAAAATACAAATAGTTTATCTAGAAATGAAATTCATTAAACTATGTTTTTCTTAAATTAATTTCGAAGAAATTAATTATGTTGCTATTCAATTTTATTAGGTCAAACTAGTTTAATTAACCTAGCACATTTATCCAAATCAGGCAAATGGGCCTTCACAATTGAGGTTGTTCATGTGAGGGGGGGCTGGGTCCAATATGTCGTACCCACTTCTAAGGCTCCCAACTCTCACACAAGGCCCAAAAGAGAGAAATTTAACCTTAAAATGAACAACTGTTATTAATTGAATAGGCCCATTAACTAAATGAGCCTAAATAAAATCTATCAGGCTATGACATTTTATTTAGCAACAACAACCTATATGTGTCTATAACAGAAATTAAACATATAGGCTCACACAGGCACACAAATTTGGATGGATCCTATCATGTTACTAGGTCATACACAGATGAAAGAAGAATGTAAAAATATACCTGTTACAAATTATTTACTTGACCTATTGACAATTGAACCATGGGTTAAAATCAGATCATAGGATCTGTCAACAAGTTAACCCTGGCAATTTAGATCAAGCAATAATAGGTTTTAGAAAACTTACAAACAATCTAAAATACATACTCCTGCAACAAGTTTAGATTTGGATAGTTGGATGTAGGATTTATTTAATTTTAAAATATTAATCTTTATTTCGAAAATTAAAAAAAAAAAAAAAATCGGTTCTTAAAGAATAAATAAAATAATATTTAAAATTAAACCTACAATTTTGAAAAATTAGGTTTTGAGTAACCTAAATATCATTTCAAAATAAATTTGCTAACTTTCCTTTTAAATTTCATGTTATTTAATAAATTAAATATTCAATAAAATAGAAAATGGTAAATACATACCCTTTTCTGATTTTACAATCTAATTTAGGTAAAATAACAAAATTTAAAAAAATAACAAAAATAATCTTATTTCCCCTTTTAAAATACCATGATTATAGTAATCTTATTCTAATAAGGTCAATTTACCAAAAAAAATATTTTTTATAAAAAAAATTTAATTTCTGACCTTTTATTCAAAGTAAGATAAAATAATCAAAATTTAAAAGAAATAAGAAAATAGGTAAGCAATACTTGATTTTATCCTATTTTCAAATTCAAATTACACTAATATCTAAAATTAATTTTAAAATAAAATTAATTTATTTCTGATAATTAGATTTGAAAATTGAAAAACAAAAATCAAAATACAAAACGATACAAAAAATCGGAAGTCAATTCCATGAAATAGCATGAAAAATCGAAGAAAACGAAGAAAAATTGCAGGTGGTACGGACAGCATGCAAAACATGCTGTCCGCGCGCGTAATGAAGGGGGACTGTCGAGAAACCTCGGCGCTGGTAGGCTGCCAGCAGCCCTTCCGCGCGCGTGGGGTGGGTGATCACCACCTCGATTTTTTTCGATTTTCAAAAATTCATAACTAATTCAAATTAAATCGAAATCGAGTTCTGTAAAAAAGTAAATTGCTTAGAATTTTCCAAACTATCCAATAAAAATAATTCCAGATACAGATAATCAATTATTTTTCCCAAAATTCACAAACATCAATCAAACATCAATATGACACACCATGAAACCATCCAAATCACAAACTAATCGTTTTAAGTCCAAATTTCTTGCAAGCAAATCAATTACCATGGCTCTGATACCAGTTGTTGGAAATATATTTTACCAGGAACTTAGATCTACTCACAAGTATGTTGATTTAACAACCTAAAATTGAACTTCTAAAACGATGAATTAAACACATAAAAGTTAAGAATAACTTACAGTGATGGCAGCGGAATTAAGTGTCTCCTTCCACTCAGATCTCTAACCCTTGAAACCTGTCTGTAGCAGAGTATAATCAAGATCTGAGCCCGAAAGTTCTTCAGTTGGATGTGATCCTTCACAGTCTTCCAAACTATGATTGAGGCACTGAGTGATGTGTGTGGGCACTTCTCTCTCACTAGGATTTTCGAAATTCTCTCTTGTTTTCTCTCTTGATTTCGTGTATAGTGATTGCACACAAAGACCAAGCAAAAGCATACCAAGAGTAGAGAGAGGGGGCGGCTATAAATAGGAAAGGGGAAGAGCACAACTTTCCAGTTAAACAGTTTCCTCTTTTACTGTGTAATTGTATAACTGCCTTATTTAGTGTGATCCACAACTTTCCTATTTAGGCTAGGCTTTGATTAGCAATTATATGGCAATTTAAATTGAAAATAATAATTGGGAAACATGCAAAGGGTGGCCGACCATGGTGTGTATGGGCCTCACTGGAATTTTGCAGTTTACTCAATTTTATTTCTATTTCTCCAAAAATGTCATTTTTCCAATTCCAATCTTTTAAATGCCAAAACTAATTATTTAATAACTAAAATAGATTATTAAATAATATTGCCATTTAAAATAATTATTAATTAGACATGCAAAGTCTCTTAATTAATAATTAAACCTAGAAACCCTTTTATTTACAATTTCGTCCTTAAACTGTGAGAATTCACAAATTAGACATAGTCTAACTTTTAGAATTATAATTGATTAATCATTAATCAATTATAGAGTCTTACAAACAGTATAGTCTCAACTAGAATGGGGACCATGGATCTATATGCTGAGCTTCCAATAAGTTGAACCGATTTACCAAGTAAATCCCTAACTTATTAATTCCTTGTTGAATCCACTCTTAGAACTTGGAATTGCACTCTCAGATTTATATAGAGCATATCATATGTTTCACGATATCAATATGCTATCTCATTTAACCATTGTTATAATCGTAATGTGATTTAGAGATCCTCTATATAGATGATTTACATCGAGATGGGACCAATTTACCGTTTACACCCCTCAATGTATTTTGCCCCTTTGAACACTTAGTTACCTGTAAATGATGTTTTAGTGATCTAATATGTAGTCACTGAAACAAGAGCTCATCCATTTACTTTTATTTAACTAAGCTCAAAAGGAATCATCACTTTACTTCTATACACCAGTAGAAGCTATAGATTTCCATATTTATGTTCAGCACTCCCACTCAGTTATGCTATCATGTTCCCAAAATATATGTATTACCCTGACCCAAAAGTAGGCTTAACTAATAAATCAAAGAACATGAATGTCACTCCTGAGATTGAGCCTAAGCATATCAGGATTTAGATTCTCTTAATCTAAGATCAACTTTTGACATTGATTTGGAAAGATACAACGGTAAGTTTACAATATCTTTGACCAAGTTCAATATCGGTCCAGTCCAATGTATACTCTATACATTCGAAACTAGTATACTTTGCCAATGTTCTGGAAAGAACATAACACTTACTCCAAGTGTAAGTATACTTCATCGCTGATTATCACATCAGTGTAAATCCAAAACACTGATGAACAGGGACCAAATCTTTTAAATCAGATAATCACAATCACATTCCACTGTATTGAAAATACTGTAATTGTGAATAACTATATGTTCTGGATTTAACTGATTTTATGCATATATCAAGTATATATATTAAACCATAAACATGTAACATACATGTAATCATAAATCACTTCAAAATTCTAAATTGATACCTAATCAGATTGTAATGGGTTTTATTTAGGGCACAAAACCCAACAAAGGTCTCACCTGAATTAGCAGAAATTATGGGCATTAGAGAGGCTTTAAGTTGGCTCAAGTGCAACAATTACATAGGGGCAGCCATTGAGACAGACAGTCTGGTTTGTGTCGAAGCAATTAGAAGTCCAGAAAGATTTGTTTCTGGTTTCAGATTGGTTGTGGAGGAGTGCAAGAAGTTGCTCAAAAGTTTGTTAAATATTTCGTTATTTTTTGTTAAGCGTTCTACGAATCGTACCGCGCATTTTATTGCCCGGCATTCTATTTCTTTAGTTGAACGTATGTTCCCTATTAATAGTGTTCCTATGGATTTGATGTCTATCCTAATGAGTGATTGCTCAAGTTAATAAAGAACACTTTTATTCAAAAGAAAAAAAAAAGAAGAAGTAATTTTATGCTCAATCTTATTTTTTAACACCTTTAAGAGCTAAATTAGTGTATCAGTCCAAGATTGGTTCAAGTTATTTTTTTTTTCTTTTAAAAAATGAAAATTAAGTAAAAATGTAATAACTATAAAATCAGTAATTGTTAACTATTTTCACTCCTCGTTGAAATCATCTTCATTAATCTAAAAATTGTAAAAAAAAATTATCAAAGTAGATTACCAGCTAATTAAAATTGTTGTTTCTTTTTCACAAATAAGCATAACAGTAGAAAAATAGCAAGCAAATTATTAAAAATCAATGAAAATTTTAACTATAGCTGGTTGAATAGAGAAATGGGTTTGTGGTAGAGATGTAGGAGATTGCATCGAAGTGGAAAATTCACATAATATTTTAAAAAAATTATAAAAGAGGAAAATAGGTCAAGCGGTTGTTGCAAAATAATAATTAGATGTAATTTTTAAAAATTAATTAAGTATTCAAAATTTATTTTAGAACGGGTGGAGGTCTAAATTTTGTAAGAAAAAATAGAATTTTATTATAAATATTATAGTTAAATGGTGTAAATATTAAAAATATTATAATAGAGACTTAAATATAAAAATAAAATTATTTATAAATATTAATTACTAAAAATGATCTTATTAAATATTTAAATTAAAATAAATTACACATGATATGGGATTTTATAATTTTCTTTGAAAAATATGGCCGTTTTATGTTTGCCCATTTTTTATGGTATTTTTTGATTTTTAAATTGTTTTATGGTATTTTTTTATGACATATTTGTGTAAACTTAATTTTAAAACTCATATTTAATGTTTAGATACATTATTAAAAAAAACAATTTAAAGCTATTTCTTCTCCTCCATTACTTGCCTCATCCCTTAATAGTCCACCTACCCACGTCTATACACAGCGACACATCCAGCAATCGGTAGCGGCGACCCACACATCTGACGACTGACGACTCAAATGGACCCTGAGATCTCCACCAACAAAACCTTAAAGGATTGAATAGATTCCATGGTTGTTGGAGATCTAGATCTGCACCGTAATTGGAGCTCCACTGCCTGGTCCCGAACTCTTACATATTCTGAGGTGAGCTTCATCTTTCTTTTCAAATTAATTTTGTAGACTCCATACTGATTTTGTGCACTTCATCCCGTAGTTGTGTTGTTTGAATGACAGATTTTTTTCTTTCTTTCTTTTTAAAGAAATGGAAAATCTATATATATGGATATTGCTTTAATTTTTGTGCTTAAAAAACTGCAATATCAGTTGGTGAACAAGATTTGATATGCGATCATAGTAGTTAAATATAAGTAGACACTCAAACTATTCTCTTAATTGAATAATTGACAAATAGACCAGTATAACTGGTAAATTTTCTATGTAACCTGAAACCTGAGCGAGACTAGCTCAAGTGATATATAGAAAGAAAAAAAAAACCTTGTAAATATGATTATGCTAGGATGATATTCTATACTTCTTTTGTTTTTACGAAGTGTTTCATCTTTAAAACTAAGCTTGGGTTATATAGTTATAGGGGTGTTCATCAAATCCAATCCACACTATTTTGCTCATAGTGCATTCGATCCGCACTAAGTGCGAATTTTATTTTTTGGATCCAATCTAATTCACACAATAGCTCAAATCCATTTTAATTGAATCCGCAAAAGTGCGGATTGAATTGGTTATTTTGGATTGGTTGCTTTTTAATATTAAATAATTTAATATTTACGAAAAAAAATATGTTTTCTTTCAGATAATTGGAAACAAAATAAATAAATTATAATTATTTTTTGTCTCCAACAGCATATTAAAATAAATAAAATAACAAATAATAAGTTTAAAGGAAGAAAAAAAATGTATGTATAAAAAAATATTTACTTTTATTTTAAATTGTATGTAGAATAAAAAATTATATATAATAATAGAATATACATTTGATCTATTAAGTTTTGAAATATAATTGTATTATTTGCATTAGACTTAAATTACGATTTTCTTTACATTAAAATATCATTTTGTATATATAATTTTTTTTTTTTATAAAGATGTGTGGATTGGATTGGATAAGTTACTTTTACATGTCAATCAATATCCAATCGGTACAAGTACAGATTTTGAATTTTCCAATCCAATCCAATCCGCACAAGTACATATATCCGCACTTTACGGATTGGATTGGATCATGCGGATTAGATTGGATTGGTTATTTTATGAACACCTCTATAATATATACATATATGTTGTACTTGATCAATCTTACTATACAGTTTGATTATATCTGTAGTCATGCTTTGTTACATCTATCTCTATATAATGGGAAAGCATGTCGTTAGATCTTATTTGGTTCTGTTGATTAGAAGAGCTAATGATAACGTTGGCTCTTTATTAATAAAGGAGCACAGTGAACTTGTAATATATTTTTATGCAAACTGGTTTAATATTTTTATTTTTGGTAAGTTATGTTAATGGTGTTTGTTAAAAATTAGTTTCAATTTTTTTTTTGTTAGATATGTCAATGTATTATGTCCTTCTTTCAAAGTTAAGGTGGTACCATGGTACACTATTTTACCATAAATTTTTGTTATGTTGATTTTTATAAATTTTAATAATGTTATATGTAATTATTTGTTGTAAAAATTGGTTTTGTTATTGTTCTCTATTTGATTTGTCTAAAAATATAATGAAGTGAAGAAAAAAAAAGTGATAATTTATATTCAAGTAACTTCATTATGATGTCAGCCTTTTAGTATTTTTAATAATTATTAGTTGATGATTTGAGATTTTTTTCATTTCATTTTTGTTATGGTTTTGTATGAGTTCACAAGTTTTCTTATGGTTTTACAAGTTGTTGTTATAATTTTTCATAAGGTCGAAATTGGTTTTACAAGGTTAACAAGTTCGAAACTAGTATCACAGGTTCGAAATTGGTTTCAGCAAGTTCACAGGTTCGAAACTAGTTTTATATGTTTTGAGGTGCTCTATTTTATGATGTTAGGGTTCGTTTGGAATGCCGTATTAGGTCGTATTGTATTGTATTGTATTATATTGAATTGGATTATACATTATATTTTTATATAATACTATGTCAAACTTTAAGTTATACTAAAATATTATATATTTAGGTGTCCATAAAAGTTAATACCACATATAGTTTTACATAAAAATATTGCATAAAATACAATTCAATATAATACAATACAATACAATACGACCTAATACGGCGTTCCAAACGAGCCCTTAATGTATGTTTTTTATTTTAACTTTCTTTTTTTATGATTTTGTTTCTAGGTTTAAAACTGGTTTTAATTATATTTTGTGATTGGTATTTTGTTATGCATGGTGTATTGTTTTGATTATATTTATAATTAGTGTTATTTTTTTTGCATTTTTTTTGCATTTTTGTGTGTATTTTTTCTTTTTTTCATTTGGTTGTTTGGTAAAACTAGTTTTAGTTAATTTTATGTTTACCATTTCAATTTTGTTATGATTTTTTATAGGGTCGAAACTAGTTTCAGAGGGTTCACATGTTCGAAACTGGTTTCATAAGTTTTGAGGGTTCTATAATGGGGTTGCTCTATTTTATGATATTATTGTATATTTTTTATTTTAATTTTCTTCGTATTATTTTGTTTTTAGGTTCAAAAACTGGTTTTTATGTGTTAAATTTTTAATTGGTTGTTTTATATAGTTGGTTTCTATGATTTAATTTATATAGATTTCTTAAAAATTATTTTGTGGCATGTCTTATTATTTTATTGATTTTTATAACTGTTTTTTTAAGTAAGTTTTCATAACTGATGAAACTGGTTTAAGTTATTTTTATTGTATATCATTTATGTTTTGTTTCATAATCTTCAATGTTGTTGTGTGACGAAACTAGTTTTTATTTCGTTTCATAATGTTCATTGTTGTTGTAAGATGGAATTGGTTTCAATTTATTTTTTTTTAGTTTTGTTAAATTTAATTCCTCCAATAAAAATGCAATGGAAGTCGTTGGTACATTTTTTTTTATGTATGTTCTTTTTTTTAAAAAAAAATTATCTTCTCATAGTTTTATATGTTTATTTGTATGAAATTATTTTTTTAGGTATGTTATGTTTGTTTAATTTTTTAGTTGTTTATTTATAAATTTTAAAATTGGTTTGTTTTTAATAGAAAACTGATTTTTTGTAGGTGTCTTATTAATGTTCACTTTCTTAGTTAATTATACTAAATAACTAATTTTCGTGTTTAAATGTTAATTTTTTTTAAATGTAATTGAGGTTTAAGGTTTTTTTTTTTTTTGGTTTATACAAGAAAGTGGTTTCATTGTTCAGATTTTTAATTAGCTAATAAATGTAATTGGTTTATGAGAGACAAATTTCAATGTCTAACTCCAGTGACGATTCTGGCATCAAACTCTAGTGACGGCGATAACTCTGATAATTTTGTTTGCTGATTTTTTCTAGTGACAATGTAAATTTCGACGACTTTTTTGGCACCATCAGCAACTCTAGTGACTTTCTGTCACTGTCAGTAAATTCTGACGACTTTTTCGACACGACAGTAGCTCTCTGGCAACTAGGTTGGTGTCTTAGAGCTTTTAAGAAAGATGTAAAATTTATATGAGTTTTAGTTTTTGTAATTATTTTTTATTAAAAAACTAGTTTTCGATTATATAGAATTAATTGGTTTATTAATTTATTGTCTTAATAAAATTATTTAAATATTATTTTAGTTTTTGTAAAAAAAAATAAAAAATAAAATAAAATTCAGTTGACATTAATTTTTTATTCTAGCATTTTATTTTTCAAAAAGAAAAAAAAACACAATTTTAAAGTTTTTATATGGCATTTCTTCTTACATATAATAATTTTTATCCATATTTATTTATTTCTTTTAAAAAAAAATGTAATATTTTGTACAATTAAATTTTTATGCCATATATATATATATCAAAACTTGTATTTATTTTTCTATATTTTTGTAAATAGCACAATTAATTATTTTAAAAAAATTATTAATTATGATTAATTTAATTCTTAAAAAAATTACCTATTGATAACTTACTAATACAGGTAAAAAAAATATAATAATAAAAATATTATCATTGAGCAATCACCCTTATATCCATATTATATATATACATTTAACACTACCACATATTAACTATAAATTTTTTATTGTATTATAAATATTAGAGTTTTCTAAATTTTAATGGGTTCCTCGTAGGTGCCCAATGGATATAATTATGAATTTTTTTACACCATACTCCTAATTAAATAAAAAATATTACTTTTTAACAGTTGGTAGGAGTTTTTTTTACATTTTTAGGGTTATTATCTGATATTTTCATTATTTTAATGCCAAATAATTCAAACCTAATCCTAGTGGAATGCTATAAATAGATAGTGAAGGCTTCAGGAAATTTACACTTTTACTTCTGATTTCCTTCAGAGAAAAACCTGAGCCTTCTCTCTCTATACCTAGCCGCCACCTTCTTCTCTTTCTTCCCTCTTCAATTTTGAAATTACTTAGTGTTAGAGTAGTGTCCACACACAGCAAGTGATACCTCAATCATAGTGAGGAAGATCGTGAAGAAAGATATTCAACAAGAAGGAGTTTCAGCACTAAAGAAGGAGAGAAATAGATCTAGGTTCAGATATTGATAATGCTCTGCTACAGAAAGGAATCAAGGGCTAGATATCTGAACGGAAGGAGTCATATTATTTCGCTGCACCCAATGTAAGGTTTCTCATACTTTATATATGTTTATTTCATCGTTTTAGAAAGTTCATATTTAGGGTGTTAATCAACATACTTGTGAGTAGATCTAAGATCCTGGTAAAATAATTTCCAACAACTGGCCTCAGAGCCATAGTAATTGATTTGCTTGCAAGAAATTTAGACTTAAAACGATTTGTTTGATGTTTTGGATGGTATCATGTTGTATTGAGTGTTATATGATGATTGATTGATGTTTGTGAATTTTCGTGAAAAATAATTGAATATCTGTTTATGGAATTATTTTTATTGGATAGTATGGAAAAAATTAAGCAAGTTACCTTTTTACAGAATTCAATTTCGATTTAATTTGAATTAGTTATGATTTTTTGAAGTTTCGGAAAAAATCAGGATCGTGCAACAGGGACACGCGCGCGGAAATCGTGCAATTCCTTTCCTGGGCCGAGGTTCCACGCCCAAGCACACCCCATGCGCGCGCGGACATGTATGCTCAGCATACTGTCCGTACAGCTCGCATTTTTTTCGTTTTTCTTCGATTTTTCATGCTATTTCATGGATTTAACTTCCGATTTTTTGTGTAGTTCTGTATTTATACATTTACTATTCCTAATTCAATTCTAATTATCATAATTAAATTAGAGTAATTTGCGGCATAAATACCTAAGTTTTATGCCGAGTAGCAGATTAATACCTAAGTCGTATTTTTGGCGGTAAAAATACCTTCCGTCACTAGTATGGAACTTCCGTAGGTACCTGGCCGTTATGTGCCAAGTTAGTGTCCACGTGTCACTATGTGATTAGTCCAGATCATATAATTTTATTTTTATTTATAAATCAATTTAAAATATTAAAAATAAAACAAAAAATAAGTTTAAATTCAAAATAAAATAATAAATATTTAATATTAATATTTTCATTAAATTAAAATAAAATAAATTATTAATTAAAACCTAAAAACTAAAACTAACAAATAAATGCTAAAAAGAAAATAAGAATGCCTCTTCGTCATCCTCTTCTTCAACCTGCACTTCTTTTTGCTGCTGAAAATATCCATATACATTTTCCTCATTATTCAGTTGCAGCAAAACAAAAAAGGGCCAAAAGACACAAACACAAAGAAACCCACTCACTCAAAATCACTATTGCGAGCATCTGAGAACCCCCCAATGTTGGTTTTCCCTCGCGTTCTTCACTCTCTCTGCATCTCTTTCTCGACTTTTATCTTCTCAGAGCCAAATGGAGGTTCGCAACCCTTGAAAACCTCTAGATCTAGATCTGCTTCACTCTGTCTCCCTCCTCGCAGTGTCCCTCTCTCTGTTTCTCTTTGCTTGATGCCAGACGGAGCATCTCGACGGAGATCTAGGAGAGAATTTCATGGGACGCCTGGTCGCAGAGATCTGGGCAACGTCGTCATTCTCGGCATAGTGAAGACCGGTTTAGAAAAAACTCTTTCCTTCATCGTACATGTGAGTTAATTTTTGTTGATGGTATTTCAATTTTTTTCTGGGTTTTTGATATTTTTTTTGGGGTTTTTTTAATATTATACCTAAAATTGATTTTATTTATAAAAATATCTTTAAGAAAATTATTTGCATAAATACCGATGTGCCACGTCAGCATATATACCGAAATTCAAAACAATTACCGAAAATATAAAATACTGGAAAAATCTCGTTTCCAGAAATTTTTCGCTCTTCAGGAGTTTTGAAAAAAGCAACCATTTAGTTGCTTTTGATGTGAATAAGATATTAATTGGTTACTTTTCCATTAAAAAATTTATTTCAAAATTTTACACATATATAAAATAAAATAACCATTTTAATATGTGAGAAACATAAAATGAAGAATAATATTAAAAGTATTTTATTATGTTATTATATTATTTAAGATACCCTGAAGTTACTTTTTTTTTTTAAATGTAACTCATATAATGTTTCAGATACTATTTAGTTTTATTACAAATTATTTATATACTTATTAAAATAGTTTTATAAAAATAAGTTTATTTTTTATTTGTAATTTTAAATATAAAAAATAAAAAAAATAGTAACTTGTTCAGTTGTTTCATACATTAAATTTTATTTAAATTTAAATATTATTTATTTATTAACAAAATATAAAAAAAAAAAGACTAAAATATTTAAAAAAAAAAGAGAATGTTTGACAAGT
This sequence comes from Cannabis sativa, assembly GCF_029168945.1. Lineage (NCBI taxonomy): Eukaryota > Viridiplantae > Streptophyta > Magnoliopsida > Rosales > Cannabaceae > Cannabis > Cannabis sativa. The sequence goes on from NC_083604.1 coordinate 60,326,692, forward strand.
TTATTATTATTATTAAAAAAAATATATTTTTACTATATATGCCATGAGTCATATAAAAATAATAAATAAAAAAGTAATTAGCAAAAAAAAAAAAAAAAGAAAACGTACAAGCACTGAATTAATTTATTTTAAAATTATTAAAGTGAGACAATATGTAAATAGCGCATTATTTTAGTTTTTTAATTAATAATAATAATAATAATAAAAGAGAGAGAAAAATAAATTGAATAAATAAATAAGAGAAATTTTTTGAAGTGCATCGCGTACTAGACTATCAACTAGAAAAGAGGAATATATTTTCATTTCGGTATACGTGCTTGAAAGCTAATTCAAATGATAGCGGTATTTCAATTAATTAAAGTGATGAAGATAATTTTACAAATATTTTATTATTGTCGTTGTATTGTGCAATTAATTCTTTTTTTTTTTGGGTTTCGAGTATAGGTGTTGTTCTTGTCATTTTGATTTTGATGTTAGAGATGTTATAAAAGTTGTATTTTTTTTTTCAAGGTTTTGAGTATATGGTGTTGTTGTTGTTATTTTGATTTTGATGTTATAGAAGTTGTTCTTGTATTTTTGCATCTGGGTGTTTTGTATTTTTTTTTTCTGGGTTTGAGTATATGAAAGGTGATTGATGATGAAATATTAAAGTTGGGGGTTCAAAATTATGGTTGTAGGTAGTGTATGATAAGTTAAAATCATTATTAATAATAATTATGTTTAATTTTATTTTTACATATTTAATTCACTATTAATAATTTTTTTTAATTTTAAAATCATTGTAAAAGGTTTAAATTGATTTTAAATAAAAAATAAAACTTAAGTGATTATATTTAATTTTTGTTTATTTTTTATAATTTTAAAATCATTTTTAAACATTAAAATAATTATTTAAATCATAAATAACAAATTTAATGACATGGACCAATGAATGAGTGACACGTGGACACTACCCTGGCACATAACGGCCAGGTACCTACGGACCTTCCACACTAGTGACGGAAGGTATTTTTACCGCCAAAAATACGACTTAGGTATTTATCTGCTACTCGACATAAAACTTAGGTATTTATGCCGCAAATTACTCATTAAATTAATTAATATTTTTTTTTAATTTAATTCATGATATTAGTGTAATTTGAATTTGAAAATAGTAAATATCTATCTTTTTGCTTAATTATCTATCTTATTTTTTAAATTTGATTATATCTTATCTTATTTTTAAAATTTATGGTCAGATATTAAATTTTTTAAATTAATTTTTTTAAAAAAATAATTTGACCTTATTTAATTTTAAAATAAGATAACTATAATCATGTAATTTTAAATAGATGTAAGATATTTTGCTAACTTTTAAATTTTGTTATTTTATTTATTTAAATTAAATTATAAAATTTGAAAAAGATATTTATTTATCTTTTTAATTTTTTATTTAATTTTTATTTATAAAATAACATTAAATTTCAAAAATAGTTAGCAAATTTTAAAATGATATTTAGGTTGGTTGAAACCTAATTTTTCAAAATTGTAGGTTTAATTTTAAATATTATTTTATTAATTTCGAAAATATTTAAATTTTATTTTATTTTATTATTTTTTTTCAAAAATAATTTTTTTTATTTATTTAATTAATTTTTTTTCGAAATTATTTATTTAAAATTAAATAAATCCTACATCCAACTATCCATCTAACCTTGTTGCAGGAGTATGTGTTTTTAGCTTGTTTGTAAGTTTTTAAAACCTATTATTGCTTGATTGCAAATAGTCATGGTTAACTTGTTGACAGATCCAATGATCTGATTTTAACTCATGGCTCCCTTGGTCAAGTAAATAATTTGTAACATGTATATTTACAATCTTCTTTCATCTGTGTATGACCTAGCAACATGATAGGATCCATCCAAATTGTGTGCATGTGTGAGCCTATGTGTTTAATTTTATTATAGATGCATATAGGTTGTTGTTGCTAAATAAAATATCATAGTTCTTGATAGATTTTATTTAGGCCCATTTAGTTTTGGGCCTATTCCATTAATAAAAGTTGTTCATTTTAAGGTTAAATTCCTCTCTTTTGGGCATTGTGTGAGAGTTGGGAGCCATAGAAGTGAGTACGACATACGAAACCCAGCACCCCCTCACATGAACCACCCCAATTGTGAAGGCCCATTTGCCTGATTTGAATAATTGTAATAGGTTAATTAAATTAGTTTAACCTAATAAAATTGATTAGCAACATAATTAATTTTATTTATTTTGAAATTAATTTAAGAAAACCATAATTTAAAGAATTTTATTCTAAGCTAAACTATATGTATTTTCTTGTATTTAATTAAATAAAGAATTGTAACCATCTAGATTCTTTCTGAAGCTTAATTTAAATTTTTCATTAAATATTCCTATTTAAGTTGATATTTAGTTATCTCTAACTAATTAACTTAAATCTGAATATATTTTGGATTTAAAATTTTAAAATTAAATTGAGGAATTTTAGGAATTGGTTATTAAGATTCTTTAGATATTTTTTAAGTTCATATCTTTTCGAATATTAACTTAAAATGGAATATTTTCAAATTAAGTGGTTATAACTTAATTTTTGATATTTAATTAAATTTGAATTTGAAAATATTTAAGTTCTAGATTTTTTCTAATACAACTTAAATTAGATATTTTTTTTCAAATTTTGTGGAAAAGATACTTAGTCAAATAAGATATTTTCTAGATAGTTATTTCTAGACTACTTATTATTTCTAATATTAAATAGGAAAATATTATACATTGTGAAATTAATTATTTAAATAATTAATTTTGGTACAATTTATTTTAAGTATATTTTTTCCTAGTATTAAACTAGAGATTAATAATTAAGCCTTCTCTACACTTAATTATTTATTTCTTAAATTTAATACATTTAATTAAATTGAAAAATTAAATATCTAAGTTGATTTTCATCATGATACTTAAATATTTCTTTTTCATGACATTTAATTAAAAGGAAAATTATTTTTAGTTGAAATTTATTTTTCAACTAAATTTAAATAATTTTCAAAATATATTTTTTTTCTTTATATTATTAATCAATTTTTGAAATTGCATTTCATAATGCAAGATGATTTTGAATTTATCTTGAAAAATAGATTAAGTTGTAAATTAATTATTTATTTTAATTAATTCTTGGACCAACTTAAATCAATGATTTTTTCATTTATTGATTAATCTAAAATAAATGAATTAAAGTATATTATAAGAAATTGAATTAATTAGTCAAAGGAAAATCTAGATAGGTGATATTTTTGCTTGAAGTATTTTTCTAAGTAATTATTATTTAAGTATTTCGAAAATATAAAGTTTTTATACTTTCTTTTTCAAAATACAACAAATATATTCTCATGAAAATTTATTTTGAGTTGCAAATTAATTTAAATTAAAACAACTTAAATAATTTTCTTAATATTTATATATCAAAATTACTACTAAGATGGAAATAATTCAACTTATTTTAATCACCATCTAAGTATAATTTTATAAATATTAGATTAAATTTTAATTTAGAATTTTAATTCAAAATTCGATATTTAATGAATATATTTTATTATAAATAATAATGAAAATACATTTTAAATAATGAGCTTTATTATTAAGATATTTGATCTCCATTGTTGGTTTTACATCGCGTTTGTTTTAGTGAGTAATCCTCCCTAATGGAGGAACGTTCATTAGCAATTTCGCACCGTTTAATCTCAAAAGATAAGTAGTTTGTAAGTGTTTTATATGGTATGGATCACCCTAATATTGGCGACCATATTTGACTTGCAAATTATGAAACAATGGTGGAAGCTCATAAGATAGAATTGCCTTGACTCTCGCCTAAACGGGACAACACTGAATTCCAATCTTGATCGAATAAAAGGTTGCTAGAATGTTTAACATTTTAGATGAGCTGACAACTCTATTCAATGGATGGTAGCTTTGACTCTCGCCTAAACGGAACACTGATATCAGTTTGTTGAAAACCTTGGAAATTATTTAGGATTGTATGTTTTAGTATTTTCACTTGTCATTCCTACTTGCTATATGTTTAATAATTTTTGAATTGTGTATGAATTTATATTGACCCATGTTATTTTCTGTTATTAAGTTGTAGTTTAATTTCGAATCTTCATTGTTGGTCTAACTTGGTTTGTTTATCTAATGAGATAAATCCCTAGTGGATTTTCACCATTAAACATACATAATAATGTTAGATCTCGAAAGATAAATATTGTATATGCAACATCTAGCTGTTCATCAATTGATGACACCTTAGACTAGTATTTTTACAATATGAAACAAGAAAATTATATAAATAAGATTACGTTGACTCTCGCTAATCGAAGCATCATTGGATTCTTATTTATAAACGAAATTATTTTAATTCCTCTTAGCTTATTCATTGCGAATTAGCTCAATAACATATCATTGGATGAATGGTCTATAAATCATTTAATGTCATTCTATTTTCTTTTAAGAAATTAAACGACACTTTTGATTATATTCCCGAAATTCTATCCCAAAATGATATAAATCCTCAATCTTAGAAATCTCCTACTTGTATAGGAAAATCTGACTTAGAGTTTATATTAGTAGTGGTGGTCCAAGATAGAATTACTCATTATATTTGGTATAAATTTAAGTCTTTGACTTTAATTTTAGATTCCAAACAGAAATTTTCTTATATTTCTATTTCCATAATACAATACAGTTACACTTTCACAAGTATTTAATATCCATCTTCTATTAATAGATTCAAAACTGTATATTAAAATATGGAATATGAGTTTAATATTCTGTGACCAGGATCCACTTGCATTATTCTATGAACTCATTGAAGTAACTAAACCTAAGTCATCAAACGACACAACCACATTTTCTTGATCTATGGCTTTTGTATCTTGTTCATAGTGGTTTTGACAAGATCAATCTCTGCAAAGAGTTTATATGCCTATATCCACTGAAAGTTGTTCATCTCATTCGTAGATGGATGTACATTCAGGGGTGGATATGAGTTTTTCGTTGTATTCTTAAAACGGTCACTCTAGATTATACCTTATGCAAAGAAATTTGAAATGTTTGAAAAATTTCATAAATTTCTAGCAATGGTTAAAACCATTAAGGTAAGTGGTTAAAGATCTTCCGAATTGATAGGGGTGGAGAAATAGTTAATAGATATGCAGTTCAAAGATCATTAAATTGATTTTTGAATTATATCCAAACTTACCTCCCCAAAAATTTTTATTTGCATATTGATGATTAGTTACTAGTCGTTGCCTAAGACCTTCTATGGTAATACAATTTCAGAATGATGTAATGATTGTATACTTAATGTAAATCATTACTAGATTCATGGATGACCTAATCAAAATCTTAAGAAAAGCTAGAACCGTTAACCATGGTTAGCATGTTTGTTAGCTATTCTAAGTGATTAGGGGTGGACCATCACATAGTCAATAGATAAGAATGTGTTTGTTTAAACAAATACTACTTTTCCAAGATAATGATTAAGTCTGAAAATAAAGTAGCAAATAAAGGAGATATTTTTTCTTGATTCCAAAAGTGTTCTATCATCTTATTTGACATATGATGATCCCACTGCCTCTGTTGTCTTGTCACAACTGAAGAGGTCAATACCATTTAGTTTTCTTAGACATAATTCACGGTATCTTGTCGTAGTGGGAGAGTTTCTAGGAACTCACCTTCTTATGACTTGGAAGACACTAGTGATTAAAATTCATTGTGAGTTTAAACAAGTAATGGATTGTCAAGATAAGAAACTAAGAAGAAAAGCCAATAGAACTATGGTTTAATCCATTCACATGGAGTAACCTAAACTTTCTATTACAAGGACATAAAAGGAAATTTCGTGTATAAGTCTATTCAATGGACTTAACAAGACTTCCTGTTCCTAGTATTATAGGTTTGAGTTTATCTAAACCTATGGCTTATGGTATACCTAGTAATTACTTACTCTAATGCAAGCAACTTACTTTAGTATAATGCTGAAGCATTTTCTTTCTAATGGCAATCTATAGAAGCTTCTCGACTTATAGGCATAGATTTTATTTATCTAAGGAAAAGTCTCAACTATTCAAGAAAAGATAAAGCCATGAAAGAATTTCTTATATCAACAGTGAGAGGTCTCAGATATGCTTTAGTATGCTTTAGACCAGACACCTGCTGTTGAGTGGGAGTAATGAGTAAGTATCAGATTAATCCAGGAGAAGAACATTGGAAGACAATCAAGTAAATCTTAAGATTAAGAAGAGGAACTATATGTTAGTCAATAAGGGTGTATTTAAAACTCTTAGACTAAACCACATCAGATTTTGAGATTTGCCTTTGTGCTAGAAAATCTTTCTGATAAGATGGTGATTACTCTGGGGGTGGAATAGTGATTTTGGAGAAGTGTAAAAACCTATCTGAAGTCTCTAGGTCTACCAGAAAGGGACTGAATGTTAAAGTTGCAGGAAAGGTACTTATTCAGTCTAAAAGGATTGTAATTAAGAAGTTCCATTACCTTCTGACTAAAATACTACATAAACATTAACCCACTTTTGGAACATCCATCAAGAACGGAAATGCTAGTTATTGCAAATACCACTGGAATTTGCAAACCTGATAATCCAAGGGTGCTCCATAATGTTCCGCAGAGAGAGTCTCTTTGAGGATTCTCTTACTAGAAGCTGCAACAAAAAAATCACACATAAAATTACACCTCAAATCGTTTTATTGATGATATATTCTATTTCAAAAGGCAGACACCATCAAAAAACATAGTCAGGTCCGCAAGCTCACCCTGCTAATGAGATTTTTGGCTTCTTGAGAAACATTAGGTGTATGAGGGAAGCACAAATCAACTTGCACTGTTCTGTAGTTTCATAAAGCATGAAAAAAAAACATCAATTACCCAACTTTATATTAATCCACATTAGACTAGTTTATGACTATTTACTAACTATCCAGGTAATGAACTTACAAGTAAACAAGTTATTTGTGTTACCTTCTGAATGTATCTCTTTGAGTTGCAGCCTCAAATGGAGGTGCCCCATATAGAAACTCGTAACAAAGAATACCCAAAGTCCAGTTATCAACAGCGTAATCATGAGCTTTATTCTCAACCATTTCTGGTGCTAAGTAATCCAACGTTCCACACATGGTATGCCTCTTGCTACTTGACTGAACAGACCATCCGAAGTCTGCGATTTTCAACCGACATTGCAAAGTTAGATTATGTGATCATTAAATTGAAGTAATTAGGTAAAAGCACACTACCAAATTATAAATCCAAATGACTGAAACTGTGAGTAGGCAGTACCTGATGGTCAAGCAACAAATTCTCTGGCTTTATATCTCTATGAATTACATGCTTCTGGTGACAATACGCCAGCGCTTGTGTAAGGCTTAAAATATACTACAAACAATAAATAAATAATGTCAACAAAATATAAATATTAAGCTTGAAAAAGAAGCATAAAACATAAAAATAGCATGCCATGATTTAGTACCGTAGCGGCTTGGTTTTCAGAGAAATGGCCATTTTTTCTAAGCTCCCCATAGAGCTCGCCCCGATGAGCATACTCGAGAATTAAGAAGATGCGTTGAGAATCGTGAAACCAGCCATAGAGTCGAAGAACGTTGGGATGCCTAAGACTGGTCTGAATTTCCATTTCACGCTTGAGTTGATTGTGCATCGAATGCTTCTCCATTTGCTCCTTGAATATAATCTTCAATGCTACTATGTATTTGCTCTGCTCCACCATTTTTCAAAATAATTTATAATATTAAAAAATATACATACATGAGTTTTGAAAAAGGGGGGGTTTATATTTGAGCACCTTAATTTCTCGGGCGAGATAAACTCGGCCGAACTTTCCCTTGCCAAGTGGTTTTCCGATCTCAAAGTCTTGCAATGACCAATTTCGTTTTGAATATCGGCTCCATTGTTTCTCCGTTTCTGATCTCATCTTCTCGGATTCGGTTTCCATGTTTACTCTGAAAGGAGGGAACTTTCGAATTGGTAAATGAGGAATCAATAATCTAATCAAAATTAACTGACAATAGTTTTTGTTAACACTTTTATTTTTTAATTTTTTAATCACAAAATTAAAAGTAAATTTTTTTAAAAAAAAATTTGATTTTGAAAAACAAAAATGAGTTCTATAACCATTTTTGTTTTTTAATTTTAAAAACAAAAAATATGAATTTTGAATTTTTTTTTTTAGCTTTTTCTAAATACAAAGGATCAAATAAAAAAAACACATTAACATCTTATAATAATAAAGTAATTTGAAATATCAGAATTCATTATCTATCTATAAGATAACACAAAACTGACAAAACCATACATAATAAAATAAAATAAACATATAAACTATTTCCAATTTTGAATAAAATATTAAAAAAGTCCTAACAATAGTCGATTTTGTATAATAGTATTTTAACTTCAAGAATCTCTTCATCTCCATCGATAAATATGTCTTTTTTCTCCATGTTTTTGAGTCTAAATAGAAGCTTGGCCATTGTCGATAATAAGCACTTCACTATCTATTCTTACCATCTATTTAATCTACATGTAAATATAAAACTATTCATAAAATTCCTAAAACAAAATAACAATTACAAGACTATTAGAATGAACCAAAAGAGATTCCAATCATTACAATATTATGTAGATTAGGAATACAATGATCAAATGTGGAGAAGGAAATCTCAAGTTATAGGATCTAGGCTCACTGAGTTGGGTAAAAGAGTCTAATATATGGGGGCGACAATTAATCCTTACAAAATACTAATTACTAAAAAGGGCCTACTTTAAATAATGATGCATTTTGAAACCTGTTATACCACTATACCAAAGCAAGGTAACCAGATAATTCCCTACTATATGATAATTAAATCGAGCTCTCAAAGCCCATCCCCTTCTCTCTATTCCTTCTACTTTTGAAAAACCCCTTCAAAGACTCTTCCTTCTACTTTTGAGAAATCCCTTCCAAGACAACTTATATGTCTATGATTGTGATTTTTTTTCTTTAATACATACTAAATGGAAAATTTAAATTGGAATCTCTTCTTGTCTCTAAAAATAATAGCCAGTTCCAACTTTTGCAAAGTTTTGCAAGTTGATCATAGGAAACATATCAGTCATATATAAATATAAATTGTCAAAAGACAAAGCAATCACAATAATATCACTAAAATTGCAGCCTAATAATTTACAGCGGGTGATGAGATGAAGCATAAGAGTTCATCAATGATTGATTTGCAGTGGCAAATCCATTCTTCATTCTTCCACATATATTGGCTCTAACCTTAACACTATATTCTTCAGAGGGACTTAAAATAGACTTGGGTAACATAAATTATTCTCACCACTAATCTCTAGCAAATACATTATGTGAATCAACCACAACCACAAGCAAGCAAATCAGAAACTATATAGATCCACGCATACATACACGAAAGTGATTGAGTCATTTCTACAAACACATATATATAACAGAATAGAATATTTATACTAACATCAAAAGAAAATTACACAAAACAACATATGAAATCAAAATAAAAAGAGAAGTAGATTTATGCACAATCGGAAAACTAAAATCTAAAAGACCAAAATCTTATTTCAGAGAGATTAAACCCAAAACCCAAATAAGAGATTAAATTTAAAATCCTAGAAAAAGCTAAGGAGAGATTATCTCAAACTTTGAAAATCCTAAAATCAGAAAAATACAAGAAAAAATCATACTTGTAATAGTAAAAAAACTTCCTCTCTCTGATAAGTGATAAGCTACTCATCTCGTCATCTTCATACTGTTCTCATTTTTCATTCTCAAATCTGAGAATAAAGGAAACATAAATAAATCTGACAGAGAGGGAGAGAGAAAGCCACACACATATATATACAGAGAAAGAGCGAGATATATATATATTTATATATATATATAGAGAGAGAGAGAGAGAGAAAGAAAAAAGTGTTGTTATTATGCATATAAGTGAAATTGCTTTGTTACAACTTCAGGTTGCAACTACTTATATGAAAATACCCGGGAATAAGTTAAATAGAGCAAAAAATATTTGGAGAAGAAAAGGACTAGGGTTTAAGGAGAAAATTTTAAAGGAATAATGCCCTAAATCTAAAAATCTTGTTCGGTTTATGGGTCAAGTGAAGAACTATATATCTACCCAACAAAAAAAGCAAACCAACCATTCATAGATGTATCATAATTTGTGTTTGAATTTTGATTTTGGTCTCCGTTTATTTGAGGTCAAAGAGTGCATAAAAGAATTAGAGCATCATAATTCAAATTACTAAATGGAATATTGAGTGTAAATGTGAAACACGAGTTGATTATTTATTTATCCATATAAGCTCAACTGCAACAGGATTTAGCAACGGACGAAACCTAGTTTGGATGTGCAAGACCCAGAGTAATAACACCATCTTTTAAGATAGAAAGTTACATGGGAAAGATCAACTGCCAAAGATTGCCGATTCTTGAAGATCACTGGGAACTGATGTGTGTGCTTCTGGCGAGAAAGATGATACAAAGAGTAGAAGACATAAAAGTTTTGGCGTTTTCAGTTTTGGAGGCAAAAATTGGATATAGAATTGTATTTGAATTTTAGTTCTAAAAATGAACCGCAACTCGAGAGTATTTTCTTTCAATGGATGAGAATTTTAATTTATTTTACATTTTTTCTAAGAAAAAAAAAACAAAACAAATTCTCCTGTAATATTCCATAAAACCTCTTTTTTTTGTTAACCCATTTTATTTTTACCTTTCTTTTCTATATATTTAATTTATAACCTCTTTTATTTATTATATCCCGATTATACGTTTATGTAATGAAAAAAACCTTCCTCACTTTTAGTGTGTTAACACCTTTGATGTGTTTATCAAGTGTAACTATAGTTTTCTTCAGTATAATGTATAATCCATACTAAAATTTTGGGTAAATCCCCATGTCAGAAATAATAATAGCTTCATTCTAATCTGTGATATCAAAATCTTTCTGCTCCGACAAAATAACCATTAAAAAATTTGGTCCTCTACATTTAAGCAACATAGTAATCATTATGTTTGTTTTTCAGCTAAAGTTTATTGTACTTGCTCTGTTGATCAATAAAATATCGTCATTCAGGTAAATGATTAGGCAGTTGGATAAATTACATAATTCATTGGCAAAAACCTACCTTCAGACATAATTTTGGTCGAGGATCTTTGATTGGTAGAACTTAATCCTTGGATACAATCCACCATCGAACTTTTTTCATACGTGTTTCTTTGTTGACGATTTCGTGTGTAAGTTCACATTAGTCCAGTGTCTGCTCCATTTTGGCACCATTCTAAATTACCTTAACTACTAGTGTTATTTCCTGATTAACCAAAAGTAGTTGCCAAAGGTATATGAGAACGCTAAGATTTACAAGGAAAGAACTAAAAGGTGGCATGACCGGAACTTAGTCAGGAAGGAGTTTCAACCTGGGCAACAAGTTCTACTTTTCAACTCAAGGCTGAAGTTGTTTCCTTGTAAATTGAAGTCACGGTGGTCAGGGCCATTTACAGTGGTTAAAGTGTTTCCTTATGGAGCGGTGGAATTGAAAGGTGAAGGCCCTAATACTTTCAAGGTGAACGGGGCAGCGGTTAAAGCTCTACTTGGGAGGTCAAATTGATCAAACCAAGTTCGCCATGATTTTGGCGCCACTATGAAGACTCAATCAACGTCCAGCTGTGCGACGATAAAGGCAACGCTAATTGGGAGGCAACCCAAGTGTTCTTTATGGTTTAGTTGAACTCTTTTATTTTGTTTTAGTGTTATTTTCTTTTTCTGTTCTGGCTAGTTTTCTTTAAGAAACTGGTAAAACAATCTTTAGTTTCTTGTTAATTTAGTATTGTATATATAAAAAAAAAAATTAAGGTACGACCAAGTGGCCGCGGCCAGATGTAGGCCGCCGCGGCCAAAAGGGTCTTACAGGGGGCCTTTTTTTCGAAGTATTTTGGCCGCGGCGAGGGAATGTATGGCCGCGGCCAAAAGGTCTGGGCAGAATGGCCAATTTTTGGGCCTATTTGGCCGCGGCGAGCCCATTTCTAGCCGCGGCGAGATGGGTCACACGGGATTTAAAACCCAAAATTCCAACACATTTCAAACTTCAATCTTTTCTCAACCCTAACCATCTCCACGCCGAATACCCCTCTCCTACACCATTTTTCTTCTTCAAATTCCATTTAAAACCTTTTTCCATCAAATCTAACCATAAATTTTCATCCCAAATCATCATAAACCATTATTTCTCTCATCAAACACTCTTTTCCTCTAAAAATCCAACCCTAAATCCCTATAACCTCACCCAAATTTCAAAAATCACTATTCATCTTCTTCTTCCTCACAAAACTTCAAGACTTTCTTCAATGGAGGTTGAATAAAGATGGATTCTCATTGAGGTAACAATTTTGAATCTCTCTATATAAGTTTTATTGGATTATTTGTGGATTGTTAGAGAATTTTGGACTTTTTGTTGGATTTTTGAGATTTTTGCTCCATACATTGTTAAAAATTATTGTTGTGAGTAGAATTGAGTTTGTTTGTGAAAGGGTTAATTCCCGGGAAGTGGATTTTTAAGGGGAAGTGCTGTCAAAATTTTAAAAAAATCTTGAGAGTTAGAAAATTTGAGGTGAGATGGGTCCTAAAAGATCAAGAGTGAGTGAACAAGGGGGAACCTCATCATCCAACCCACCTAGGGGTCGCTCTAATCTAGATAGAGTAAGGTTTACCAATACGGATGCTCAAGAGCGGTTTTTGAAATTGAAAGATAGGGCATTTATTGAAGATAGATGGATTGATATTGTTAACCTGAGCCAAACTGCAAACATTCCTGCTGTATTTGCGTCCATTAGAGATCAAATCTTAAATAGGCAGTGGACTAAGCTCGTGGATGTCACCGAGCGTAGCAACCAAACCTTAGCTTTAGAATTCTTAGCCAACTGGCCAGAAAGAGAGGATGACAAAGTGAGAGTTAGGGGGGTTAAAGTGCCTGCTTCCACAGCTGAAATTCATGCTCTTTATGAGCTCCCAACCTTCACTGTAGAACAGCAACCTTTGAAGCAGCAATTTCGGGCAAAAAGTTTGGATTATGTGGATATAGCCGAAACTCTAGGGTATCCTGGACTTAGATTTCATACATATGATGGAGAACCATATCAATTGTTTCGGTGTGAACTCAACCAGGTAGCCAAGGCGTGGCTATACTTTGTTAGTGCAAGGATGCTCCCGAACAAACATTTTTCGGATGCTCAGATGGACAGGCTTAAGTGGGTGTATGGAATTATGAAAGGTTATAATTTGAATGTGGGGGACATCATTCGAGTGACATTTGATATAATGGTTGAGGGGTCTTGTGGTGGTGGACTTGGGCTTGCTTGCATTATCACCGATCTGTGTGAGAAACATGGAGTACCACAGTACTCTTATGATACCAAGGTAGCGCCACAACGCAGTATTAACTTATCCACTGTTATTCGACTCAAACCTCCTCACCCTCATGGTCAACCGCCAGCTCAGGGAGATCCTCCTGCAAGAGAACAAGAGGAGCAGGAAGACATTGAACCACCACGTCTTGCTGGGCCTCTTGACCCAGCCATGCAGTACACTCATGATCAGCTGAATTATCTGATTCAGCAAAATATGCACATGCAGAATTACATGGCCCAACGGAGTGTTTTCGATGAGCAGCAGGTGGCCCAATTGAACACACTTGTCACGAGGATGAATGTCGGTGTGGACGATCCTAATTACTTTGCCATGCCACCCCGCTTCAACCCCTATGATCAGCCACCGCCGCCAAACCCCTTTTAAGGGGCTCAGGTAAGTTTCTCTCCTCCTAGTTTATTTTCACACATTGGGGACCATGTGCATGTTTAGTTTGGGGGGAGAGACTTAATTTTTTCAGTTTATTTATTTTCGTTAATTAGTTTTTTTTTTAGGGTCATGTGTTGATATCTAAGTTGGAAGATTGATTGAACCACTGTTATTCACTTGTGCAATGGATTAAAACATAACTGTGTGCTTGATTTGCAACTGTTTGAATCAAGGTGGATGTGTGTTATGAGGTTGTTCATGTAGATATAAAACATTAGTTTTTGATGCATATCACGTCTGTTCTATTTGGTTTGTGGAATGATTGACTGTACATGGAATAGAATTTGTTTGATATACTTTCTTGAAGCGAAATCCTTGATGATTTTTGTTTGGAAAATGATTTAGGCAAGTTTTCTTTGGAGCGATTGAGCCTTTTGAGCCTACCCGAACATTTTACCATAATATACCCAAAGTTGAGCCTTAACCTATTCTAAAAAAATTTCTCACCACTTAACTAAGCTAAACTCATTATCCTTAACTCTTTTCACTCTAAACATACCTTATTATGCCATGAGCCTTTAAGCAAGTTTAGGGGGATAAATTGTTGTAAGTGGGGAAATAAAGTGTATTAGTAAGGGATTGAAAAAAAAGAAAGTATTGTGTGTTGTGCCTCTAGTGAAAAAATAGAGGAAGAAAAAAAAAATATGTGATAATGTCTCCTTGAAAAAAAAAATAAATATGAAAAAAATATGAGGTACGCACATTGGAAAAATATGCAATCTCTTACTATTGTCTTTGGGATATATGAAAGAAGAAAAGAAAGAAAATAAATGTGGGTGCTTGCTTGGTTAATAGTGCTTATGGTATAATGTAGCTTAAATGACTTGTCACCTACCCATGTACCTAAGTCACGTTGTGATAACCGAAAAAGACCTATTGATTCCAAAGAGAAATCTGTCAACATTAGTGGAGAGAGGCATGTCATTCAAACTTATTGATCATGTGTTAGTGGAATGTCGGGAAGTTTAGAACGGTTGTGATATGGACGGCAATTGCGATGTTTTGTGTTTGTATGAATTGCTTACTTCTAAATTGTACATCCAAATTAGTTCTTAGAGTTGGCAAGTTGAAACTCTGGTTATTGATGGCTTGAAGTTGTGCAGGTGGTGGTAGCGGTTCAATCGTCGGAAAGTTTAGTTATCTATTGTGTGTTTGTTTTTAGTTTGAGTCTTAGTTTTACTCGGGGGCGAGTAAAGATTCAGTTTGGGGGAGTTTGTTAGGCTATTTTTAGCCTATATTTTGGATCTATTTTATGTGCGTTTTTCACTGTGTTGGGACGGAATTACGCTTGTTTTCTATGTTTTCAGGTTCTTTGGAATAATAGAGGTCTCGGATGCAAAAATTCAGTAAAAGACGAGCTGAGCCAAGGAAAACACGATGTTTGAAGAATTATGCATATCTCGCCGCGGCTAGACACAGCTTGGCCGCGGCTAGAACACGAAATAAATGAGAGATTTTGGGAGTTACAGTCACCGCGACGAGGGGATGTATGGTCGCGGCTAAATACTAGTTGCAGAACTAGGTGTTTTCAGCATTTATCTGGCCGCGGCGAGCCCATTTCTAGCCGCGGCGAGATCCCGTACGGCCCAGGGGTATTTTTGTCCATCGAACTCTAAAAATTAGTTATAAATAGAAAACTGCGATTGGAAGTCAGGGGAAGCAATTTGGAACCCTAAAACACAGCAGAGAGCGACAGGAAGAGCATAGTGATTCAAGTGACGATCCAGAATTCATCCACCAACAGTTTCTTTCTTTATTCCTCTTTAATTTCTTTATGTTGAATATTGTTATAGGAATGGTTATGGATCTATTTCTGAACTAAATTCCCCATTTAGGGAGGATGATGATTGTTGTTTAATGTTTTGCCTAGTTAATGTTTAATTGCCATTCCTTCATTCTTGTTTGTGAAATTATCTTAATTTGCATTTAATTTCATGTTTAAGATTGATCACCTTGTGCATGCTTTATGATCTCTATTCGAAATCTGAAAAGTGAGAATTGAGAATGCTAAAATTTGGATAATCGATGTTCTATGTGAAACGAGAGTATTCACATGACTTATGTGACGAGTAGATTATTACCTAATGCTGATTTCATATTAGTTTAATTAAGGAATTAATTAGATAATATGTGATTTAGAACCTAGAAGATCTGAAAAGAGCTAGGTTACTTTATAATTTGTCATTCACTTCAAGAATAGGATAGTAATTAGGCATTAACGATTTGGGTAAACAACAACAGGATTCTCCTCCCTATCATCTCATCTTGCTTAAACTTTAAATGTGTTTTAAGTTTTCTGAATTACTTTAATTCTCTTAAATCATAATTGTTTTCGATTTGCCAAATAGAATTATAAGTATAGTTTAGTAGTATTTAATCCAATTCCCTGTGGTTCGACCTCACCTGTGTGAGTTTACTACTTGATTGCGTATACTTGCGTAGTGTTTATAATTTTTAGCAACAGTATAGAATCCAGTCTCCCAAAAAGAGTAGACATATAGAGAGGAATTTCACATTATTAATGATTTTGTGATTAAGGAAGAGTAATGGTGGAGAAAAATGTTGTGTTTAAATCAACCTTTCAGATCCTATTACGAGGAGTTTACTACTACTACACTTGATTTTTATATCAAGGTGTTGAGATTATTTGAAATGCACTTTTTGTTTTATATTAGTGCAAGTGGGAGTTTGTTAGGTTTTATGCCCTAAATAAAACTCATTTCAATATAATCAGATTTACTTATTAATATAGATCAGAAATAACATTTAATGTTGCATGGTTCACATGATTTATTTCATGATTATATGTACATAAAGTATGAATTCATCTGAAACCCTTTTCACATACTTGATCCTGTTTATTGTGCTGTCAACACTTTGGAAAGTAAACATGACTATGTGAATAAAGTTTCCTAAATTTATCAGACACAGGGTTTTACTGATATGATAATCTACAACAAGAGTTTACTTGCATTTGGAGAAATACTATGTTCTTTCCAGAGCATTGGTTAAAGTAAAGCTCAGGTTGGATGCATGGAGTATGCATCGGAAGGGACCGATATTGAACTTTGACTTAGATTTATTAAACTTACCGTAATATCTATTCAAGTCAATATCGCCTAGTTGATCCTAGATCAAATGATCTTAATCCTGTTATGATTAGGCTCAATCTCAAGAGGCTATTCGTGTTCTTTGATTTGTTAGTTAAGCCTACTTTTAGGTCAGGGTGATACGTACATTTTGGGAACACGGTAGTGCAATTGAGTGGGAGTGCTAACATAAACATGGAATCTATAGCTTCTATCTAGCGAATAGTAAGTAAAGGATGATCTCCTTCGAGCTTGACCAAACGAAAATTAATGGTGGAGTACTCATTTCACATAAGCTGAAATATCATTTATACGGGGTTAAGTGTTTTAAGGATTAAATACATTGTAGGGTGTAACGGTAATCTAATCCCTTTACAGTGTAGATCATTCATATAGAGGATCATTGATCAAATTAAGATTATAACAATGGATAACTAATGATGTGTCTATATGGTGGAACATATAGAGCATTCTATATACTGAGAGTGCAATTCTAAGTTCTATGCGTGGATTCAACGAAGAATTAATAAGTCAGTGAATTTAGGTAATAAATTCTTGATCTGCTTATTGGAAGCTCGGTTATATAGACCCATGGTCCCTCCACTAGTTGAGATAATATTGCTTGTAAGACTCATATACTTGGTTTTGATTAATCAATTATAATTCTCAAATTAGACTATGTCTATTTGTGAATTTTTTACTAAGTAAGGGCAAAATTGTAAAAAAAGAGTTTTATGGGCATATTTGTTAATTATGATAGTTTGTATGGTTCAATTAATAAATATGATAAATGAAAATATTATTTAATAATTATTTATAGTTATTAAATAATTAGAATTGGCATTTAAATGGTTGAATTTGAAAATTGGCGTTTTTGAGAAAATCAGATGCAAAAATGATAAAACTGCAAAATTGCAAAAAGTGAGGCCCAAATCCATATTGTATAGGCCGACCACTTTTATAGGGTTTTTCATCTGGTATTTTCATTATTTTAATGCCAAATAATTCAAACCTAACCCTAGTGGAATGCTATAAATAGATAGCGAAGGCTTCAGGAAATTTACACTTTTACTTCTGATTTCCTTCAGAGAAAAACCTGAGCCTTCTCTCTCTATACCTAGCCGCCACCTTCTTCTCTTTCTTCCCTATTCAATTTCGAAATCACTTAGTGTTAGAGTAGTGTCCACACACAGCAAGTGATACCTCAATCTTAGTGAGGAAGATCGTGAAGAAAGACATTCAACAAGAAGGAGTTTCAGCACTAAAGAAGGAGAGAAAGAGATCCAGGTTCAGATATTGATAATGCTCTGCTACAGAAAGGAATCAAGGGCTAGATATCTGAACGGAAAGAGTCATATTATTCCGCTGCACCCAATGTAAGGTTTCTCATACTTTATATGTGTTTATTTCATCGTTTTAGAAAGTTCATATTTAGGGTGTTAATCAACATACTTGTGAGTAGATCTAAGATTCTGGTAAAATAATTTCCAACACTAGTGATGTCTCCATTATGAAGAATCACGTCAATTAAGGAAGGATATGGATTACTCTCACCTAATCCCTATGATACCTACAGCATAGGTCATGTATACCCTATTTTACATCTCTTAGGAACTTGTGGACATACATGGCTGACACTCAGAGACAAGTGATTCCTTTTTAGTGATCCTTACCAAACTCTATAAATACCCCTGAACAAAATGGGAAGATTGATCGAAAAAAAGAAAACAAGAGAGAGAGAACTCACCAAGAACATTCTCTGTATAAGAACTCTCATTAATAAAAAAGACTCGTGGACTACGGCTCATTAATGCCTGAACCATGTAAAAACCACATGCATTAATTATTTCAAAGCTCTCTTCATTATCTCATTTAATTGGTTGCCGAAAATCTCGGTCAACGATAGTATATCATTTATTTAAGATGATATTTGGTTTTTATTTTATTATATATAAATTTTTTGGTATGTATACATATTTTAATAGTGGTATATATAATTTTGTTAGCATGATATATATATTTCTAGTATTAATTTAGTATTATTATAATTTCTTTGTGGTATATAATTTTATTACTACGATATATTAATTTTCAGTGATACCATAAATCAAATACTGTTGTATTTATTTTATAATCCAATATATTTATTCGTTTTTGTTACAATATAATAATATGTAATACTAAAAAAATTATATAACTTAATTTAATTATTATATATATTTTTTTAAAAAATAATGTGTAATAAATACAATTAATTTATTATATTTTGTCATTTTTTAATTTTTTAAAATAACATATAATAACTTAATTTTTAAATTCAGAGACATTTTGAAAAAAAAAAAAAACTGCCTAAGAGAATAGAGAGAGGAGAGTAGAGATGGAAATTTATACCGCTGAGACCCGCTCCTAATGGGTGGGGATTCCCCGTCTTGGTGGTTAATGGAGCGGTGGTGGGGGACAATTTCAATACCCGAAGCGGGAATGGGACAGGGGCGGGAATAATACTATCTGCACCATATCCGACCCCGATATAGATATATATAATTTCCTTTTTATTCTTAATTATATATAGTATATATATGATTGATAATCAAAATTATTTTGATTATCATCCATGATCAAAATTATATATCATATGCTTAAATTATAAAGATCTAATGACAATAGTGAACTGATGATCATTGTGGATTACATGTGTAAAAATATTTTCTTCTCGATTCTTAATTTCATTTTTGTTTACTTTTTAATTTGTTGGGAGGCTTGAGAGGTATGAGACTATGATCCTATACTTGAGTTATGATTTTTTTGTTTTTGTTTTTTTTTCAAACTTTGAGACATATTTAGTTTTTATTTTCTACTAGGTTATGTTTTTTTTAGGTAGGTTTATCTTTTATTTTCTATGAATTATGAATGCATAATACATATTTGTGAAAATATTGGTTTAATTTATTTTTAATTTTTTTTTTCATTTTACCTTAATGGATACCCGATGGGTATTTCCCTACCCCGAATCCGCTGGTTATTAGACGGGAATGGAGGTATAAATAGGTAGCGGGAATGGGGGTATGAATTGCATTCCCCGTACATTAACCGCCCAATTTCCATCTAGAGGAGAAGAATTTTGTGTTAATTATATGAGAAAAGAGGGGTTAAACTTAAATTTTTGAAAAGCTTTGAAGCGGCGTAACTGAAAGTGTGAAAAGGCATAGCTTCCCTCGTTTATTTTAGTATAACCACACAGAGCAGAAACAGAGAAGAGATTAGAGAAGAGTCAAAGTGAGTGAAAATGTCATGCTTGGGAAAGAGAAAGGAGGAGGAGGAGGATCAGGACCAGGACTTGGCCTCCGAAGCCTTGGCCGGCAGCCATGTTCATCATGCTCAGGGTCCCCCCAAGAAGACCCTCAAGAAAGAAGACTCTGCTGATGACTCGAACGACGACGTTGTCGTTTGCGAGATCTCCAAGAACCGTAGGGTTTCTGTACGCCATTGGCAGGGCAAGATCTTCATCGACATTCGCGAGTACTACCTCAAGGATGGCAAGCAAATGCCTGGCAAGAAAGGTTCTCCTTCTTCATTACGTTTTTATGCTTTTTAGGGTTTTATTCTATTTGATGATCTTCCCATGCTTTATCTATCCACTTCTTTCTTTCTTTTATTTCTCTACTTATCTATGCTTACAAGTTGAACCAAGAAGAGAAATGAACTAGATAACTCCTTTCGAATCAATAATTAAATTCCTTTTGGTTTTGGATTTCACCCGAGTTTCGGAATAAGTTTTTGGGTTCTATTCTAATGTATAGAAACCGAATAAAGCCCCAAATGATGTATGGAGACAGAGATAGCCGTTTATTTCTCTGTATGGACATTAGGGTTTGTGTTATTTCTGCTCCATAAATTCTAGTAATTCCAGATTCTCACCTAAACTAGTTGTAAACTTTTGCTAGTTGTACTTATAGTACCTGCTCTCTTTTGGCCTTGTCCTTGTGTGGAACAATCTGTATTATTAGGTTTGATTGAGATGAAATACTATGAGATGATTTTTTTCTTCTGTGTGTGCATTCACTTGCTGAAGTATGCTTTCATACTCTTTAGATTTCCCAACTCCCTCCCTAAATCCTTGTAAGAATTGAATTTCAATGGTAGGGATAGAATCTTGCCATCATTAGTTTATGATCCATACAAGCCTCTGCCACTATTTTGTCGTCCACCATTGCCTACTTATTGATTTTAATAGTATCATCTGTTTCATAGAAAAGATGAAATCAAATCTTAGGTCTGCTTTAGTCATAATCAACTACCACTTACCAAAGAGTTTGGTGATATGATTGTATTCATCTCCACATTTTTTTCAGCTTAAAGTCAACCTTAATTATTTGGCACATTACTCAATATGCATCTAGACCGCAATATGCCTAGTTTGTGCAAAATGCTATGCTATGAGTTTTGGTTGAACACCATTTCATTTTATCTTTGCTACTTCAAAAGAGGGGAATTTTTAGCACATCTTGGTTTCTTTGGACGCGCGGATACTCATCTTTATAAAATGTAGTTCAGGTTATAACATGTTTTCCTTTGTTTTCAGGAATCTCACTTACCATGGATCAGGTAATTTTCCTTTATTTTCTGTTTCTGCAAACATTGACTTGGAGAGTGTTACAATACTCATTTTTAATATTCTCTTGCAGTGGAAAATTTTTCGAGATCACGTCGAGACAATTGACAAGGCGGTTAAGGAGAATTGATAGGAAAGAGTAGTTGTTGGTGGTGGGTGCCCTTCTTTTGTTCATTTTGTTTCTGACATATTATGGAACAGCTTTTAACTTTTACGTGTTTTAACCCTGTCTTACCAGTAGTTAGTTTGCTGGGCTTATGTTGATATTAAGGGAGGATATGATAATACTAGAATGAAAGGTTTGGGTTATCACTTATCAGGTTGGTTTTAATGTGTATCTAGCTTGTGATTATATTTAGGACCGACCTCCAAGCTTACTGATATTCTGTTTTGGGAATTTAGGATGGACCATATTATCAATATATATCTTAATTTGATCCATTGATTTATAGTTTCAATTTTAATTTTATGTGCCACGGCATTTGTTCGTGGAGTTGTCTTTAAATTTAGGATTTTATTAGTGGGGAGAAAACCATTCCTTTTTAAAATAGCAAGGAAAAGAAAAACGGGAGAAGGAAGATGGACTACCACTACATTGTTTTTTAATTTTTCTCATTTCGTATTTCAAATTTTTCACGGCCAAAATTGGTATATTACTTAATACTAGTTCAAAAAAAAAAAAAAACAAATGTAATTCTATAATAATCAATATCAATATATATATATACTAGCAAAAAGCTACGTGCGAGGCACGTATACTAAATTTTATGCTAATTTTTTTCTATGTTATTTGAAAGTTATACAATTAAAAATTAAAGAAAAAATATTATTAGTTATTCGGTGAGATTATTATTATTATGTGTATAGGAAGAAATCACAAATTAATTAATCTTATAATTTTAACTTTAATCAAATAGGATCTAGATATATGAACAATAAATAATCACGTAAAAATCAAAAATAATTATTTGAATAAAGAATTTAATATACACAGTTATATATATGAATCCTATTAATAAAAAATAATTATTCAATATATGAACAATAATTTGTCACGCTATATGTTTTCAATAAAGAAATCCACCTCCTTATAGTCAAAAATAAATAATACATGTAATACAGATCTTTGTAATAGGATCTTTGTAATACAGATCTTTGAATAAAGAATTTAATATACACAGTTATATATATGAATCCTATTAATAAAAAATAATTATTCAATATATGAACAATAATTTGTCACGCTATATGTTTTCAATAAAGAAATCCACCTCCTTATAGTCAAAAATAAATAATACATGTAATACAGATCTTTGTAATGGAGTACTTAAAAGAAACAAAACTTCAGTTATCATAATCGGAAAAGGTTTAAGTGAACTAAATAATGACTAAGAAGATCTAAATTACAAAATGAAAATAATATGTCTATATGAGTATGATTTTTTTGCTATATGAGCATGATTGATCTAAGAGAAAATAGATAAACCTATAAACATATAAATATACTTAATATTAATTTTGACAAAGAAACAATTCAATTATAAACAATTCTAAATATCAGCTTGACAATTTCAACACACTAATTTACTCATTAAATAACCATAATGTATACTTCATGATAATTTTATTTTATTTGATATCAAATGATAGAGATTATTGAGGTTTTCAGCCATGAAAAACACACTATGATCAAAAAGTAATGCTCATTAATTGTATATTTCAAAGAAACCCTAATTTCCATGAATGTCCCTAATAAGATATAAACAATCAAGTTGTAAATTAAAAAAAAAAAAAAGTAGCAAAATTTCAGTTAATATAAGAAATAGAACAAATTGAAGATTTATACAATATTGGAATTTAAACTTTTAGAGGCCATTAGCGAAGGGGCGAAACTCGTTAGATCCCCTAGGAGAACACTACCTTAATAGTCTGAACACAAAAATTGTAGAAATCAAAATATGAATAAATTAGCATCATCAACAAAAGGAAAATTAAAGGGAAAAGACTTAATAATTACGTGACAAATAATTATTGATTGAATTAAAAAGTTAAGATTATAAGATTAATTCAAATATTATTCATATATTGATTCTAAAAAGAGTAAGAAAAAGAAACATCATTTCTTTGTGCCCAAGCTCTTTCGGATTTTACAAACTCTTTGATATTAACAAAATTGTTGCTTTAATTTTTCATCACACTAAAAACATATTGTTTTAGCTTTATTGGACAACCATATTTTCCCTCCTAAAAAGTCATTTTTTTTTTTTTTAAAATTGAAAGATGTGATGTTTGAGTAATTACATGTTGTTGCCCCTGATTTTGCCCAATATACGTGGACCAACCAGATAAGGACACGTGGATCAAGCAATTTACAATATTTGCTAAGTCTTTATGCCATAAGGTAGCGTCCAGGACGTAGCTCCCGGAGAAGGCATATGGAACTCCATATGCTCCCGGAAGCTCGAGTAACGTTAAGGCATCCCCGCGAGGTGTCAGTTTTCTCCTGAGCAATCAAGTCGCATTAAATGCCGCATGGGAGGAAGCGTGTTGGGACTGCTACACGCAATAAAGCCTGACGGCACAACCTCCAACCAACAGCTGCACAGTAATGATCATTTAAGTCTAGCGACGGCTACACTGTGAAGAGTCACATCAGTCAAAAGGCAATAAGGACATTCCACATAAAAACCCTACAACACCTAGGGATTTGACCATGCCTTACCCATGGTATATTCATTGGGAATGCCCAACTTTATGGATACTTACAGATACACTTGTAAGGACAATTCTGGGGATCACCCCACCAAAAACACTATAAATACCCCCCTCAAAGCTCATTAAAGGGGGTCGAGAATCATGGGTTGCATAAGAGCAAGAAGAGTAAATACTCACCAAGAACATTCTCTGTATTTATAAGAGTGAATTACTCACCAAATACATTCTCTGTATTAAATACATCCATAAATAACAAAGACTCGTGGACTAAGGCTCATTAACGCCCCAACCACGTAAAAGCCCTTCTCTAATTTTCTTACAGCTCACTAACTTTATAATATTTTATTAGTTGTCGAAAACCTCGGTCAACATTTTGGTGCTTTCATTGAGAGCTGAAGAAAGCTACTGTAAACGAACACTTGACTTCACAAACATGGTGGAGACTAGAAGTACTCGTCAGCCTCGCCCTCTAGAAGATGCTCAAGACCCGAATGAGGAAGATGTAGCCTCAAGAGCAGCAGAGGGCTCCGAGGAAGAAGAAGGAATTCCAGATGATGGCTACGAGGGAAACCTCGATGAGTATGCCTACGACGAAGGTAGTTACTCGGAGTTGGTGCTTCTCAGACAAAAAGCTATCAATCACGAAGCCGAGATCGAAGCTCAGAAAGCGCAAAACCAGAAAATGCAAGAAGTGATGCTGGCCATGCAAAAAGCCATGGAGGCGGCTGGCATTCACGTGCACCCCAAGGCAATGACCGCTGGACTTGGCAAGGAACCAGCGACGTCCTCGCCTAGTTCCCAACAGCAGAAATCTAGGGAGCCTAGCCCTATAAGGTACCCTGCTGAAGGGAACCAAATAAAAAACCCTACCTCTACCCCAGAGCGAAAGAAAAAGGCGCAGGATCCGCAAAAGATCCGCTCAGATTTCCCTAAAGGGAAAGGTCCGCAGAGGGGCAAGCCCCAAAAAGGGAGCTTTGGCCCTCAGGATCGAGAGGACCGAAAAAGCGTTTCCGTGCACCAAGAGCCCGGGGGTAGAGGGAGAAGAGGACAGAGGTGTCCTCCCGTTGATCTGAGAAATCAAATGGGAACCAAGGTGATCTCGGAGATCACCTTGACCAAAAAAGATACGGACCCGCGGTCTCCACGGGTACGTTAAATGAAGGAATTATGGCGGAACTCGCCATACTTCGAAAAGACATTGCCCGAGTCTCCCGAAGACAGAAAGGAGACGACTTCGACTCAGACAGCGAGGATCGGGAGCCATGTGCTAAGCACATCTTAGAGGCGGAACTCCCTAAGAACTTCAAGATGCCCAAAATGGCAGCTTATACCGGGAACTCCGATCCTAGCGACCACTTGTCACGATTCAACCGTATCATGACGGTCATGAGGGTCAGCAATGACGCCAAATGTCTGTGTTTCCCGCTTACTCTAAGTGGGTCCGCGGAGGAATGGTTCAAAAAATTGGAACCGGGATCCGTGGGCTGTTAGAACAAGCTACAGACCAACTTCCGGAGACAGTTTGTCGCCGCAAGAAAATTCAACCTGGAGGTCAGTGCCTTGACTAATATCAAGCAACTGCCCACCGAGACCTTGACGAATTATATAAAGAGGTTCCGAGAGGAAGCCTCGAAAACCAAGAAAGTTGACGACGGACAACAGCTTGCGCTACTCCAAGCAGGCATCCGCACTGGGACTCCTTTCTGGAATGAACTACAGCAAGAAGGAGCCGCTAGCCTTCAGGACTTCCAGAAGAGAGTCCAAAAATATATCAACCTCGAAGAAGCCCAAATCGTGGCTTACGGAGGATACTATCCCACCGGGATAGCAGGATATACGCCCGGAGTATCGCCCTCGGGTATTACCCCGACCGCAACTCCACAAGCAAGTGGCATACAATTCTCTGCTACCCCCGGATATAGTCAGGGCCAGGCCTTGGCACCAGCATCATCCCATTTCGGCAACCCGTCCGGAATAAATGGACAAACTCCTTCGCACTCTGCTCCGGCTGCTAGCCTGGCAGGCCCTTCCCAGGGCTCGAGGAGTAAAAGGTCCTCCAAGGATAGCACCCGGACGGGGTAGAAGCGCCTGAAAAGGGGGTACACCCCCCAGTACACTCAATACACAGAGCTGTCGGACTCCCAAGAGCGTGTGTACTTTGCTACTAGGCAAAATACACACTACCGGAGGCCACAACCGTTGTACAAGGATAGCTCCCGGAGAGATCCGAGCAAAAGATGCGAGTACCACAACGACATCGGTCATAACACCAATGAATGCAAGAATCTCAAGGACGAGATTGAAAACCTAATCCGGTTAGGCCACCTCTACGAGTGGATCAAAAACAGGTTGCCCCACCTTAATTCGGGCCAGGCGACTGTGGGTATGCCTCAGGGAACACCGGGGGGTACAGCAGGGGCATTAGCTCCAGCTGCTCCCACGGGCGACGCCCAGCACATCCCCGGTCTGCCGCCCAGGCCTAATGGGAGGGTAGCCATGATCTCCGGAGGTCCCCATATCGGAGGAACTACTCGCAAGGAGCTTAAATGATACGCAGGGGCCATGAAACACAATGAGGTTTGGGAGGTTACTCAACTCCCAGCTCAAAGGCCCCGGCTGATGGACCAACCCATCACGTTCACGGAAGAAGACGCCAAGACAGTGCGCTTCCCTCATCATGACCCATTGGTCATAGAGACCCCCATCGCGAATAAAGTGGTGGCCAGAGTCTTAATTGACAATGGAAGTTCCGTGAACCTACTCTTCAAGGAAGCCTTCACCGCAATAGGCTTGACGGACCGGGACCTCTCGCCCAGTGGGTCCCAGCTCACAGGGTTTAACGGGACGACACTTATCCCAATGGGAAAAGTAAGGCTCCCAGTCACCTTGTGCCCGGACACCCCTAGAGCACATTTAAATACTGCACTTTCGTAGTGGTGGACTGTCCGACTGCTTACAACGCGATCCTCGGCCGACCGGCCTTGGTAGACTTTGGCGCAGTCACATCGATTTGGCACCTGTGCTTGAAGTTCCCTACCCGAGAAGCCGGGATCGAAACGGTGAGGTGAAACCAGGGGGAAGCAAGACAATGTTACAATGTCGCAACCCACCGGCCCGTACTAATGATCCGGGAATCAGTTGACCCAGAAGTGGCCGAAGAAGATGAGTTAGACCCCCGTGTAGGGTCCGAAAGAATTGTGGAACCGATGGAGGATGTCGAGGAATTATCAGTGTGCGACCTCGACTCCACCAAAGTACTCCGGCTGGGGAAGAACCTAGATCCGGAGGAAAAAGAAAAAATAATAAAAACACTGAAGGGCGCCATCGACATCTTTGCATGGCGCCAAGAAGACATGACTGGCATAAGCCCTCATGTCATCACCCACGTACTCAATGTCAATCCGGACATGCCCCCCGTCCACCAAAAGCGACGCCCGCTCGACTCGGTAAAAGCCGAGGCTCTGGAGAAAGAGGTGGACAAACTTTTGACTAACGACATGATCCGCGACGTATACTATCCGGAGTGGCTAGCTAATCCGGTCCTGGTGCCCAAGCCGAACGGAACTTGGCGAGTTTGTATAGATTTCACTGATCTAAACAAAGCTTGTCTGAAGGACTGCTTCCCGCTCCCCAGGATCGACCAGATGGTAGACGCCACTTCTGGGTTCAAACTACTATCCTTCATGGACGCCTATGCTGGGTACAATCAAATAAAGATGCATACGACAGACCAGGAGTGCACTAGCTTCAGGACCGATAAGGGGGTATACTGTTACTTAGTCATGCCCTTTGGACTGAAAAACACCGGAGCAACCTACCAGAGAATAGTCAACCGGATGTTCAAACGCCTCCTGGGGCGAAATATGGAGGTTTATGTAGACGACATGCTTGTCAAGTCCAAAGCATGCAACAGCCATGCAAGCGACTTAGAGGAATGCTTCGAAGTGGTCCGGAGATACGACATGAAGCTCAACCCAAAGAAATGCACCTTTGGGGTCAAGTCAGGAAAGTTTCTGGGCTTCATCGTCAGTCAAAGGGGGATTGAGCCAAATCCGGAAAAAATCCAGGCCCTCCTGAGCATGCCATCCCCCAAAAAGCATAAAGATGTGCAGAGCCTGACTGGAAAGGTAGCTGCCTTAAGCCGCTTCATCTCACGGTCCACGGACAAGTGCATACCCTTCTTCAACATATTGAAGAAGTGTCAAAAGTTTGAATGGTCGGACGAGTGCGAGGAGGCATTCAAAAAACTAAAAGAGCACATGGCCAAGCCTCCTATCCTATCAAAATCCGTTTTTGGAGAAGACCTATTTCTATATTTGGCTGTCTCCAAACACGCGGTCAGTGCTGCCCTAGTCCGGGAAGAAGAGAAAACTCAGCATCCTGTGTACTATGTCAGTAAGCGCATGATAGGAGCCGAAGCAAGGTACCCAATCATTGAAAAGCTGGTTTTTTACCTCCTGATGGCATCAAGGAAATTGAGGCCATATTTCCAAGCACATTCGATCAAGATACTGACCAACCACCCACTCCGGCAAGTCCTCCAAAAACCTGAAGCATCCGGAAGGCTCCTCAAGTGGGCGATGGAGCTAAGTCAATTTGACTTGCACTACATACCCCGAATTTCTATAAAAGGCCAAGCCTTGGCGGACTTCATTACTGAATGCAACGAAGCCGAGGCGACCGCAAATATGCCGGTACCGCCAATCCCCACATGGAGAGTATTTGTGGACGGAGCCTCCAATGAAAATTGTTTCGGGGCCGGAGTGGCGATGATATCACCAACCGGGTTGCGGCTCCAAGTGGCCCTACGGTTCAACTTCGCAGCTTCAAACAATGAGGCCGAATATGAAGCCCTAATAGCAGGGCTGAAATTAGCGAAAGCTGTAGGAGCCAAAAGAGTGGAAGTCTACAGTGATTCCCAACTGGTCGTAAACCAGATATCGGGAGAATACCAAACACGGGGCGAGCGAATGGCCGCGTACGTAACAATAGTCCGGGAGCTACTCCACGAGTTCACGGACTACAAATTAGAAAGAATCCCCAGGGAAAAGAACGCTCACGCGGACTGTCTGGCTAAGTTAGCCTCAGATAGCGAAATCGAAGAGTTGGGGGTAGTACCAGTGGAAAGCTTGGCAGAGCCAAGCATCAAAATAAAAGAGACCACAATAACGGTTGGGCAAGAACCCAGCTGGATGGTCCCCATCATAAAATACATAACAAAAGGTGAGTTGCCCCAAGAAAGGGCACTGTCTCGGAAGATTCAATATCAGGCTCATCGTTATGTAATGATGGATCAAATTCTCTACCGAAGAGGACTCAGCATGCCTTATTTAAGGTGTGTATCGGATCCTGAAGCTAGACAAATCATGCTAGAGGTCCATGAAGGGTTCTGTGGAGATCATATGGGAGGACCCAGTCTCTCAAAGAAAATATTGAGACAGGGGTACTTCTGGCCAACAATGAAAAAAGATTGCATAGACTACGTCCAAAAGTGTGATTCGTGTCAAAGGTTCGCGAACATACCGAGAGCTCCTCCAAATGAAATCACCCTGATGACTAGTCCCTGGTCCTTCGCGGTATGGGGAATAGATCTTATTGGGTCCCTGCCAACAGGAAAAGGAGGAGTAAAGTATGCAATAGTAGCAGTAGACTACTTCACCAAATGGACGGAGGCTGAGCCCATGAAGACAATAACTGCTAAAAAAGCACTGGACTTTGTTATCAAAAACATAGTGTGTCGATATGGCTTGCCTCACAAAATAGTCTCTGACAATAGAAAGCAATTCGATTGCGAGGAATTTACTGACTTCTGCAACCAACACGGAGTAGTGAAAAGCTTCTCCGCGGTGGCCAGACCTCAAACAAACGGTCAAGCGGAAGCAGTCAACAGAATCCTAAAGGTCACCTTGAAGAAAAAGCTGCTGGGCTGCAAAAACAACTGGCCTGAAGAGTTGCCTAGAGTGTTATGGGCCTACCGGACGACCCCCAGAACCACGACCGGTCACTCGCCTTTTTCAATGGTGTACGGTTGTGAGGCGATGGTCCCGGTAGAAACGTTATTCCCGTCCCACAGGAGAACGACTTACGATCCAGCCACGAATCAGGCTTTGCTTCAAGAAGCCTTGGATCAAGTTGAAGAACTCCGGGACGAGTCTCAAATACGGATGGCAGCTTATCAAAAGAAGGTGACCAAATATTTTAACTCTAAAGTTAAAAACAGAAAATTTGCTATTGGGGATATGGTCTTAAGAAGAGTCTTCCCAGCCACCCAGGAACCCGGAGTGGGGGTACTTGGGCCAAATTGGGAAGGACCATATGAAATCGAGGACGAAATCGGCTCAGGCACTTACAAGCTAAAAAGAATGGATGGAACCATTGTGCCAAGAGTCTGGAATGCCGATCACCTCAGAAAATATTACCAATAGCCAAAAATGTAACTTAGACTTTGTTTAAAGAGTTTGTACCATCTAAATTATGCATCTTCCACATGTTGAATAAAACTGAGTGCCTTAAAAACAAAGTTGTTATGTCACTCAGGGGGGTACTAGGGTATACCGCACGGACAGACAGAAAACAAACTAAGTAAAATATCCTGACCCAAAGGGCAGGTCAAAAAGAGTATGCACAAAAATAAAAAAAGCATAAGTATAAAAATCCTGATCCAAAGGACAGGTCAAAAAGAGAAATATGTGCATCAAAAAAGATCACGTATAAATATCCTAGCCCTAAAAGGCAGGTCAAAATATATACAAATGGCCCGGGGACAGGCCTTAGAAATTGTCTCCCCTCTAAATAAAAACAGCTATATAAATATTGTCTCAAAATAGCTGTATATAAACAAATATATATATATATAAAAAAAAAGAGAAGTGGGTGAAATCCTGGTTGTACTGGGTTAATCTCGAGCGGCCTAATCAATGCGCGGAGGGAGACGAGGTCCGATGCGTGCCTCCACCATGGCATCAAGCTTTTTCTTCTTCTCCCGAAATTTGGCGATCATCTCCTCAGGTTTGGGGTAGAAGGTAAGCTTGATATTCTGGTCATTGGTAGACCAAGCCATGAAGACGCCATCGTCAAAGCGCTTAGTGCACTGGCTGCAGGAAACGGGAGAAAGAAGCTCAGCCCTTTTTGCCTTCTTTGAGGCTTGTTCCTTGAAGTCCCTGAGCTCCTTCAGCTCCGCGGCCAGAGTGGCCCTGGATTCTAATTTTTCCTGGTGAGTTTCCTCTAAGGATCTCACCTTGGCAGCCATCTCGTCCAAGGCTTCCCTGGCTTCCCGAAGCTCCCGCCTGGCCTCTGCAGTGGCCTCGCCTTCCGCCCTCAGCTCCTCTTGGTGCCTGGCCTCCAGCCTGTCTCTCCGCAGGGCCTCCGCCCGGATCATCGCCTCTGCCTGGGCTTCCCTCCGCTTAGCCTCTTCCTCATTAGCTTTGGCAGCGGCCTCCCGGCGCTCAGCAGCCTCTTGGTAAAGCCGCCTCTCAGCAGTAAGATCCTGAAGAATCTTCCTGACCTCGTCCATGTCCCCAAAATCAGACAGGACGAAGCCATGGTTGATTATGTTCTTGGAGAGACGGCCGGCTTCAGCAGCAAGCTAAAAAACAATACAAGTATAAGAAAGAATCTCCGAAAAAAAAGAAGAAGAAAACAATAAGGGGAAAAGCAAATTACAAAACACTTACCACAGTGAGGGAGTGGCTGAGATCCTGGACTTGGAAGATGGAGTTCAAGGATGCACAAGCAGCGAACCGCTTAGGTGCGCACCGGGTAAGCTGAGACGCAAACTCGCCAGTCATCTCTGCAGCAAAGGGAGCTAAAGTGGGCCCAAGGAAGCGACCGAACCAGTCCGACAGGGGGTCCAAATTTAGGTCCCACGGATTCTGGTATTCCGGGTTGTTGATGGTGTTTTGCATCTCAACCCGCAAAACCCTCCTAAGGGCTTCCACCTCAGCATACCCCCGGGAGTATTCATCCATGGCGTAGTTGTGTTTAGCTATCCGGAGCTCCTGTCTCGCCTCATCTCCAGGAACCGGAGTTAGCACAATGTTGGGAGGGGCAGTATGTTCTTCCATGGGAGAGACCCCACCATCAAGACCGTGGGCCGGAGTATCAGCCCTCCGAGGCCGCTTGGGCTCCTCCTGGGCAATCATTTTGCCTTTACGTTTGCGAATCAGAGCAATTTCTTGCTCTTCTTCACCTTCTTCAGCTTCCTCAGGAAAAGCCCGGAGCCCTCCTGCACCTTCTTCAACTTCCTCAGAAAAGCCTCATTGCTTTTCTTGACCTTCTCCCGGCAGCACCTCCTCGTGATCCACTAAATCAATAGTGTCTGGAGGAGCACTGGAAGAAATCTTTAAAGCGGGGGCCATCGGGGAAGAAGTGAAGGGCGGAGGAGCCTCAGGAGTGTGAACCCTGGTAAGTTCGGCCATAATGGCGTCCATAGAAGCACCTGCTACAATAAAAAAAAATCAAGTGTTAGAACATCCGTGGGAAACCGCCAACACAAGATATGACAAGCAAGCTAGTCCTACCCTGACTCTCTAATTCGGCCCTAGCAAAGTTCCGAATTTTGATGCTGGCAGCATCATCTCCGAGATAGCTGTCCGAAGGCCGGAACCAGCTGGATGTAATGTAAGCTGAAGGGCCTAAGGGAACGGGCTCCGGAGGACCAGAACCCATCCGGGACCGACCTAAGAAATCTCCTAAGTTTGAAACATAAAATTCCTTCAAATGGTCTCCCCACCGGGTCGAGGGCATCCTAAACCTATAAAGACGCTCGTCGAACCCTACGGGCCTAAGACTGGCATACTCGCCAGCAGAAGGAACATAATGAACTACTAAAGGAGACTTACCGCCGGCGCCGGAAGTGCTGGCACCAGGAGCCCCAGTGTTCGGCTCCTGAGCCGAAGGCTGCGGCCTGGGAGCCCTTCTCTCCGCCGAGTCCCCAATATGAAGGGGCTTCCCGGCAATCGCCTGGCTTCTTCTCTCAACCGGGCTCCCCACGCGAAGTGACCTCCCGGAAGTCGCCTGGGCCTTAGAGTACGCCTTCTCCTGAGCCTTCCGGTAGAGATACTCCTGGTACTTCTTCTCTGCAGTGGCAATGATCTCGTCCCGGAAGGTCTTCTCTGCGACCGGTGCCCTCACGTTGGGACAGATAACCCGGGAAAGGTTAGAGTCCTCCACGGATTGGTGCGGAAGGATGAGTTTTGCCTTCCTGCAGTTCTCCGTAGTGACCAGGCCCCCGACGTCAAGATCAGCCCGGTCGTAAGAGGCAAAGGCCTGGGCTCTCCGAAGAAAGACCTGAGTAGGTGCAGTCCGTTCATAGGGAGGAATCCTGACCCACTTAGTAAGGAGCTCCGGATGGTCCACTGCCCGGAACCTGGACGAGAAGAAAAAACGATGGCGATACTCCTTAACGTGAGTTTGCCTATTATACGGGACCACCCCTTCATTAGCAGGGTGGGCCCAGAACCCGTAAAAACCATCCTTAAGTTTGTCCCCCTTCTTGGAGACGGAAACAAGTTCGTAAAAATACAATATTTCCGCCGGGCGGGGAGATCCCCATCCCCAGGCGGAATAAAAAATAAATAAGCCTGAAAGCAGGCGGTATGCTTGGGGAATAAGTTGGTATGGCGCAAGGCCGACAAAAACTAAAAAATTAACAAAATAATCTTGAAGAGGAAGCATGGCCCCAGCCATCAGATGCGTCTGGCTCCAGGCCCCGAAGCCGCCGTAATTGTGATTGGGCGTCTCCGCGTCGCGAGGTGGCCGATGGTAGGTCCCTGATGTGGAAGGCTTGATTCCAGCTACCTCAACGATGTTCTCCAACTGATGGGGACAGGTCAGAGTGGAGTGAAGCTCGGCCGCCTCCCATCCGGTCGCCCGAGACTTGTACCCCTCCTGGGCAACGGGACCCAGGGAGACCTCCTCGACGGTAGCCAGGCGCTTGCCGCTCTTCTTCGATGATTTTTATCCAGAAGCAGACATTTTTTGATTCTGTAAAAAGAGTAAGATTCCAGCAGTTAGGCCCCATACCAAACCCCAAATCAAGAAAAAGGGAATGGGGGTCCCCTAACTGCTGGAAAGAGGCCCCCTCCGGACACCTGTCATACGGGAAACCCTAGGAGGATTCCCTGGACAAGAGTCGGGTGCAATAAATTCACAGAAGACGGCCTTACACGCTAAAGAAAAAGAAGAGGTAGAAAACAGAAAGAAAAAAGTCTGTCCTGTGCCCTAAGCAACCATTATACGAAGAACGTATGGTCTTCTACAGAAAACAACAACAGATGCGTGACAACAGTAATCCTATCACTAGAGCAGCAAACTCAAACCGATTATATGAAGGATTTAAACACTTGCATGCCCAGAAACTTCGAATGCAAACCCAGAAAAGAACAAACAGATAAGTAACAGCATGCCATTCAATAATAAAGCAAAGGGTGCAAAGAACTTACGATGAAGTGTTGAAACTGGGGGTCCTGCTGTGAATCGAATAGAGACAAGAAGGACTGATAGTAACAAACGAAGAGAAACTGGAGAAAATTGCAGAGTGTTTAAAGGCGTTGTTTTGGGTCTGAGAATTTTCTCTCTGGGAAATTTGAGCAAAGTTGGCAAGAAATGGGAAGTAACCGAAATGAAGAAAAGGTGGTGGCTTTTATAGGCAAAGCTGCATGAGGAACATGCGTCATCACCTACCAATCAAACGGTGGGGGAAGCGCACGATTCGAATGCTCAAAGATCAACGGACCAGATTGATTTGCAATAAAGGCGGTGGGAACGTTTGAGTATCCGTCTGACACCATTAATGCGCCGTATCAATCAATGGGCGCGAAACGAATCGACCCCTGCAAAAAGTGAATCGCTGCATTAAAAACCATCATTAAATACACCCTCACGCGCTCAAAGCTCGTGCCAGGAAACCGAGGAGTCAACCGGAAGTACTTGAACAAGCCTTGTTTTATTTTTCAAATAAACAAGGCTTGGGGGGTAAATGTTGCCCCTGATTTTGCCCAATATACGTGGACCAACCAGATAAGGACACGTGGATCAAGCAATTTACAATATTTGCTAAGTCTTTATGCCATAAGGTAGCGTCCAGGACGTAGCTCCCGGAGAAGGCATATGGAACTCCATATGCTCCCGTAAGCTCGAGTAACGTTAAGGCATCTCCGCGAGGTGTCAGTTTTCTCCTGAGCAATCAAGTCGCATTAAATGCCGCATGGGAGGAAGCGTGTTGGGACTGCTACACGCAATAAAGCCTGACGACACAACCTCCAACCAACAGCTGCACAGTAATGATCATTTAAGTCTAGGGACGGCTACACTGTGAAGAGTCACATCAGTCAAAAGGCAATAAGGACATTCCACATAAAAACCCTACAGCACCTAGGGATTTGACCATGCCTTACCCATGGTATATTCATTGGGAATGCCAAACTTTATGGATACTTACAGATACACTTGTAAGGATAATTCTGGGGATCACCCCACCAAAAATACTATAAATACCCCCCCTCCCCTCAAAGCTCATTAAAGGGGGTCGAGAATCATGGGTTGCATAAGAGGAAGAAGAGTAAATACTCACCAAGAACATTCTCTGTATTTATAAGAGTGAATTACTCACCAAATACATTCTGTGTATTAAATACATCCATAAATAACAAAGACTCGTGGACTAAGGCTCATTAACGCCCCAACCACGTTAAAACCCTTCTCTAATTTTCTTAAAACTTTATAATATTTTATTAGTTGCCGAAAACCTCGGTCAACACATGTATCGTGTAGTTGAAGATTTGATGTTGAGTAATTTACATGCTGTGTAATTGAAGATTTGATGTTGAGTCATTTCACACTGGAAACATATTGTTTTAGCTCTATTAGACAACCATATTTTCCCTCTTAAAAAGTCATTTTTTTTTTATAATTGAAAGATGTGATGTTTGAGTAAATACATGTATTGTGTAGTTGAAGATTTGATGTTGAGTAATTTACATACTGTGTAATTGAAGATTTGATGTTGAGTCATTTTTTTGTTTTTATTTAATGATGTTTTTTTTTTTGAATTTAATGGGATTTATTTTATTATATATAAATAAGAAGTGATCTATGAATTTCTCATAAACCATTTTATTTTTTTATGAATTTCTCATAAACCATTTTATTTTTAATAATAAATTATTTTATTTTTAATATAAATAAAAACTCACCCACGAATTTCTCATAAACCAAGAATTCGGTTATATAGGCACACTTTATATAGAAAATAGATATAAAGTAGAGTTTTAGGAGAGTTGATGTGGCAATTTATATGTCATTTTTTTCTAATTTCTCTTCTCTTAATTTTTTAAATTTACTCCTATTTTTAAAGATTTAATTTTATATTTAGTCTATTCTTTTATTTTAATTACCTATAAAATAGTTTTAAAATTTATTATATTAATTTATAACTGTCAAAGAATACAAATAGTTTCTTTATATTATTATTAAATGAGAAATCAAAACAATTTTGTAACCGTTAATAAAAAGCATCAAGAATGTGAAATGACTAACTCACATTTTGTTAATCGTCGTTTTCCTTTCTTTTATCAATTATTATAATTAATATTAATAATGCTAATACTTAATTACAAATAAACTCTCATGCCCCCTTATATATAACATAAGCGTTTTTTTTTTTTTCTAACTCGCATCCTATTTTTTTCGAGCAACATCAGATTATGATATCCAATCCAACACAGTTTCTAATAAAGAAAAATGGTTATATAATGTGATATCTCAAGTTTGATCCTTTATTTTTTTTGGTTAAGAATTTCTTCACTCACTAATATTTTATATGTTGTTTTTTACGTTTTTAACTTTAGTTGTTTTGTTTTTTGTTTCCAAACCTGTGATAATATTTTTCTAAGCATATGCATTGAAAATTGAATCTTTTTTTTTCATGTGGCTAACATAGGTGACTCAAGATTTATCTTAAGAAATGGAGTTGTATTTTAAGTGAACTTTTAATGGCTCACAAATTACAATAAAGTGGTGATAATTCCATCAATTTTTATTGAGATATTCTATAACTAATTACATGCCCAACCAAATTTATATATAATATTACATGATCATACTTTTGTAATAAAAAGAATATTTGATATTCCTTATAAAAGGATTTTTAATAATGCGCTTATGATTTGATGTTAACATTATTTTTTTCTTTGCAGATTTTCCATTTCTTTTATGAGTAATATATGAGTGACAAGTATCATTATTAAGAATTTTAAAAATTTTAATATATATATTTATATAACATTATTGCGTTTCATGAATACCAAATTGAATAATGAGGGAGATGTAAATTTCATTGCAATAGACGACCTTTGGATAAATTGTATGAAAAAGAAAACACTTCAATTGTATAAAAGTCATTGAAAGTCTGTTGAGTGAACTTTTTTTTAGAAAATATATCATGTTTCTCTTAAAAACTTCTCTATTATATATTATTATTGTAGCACTCTTTGTATTCTTATTGATAGTTAATATATAGAGGTTACTTTATATTTTATAATTCTTTATCATTATTATTATAGTTATTATCGCACTCTTTATATGAAATTAAATTATAGCAAACTTTGTTAAAGTTTATATGAAATCAAACTTGATTCACATTCATAATATATTGTGTCTCAATGTAAAATGTTACATTGTAAATGTAATAGTACTCTTGTTAGGCTTAATAAGAGCCATTTTGACAAGCTGTAGTAACTTTTTCTTTTTTCTTATTTTTCTTGATTTAATTAATTTTTTATTCTCTCTCTCTCTCTCTCTCTCTCTCTCTCTCTCTCTCTCTCTCTCTCTCTCTCTCTCTCTCTCTCTCTCTCTCTCTCTCTCTCTAAGTTTTCAATTCTCTCATTTAATTACATTGTACAAGAAAATTATGTGTGTTTTCTTATTTTTTCCCTCTATTTGTTTAGCCAATAGAACTTAATCGTTCAATTATCATCAAGTTATTAATAACAGTAAAATTAATACATATATTCTAAGTAATTAATTAGATTGAAGATCATTGAGGTAAAAAATAGATATAATATTGATGATATTTTTTTTCTAAAAACAATATTTAATATATGCTATTAATTTATTAATATAATTATGTTTATTTGAAAAAATATAAAATTGTAGAATATTTAAAATTTAAGTAATTATTACAAAAGTAACACATTTTTACAATTTATATATACATTTAAAGATGCACAAACAATTTCAAACTATTCTAATCATTTTAATTAACTATTTATTTAATCAGGTAAAGATAAATAAATATTTTATTATAGAAAAAAATAGTCTTACTCATCATCGCCTCCATTTTGTAAGGTACAAACTTATTGAAATAATTTGTTAAATTTAATTCTCTTACCTAAACATTTTTATAATAAAATTCTATCACTGATATTTTAATACAAATTTTCATTTTCAATATAGATAATGTTGTATGAATCTCTTTATAGTTGTCCTCTTACAATCACATATGCAGAGAAAGAATTTCACAACATTATACAAAATGTCCATTTAATTTCATAAATAGTAGTTAAATATTATTTTTTAATAGTTTTTTTTCTTTTTCTAAATTTTGGTTGAATTGTTATCTTTTTCTTCTATTTAATTTTAAATACACATACAATTTTTATGTTAATTCCATCCTTTTCTTTATTTGTTAAAAATAACCACATCTTTCTACATATTTTATAAAACACTAAATTTTATTTCTAAAATTCTATCATATATGTTACACATTTTTTTTTTAATTTTAATATCACAATATCATATTTTATGTTATATTACTCAATTAATACTAATAAAAATATAATATAAAAAGATAATAAATGTTGGACAATACCGCGCGAAGTGCGACTTAGTTCCCTAGTTATCTTAAAACTGAAAGTAGTTTTTCCATTAACACAAAATGCAAATAGACATCACAAAAGTAAATAGAATAATATTATTTTTAAGAATCTCATCCAAACTTGAAAGAGAAATGTAAGTAAATGACCCTATTTCTAACTCTATCGATAGTTAATGTCTCTTTTTTTAAAATAATAAAGCATATGTCCTTTTTTACTTTTTATATACCTAAAATACCCTTCATTATATAAAAGGCATTATATATTTTAGTCCTTTAATAGAAATTATGAAAAATAATAAATCAAAACCTCTCTACTAATTTTGTCAACTATTTTTTCATTATATAAAAGGTATTATATATTTTATTCTTTTTAAATTTTACTGCTGTTGTTGTTGTCTAATATGTTATTTAACCATATAATTAATTTTTTATTAATGTATCGTATGATATACAAATAATATACCTTAAACCAATATACATATATCACAAACTTAAACTAATATACTATTAGATGAATTGTTTTCCACAATATACAGTAGTATACAAAAACTATGTACCACAATCATAAGCAGATATACCATAGTCAAAAATTAATATACCACCAGCATAGTAAAAAAAAAATTATACAAAAAACTTAATTTAATATTCCACAAGTTTTTTTTTCTTGTTCTTTCCTTCATGAAATACCAATGAACATAAATCAATATACCTCAGTCAAATATAACTATACCTCATACTTAAATTAATATTTAATAGTTTTTTTTTTCTTTATATCCTTCACGATATACATATCACATACAAACGATGTACCTTAGACTAATATAAATATACCATAAACTTAAACTAATATACTATTAAATGATTTTTTTGCACGATATATAATAGCATATAAAAATTATATTCTGCAATCATAAGTATAAATACTATAGTGAAAAATTAATATAACCAATATAGTGAAAAATATATATATACTAAAAATTTAATTTAATATTCCACATGTTTTTTTCTCTTTTTCTTTCTTTCATGATAGATTAATGAACATAAAGACAATATTTCTTAGTGAAATATAACTATACCTCAAACTTAAACTAATATTCTATATTTTTTAATTTCCTTCTTTCGTTCATTATATACCATAGCACATTAAAATAATACACTACAATCTTAAACTAATATACTACCTTTCAGTTATTTCAAAATATATATATACAACCTTTCAGTTTTTTTAAATATATTATTGCACATAAAAACGATATACTATTGTGCAAAATAACTATACCAAAGACTTAATTATTCAAGGTTATAATTGTAATTTTATCATCAAATTTTTAACTAAAAGGACATTTTGTTAATTTTTTTTTAAAAAATGACATTTATTAACTTCATTGTTAGATTTAGGACCATTTTGCATCTTGGCCCTGAAAAGTAAATTCAATTGGAACAACTATATATTTATTATTGATAAAAATCAATATCAGTAAAACATTAATAGGCCACCCACTAAACATAACAATCATATAAGCTTCTCTAGGACAATATAGAGAAAAGGAATAGCACACAAACCTCAATGACATTGATATCTCTAGTAATACAACTCAAATGTGGCTGATCATTATTGGTATTTGTCAAAATGGCTTGTACACCGCAAAGCAATCGGTCTACTTTTAACCTTATGCGTTGCCCCTGTTTTGAATGTATTATCCATCGGTTACTAACAAAATAACTAAATAATAAATAATATAAAAGTGAATTACTTTAGTGCTGTTTGGTAACACTTTTATTTTCTAATTTTTTAATCACAAAATGAAAGTAAAATTTTTGTTTTTAAAATTATGTTTTTGAAAAACAAAAATGCGTTCTGTAACTACTTTTGTTTTTCAATTTTAAAAACAGAAGGAAAAAATGTGTTATGTAAAGTTCATTTTTATTTTATTTTTTAATTTTATTTAAGTCAGGTCTAAGTCCGAGGTTGAATTCGGGTTCGGGTCAGAGAGCGGGTTCAGCGCAAGGTACGTGGGGGGATTTGGGTCCGAGTCTGGTCGGAATTTAAAATATTGATTAAGAAAAAAAAACTGCTTAAAAAAATATTGAAAATGATTTTTTTTTTTTGTTTTTAAAATTTTGATTCTCAATTAAAAAATTGAAAAGTAAAAACAGTTTTATAGAACATGTTTTTCAAAAATACTTTCACTTTTCCAATTTTAAAAACAAAAAACTGATTAAAAAAGTGTTACTAAACGCCACCTTTATGTATTATCTTTTAACTTTTTTTTTTTTATTAATTTTACGTTTGGATTGTTTCGGTGAAAATCATGTGGCTTGTTATATAAAGGGAAATTTGATTTTCTATTTTTAAAAAACCCTAAAATTATTTCCCTAAACCTAAATGTTATACCATAGGCAATATATGACTACTTTTGCTTTATCCCCATAATACCCCTCACATTTGAACCAAAGCAATTCTCTCTCTCTCTCTCTCTCTCTCTCTCTCTCTCTCTCTCTCTCTCTCTCTCTCTCTCTCTCTCTCTCTCGGCCAAAACAGCTCCACCACCTCCAACGACGACGACGAGGACCATCCAGCCCCCTCTGTCGGACCCGAAGCCTCAACCACACAGCCCCCTCTCTCTCTCTTCGTCTCTCTCAAACCGAAACAAAAAAAAAAAAATTACAGTGGTCCGATGGTCGGACCATATGGTCCGATGGGGTCCGACCAATCGGACCCATGGTCCGACCATCGGACCACTGTAATATTTTTTTCTTTGTTTCGGTTTGAGAGAGACGAAGAGAGAGAGGCTGGGTCCGATGGTCGGACTGTTGGAAATTATTTTACCAGGATCTTAGATCTACTCACAAGTATGTTTAT
Organism: Cannabis sativa; assembly: GCF_029168945.1. Lineage (NCBI taxonomy): Eukaryota > Viridiplantae > Streptophyta > Magnoliopsida > Rosales > Cannabaceae > Cannabis > Cannabis sativa. Next base: position 60,368,796 of record NC_083604.1, read on the forward strand.
TAACATCCTAAATAAGAACTTTCTAAAACGATAAATTAAACACATATAAAGTTTAAGAAACCTTACATTGGGTGCAGCGGAATATAATGACTCCTTCCGTTCAGATATCTAGCCCTTGATTCCTTTCTGTAGCAGAGCATTATCAATATCTGAACTTGGATCTCTTTCTCTGAATCCTTGATGCTGAATCTCCTTTGCTGATGATCTTTCTTCACGATCTTCGTCACTATGATTGAGGTATTGCTTGATGTGTGTGGGCACTACTTTAATCACTAAGGATTTCGAAATTCTAAGGAAGAAGAGAGAGAGTGGTCAGCTAAAGATAGGGAGAGAGAAGGCTCAGTTTTTTTCTGATTCAGAAAGTCTAAAGAAAAGTCTTATTTTCCTGAAGCCTTCACTATCTATTTATAGCATTCCACTAGGGTTAGATTTGAATTATATGGCATTAAAATAATGAAAAAATCAATTTAAAATATACATATAGGTGGCCGGCCATACATAAGTGGATTGGGCCTTGGGTTTTGCAATTTTGCAATTTTACCACCTTTTGTATCTGATTTTCTCAAAAATGCCAATTTCCTAATTCAATCATTTAAATGCCAATTCTAACTATTTAATAACTATAAATAATTATTAAATAATATTGTCATTTATCATATTTATTAATTGAACCATACAAAGTATCATAATTAATAAATATGCCCCTATAAACTCTTTCTTTACAATTTCGCCCTTACTTAGTGAAAAATTCACAAATAGACATAGTCTAATTTGAGAATTATAATTGATTAATCAAAACCAATTACATGAGTCTTACAAGCAATATTATCTCAACTAGTGGGGGGACCATGGGTCTATATAACCGAGCTTCCAATAAGTAGATCAAGAATTTAGCACTAAAATTCACTAACTTATTAATTCTTCGTTGAATCCACGCATAGAACTTAGAATTGCACTCTCAGTATATAGAATGCTCTATATGTTCCACCATATAGACACATCATTAGTTATCCATTGTTATAATCCTAATGTGATCAATGATCCTCTATATGAATGATCTACACTGTAAAGGGATTAAATTACCGTTACACCCTACAATGTATTTATTCCTTAAAACACTTGACCCCGTATAAATGATATTTCAGCTTATGTGAAATGAGTACTCCACCATTTATGTTCGTTTGGTCAAGCTCGAAGGAGATCATCCTTTGCTTACTATTCGCCAGATAGAAGCTATAGATTCCATGTTTATGCTAGCGCTCCCACTCAATTGCACTACCGTGTTCCTAAAATGTACGTATCACCCTGACCTAAAAGTAGGCTTAACTAACAAATCAAAGAACACAAATAGCCTTTCAAGATTGAGCCTAATCATAACAGGATTAAGAACATTTGATCTAGGATCAACTAGGCGATATTGACTTGAATAGATATTACGGTAAGTTTAATTAAATCTAAGTCAAAGTTCAATATCGGTCCCTTCCGATGCATACTCCATGCATCCAACTCCGAGCTTTACTTTAACCAATGCTGCGGAAAGAACATAGCACTTCTCCAAATGCAAGTAAACTCTGTTGTAGATTATCATATCAGTAAAACCCTGTGTCTGATAAATCTAGGAAACTTTATTCACATAGTCATGTTTACTTTCCAATGTGTTGACGGCACAATAAACAGGATCAAGTATGTGAAAAGGGTTTCAGATGAATTTATACATTATGTACATATAATCATGAAATAAATCATGTGAACCGTGCAACATTAAATGTTATTTCTGATCTATATTAATAAGTAAATCTGATTATATTGAAATGAGTTTTATTTAGGGCATAAAACCCAACAAACTCCCACTTGCACTAATCTAAAACAAAAAGTGCGTTTCAAATAATCTCAACACATTGATATACAAATCAAGTGTAGTAGTAGTAAACTCCTCGTAATAGGATCTGAAAGGTTGAATTATACACAACCTTTTCTCCACCATTACTCTTCCTTTAATCACAAAATCATTGATAATGTGAAATTCCTCTCTATATGTCTACTCTCTTGGGATACTGGATTCTATACCTTTGGCAACTACTTTTGGTTAATCAGGAAGTTAACACTAGTAGTTTAAGGCAATTTGGAATGGTGCCAAAGATGTATAGAACTTTCCTTAGACTGAATAAGTACCTTTCCTGCAGCTTTAACATTCAGTCCCTCTCTGGTAGACCTAGAGACTTCAGATAGGTTTTTACACTTCTCCAAAATCACTATTCCACCCCCAGAGTAATCACCATCTTATCAGAAATATTTACTAGCACATAGGCAAATTTCGAAATCTGATATGGTGTAGTCTAAGAGTTTTTAAACACACCCTTATAGACTAACATATAGTTCCTCTTCTTTATCTTAGGATTTACTTGATTGTCTTCCAATGTTCTTCTCCTGGATTAATCTGATACCTACTCATTACTCCCACTCAACAGCAGGTGTCTGGTCTAAGGCATACAAAAGCATATCTAAGACCTCTCACTGTTGATATAAGAAATTCTTTCATGGCTTTATCTTTTCTGGAATAGTTTAGACTTTTCCTTAGATAAATAAAATCTATACCTAAGAAGTTGTGAAGCTTCTATAGATTGCCATTAGAAAGAAAATGCTTCAGCATCTTACTAAAGTAAGTTGCTTGCATTAGAGTAAGTAATTAGGTGTATACCATAAGCCATAGGTTTAGATAAACTCAAACCTATAATACTAGGAACAGGAAGTTTGTTAAGTCCATTGAATGGACTTATAAACGAAATTTCCTTTTATGTCCTTGTAATAGAAAACTTTAGGTTATTCCATGTGAATGGATTAAACCATAGTTCTATTGGCTTTCTTCTTATTTTCTTATCTTGACAATCCATTACTTGTTTAAACTCACAATGGATTTTAATCACTAGTGTCTCCCAAGTCATAAGAAGGTGAGTTCCTAGAAACTCTCCCACTACGACAAGGTACCGTGAATTATGTCGAAGAAAACTAAATGGTATTAACCTCTTTGGTTGTGACAAGACAACAGAGGCAGTGGGATCATCATATGTCAAATAAGATGATAGAACACTTTTGGAATCAAGAATTAAATATCTCCTTTATTCTCTACTTGTTTTCAGACTTAGTCATTATCTTAGAAAAGTAGTATTTGTTTGAACAAACACTTTCTTATCTATTGACTATGGGATGGTCCACCCCTAATCATTTAGAATAGCTAACAAACCATGGTTAACAGTTCTAGCTTTTCTTAAGATTTTGATTAGGTCATCCATGAATCTGGTAATGATTTACGTTAAGTATACAACCATTACATCATTCTGAAATTGTATTACCATAGAAGGAATTAGGCAACGACTAGTAACTAATCATCAATATGCAACTCAAAATTTCTGGGGAGGTAAGTTTGGATATAATTCAAAAATCAATTTAATGATCTTTGAACTGCATATCTACTAACTATTTCTCCACCCCTATCAGTTTGCAAGATCTTTAACCACTTACCTTAATGGTTTTAACCATTGCTAGAAATTAATGAAATTTTTCAAACATTTCAAATTTCTTGCTAAAAGGTATAATCTAGAGTTATCGTTTTAAGAATACAACGAAAAACTCATATCCACCCCTGAATGTACATCCATCTGCGAATGAGATGAACTACTTTCAGTGGATATAGGCATATTAACTCTTTGCAGAGATTGATCTTGTCAAATCCACTATGAACAAGATACAAATGCCATAGATTAAAAAAATGGTAGTGTCTATTGACGACATAGGTTTAGTTACATCAAAGAGTTCTTAGAATACTGCAAGTGGATCACAGTCACAGAATACCTAACTCATATTCCATACAGTTTTAATCCATTAATAAAAGATGGATATTAAACACTTGAGAGAGTGTAACTGTATTGTATTCTGGAATTAGAAATATAAGAAAATTTCTATTTGGAATCTAAAATTAAAGTCAAAGACTTAAATTTATACCAAATATTATGAGTAATTCTATATTGGACCACCACCACTAATTTAAACTCTAAGTCAGATTTTCCCATACAAGTAGGAGATTTCTAAGATTGAGGATTTATATCAATTGGGAATAGAATTTCGGGATTATAATCATATGCGTCATATAAAATGACATGAAATGATTTATAGACCATTCATCCAATGATATATTATTGAGCTAATTCGAAATGAATAAGCGAAGAGGAATTAGGATAATTTCGTTTAAAATAAGAATCCAACGATGCTTCGATTAGCGAAAGTCAAAGTAATCTTATTTATACAATCTTCTTGTTTCATATCGTAAAAATACTAGTCTAAGGTGTCATCAATTGATGAACAACTAGATGTCGCATATACAATATTTATCTTTCGAGATCTAACACTATTATGAATGTCTAATGGTGAAAATCCACTAGGGATTTATCTCATTAGATAAACAAGCCAAGTTAGACCAACAATGAAGATTCGAAATTAAACTACAACTTAATAACAGAAAATAACGTGGTTCAATATAAATTCATACACAATTCAGAAATTATAAACATATAGCAAGTAGGAATGACAAGTGAAAATACTAAAACTTACAATCCTAAATAATTTCCAAGGTTTTCAACAACCGATATCGATTGTCCCGTTTAGGCGAGAGTCAAAGCTACCATTCATTGAATAGAGTTGTCAGCTCGTCTAAAATGTTAAACATTCTAGCAACCTTTTATTCGATCAAGATTGGAATTCAGCGTTGTCCCGTTTAGGCGAGAGTCAAGGCAATTCTATCTTATGAGCTTCCACCATTGTTTCATAATTTGCAAGTCAAGTATGGTCGCCACCATTAGGGTGATCCATACCATACAAAACACTTACAAACTACTTATCATGCGAGGTTAAACGGTGCGAAATTGCTAATGAACGTTCCTCCATTAGGGACGATTACTCACTAAAACAAACGCGGTGTAAAACCCACAATGGAGATCGAATGTCTTAATAATAAAGCTCATTATTTAAAAGGAGTTGTATTTTCTTTGATTCTCTTCATTTATTCTATTTATTTTAAATATATATATTTATTTAATTGAAATTTCCAATTTAGAATGAAAAATTCTAAATATAAATTTTAATTTAATATTTATAAATTTTACTTAGATGGTTATGAAAATAACATGAATTATTTCCATCTTAGTAATAATTTCCAATAAATATTTAGAAAAATATTCAATTTAAGTTGTTACAAAATTAATTTAAATTAATTTACAACTCAAATTTAATTTTCTATAAATATATATATTGCATTTCGAAAAATTAAAGTATATAAGAATACAATTTTCGAAAAATGCATATTAAAATAAAAAATAAATCCTGGAAAAATTATTCTAATTTAATGTTGGCCCAAAATTAATTAATAAAATTAATTTACAACAAAAAATATAATTTTCCTATTTAATTAAATATATAAGAAAAATTTCAAATATTTAAGTATGATGATGAAAATCAACTTAAATATTAATTTTCTATTTAATTAAATACACTAGAAAAATACTTCAAGCAAAAATATCATCTATCTAGATTTTCCTTTGACTAATTAATTCAATTTCTAATAATATACTTTAATTCAATTTATTTTAAATTAATCAATTAATGAAAAAATTATTGATTTAAGTTGGTCCTAAAATAATTTACAACTTTAATCTATTTTTCAAATAAAATTCGAAATTGCAGCATTTAAGAAATGCAATTTCGAAAATTGATTAATAAAATAAAGAAAAAAATATATTTTGAAAATTATTTAAATTTAGTTGAAAAAATAAATTTCAACTAAAAATAATTTTCTATTTAATTAAATGTCATGAAAAAGAAATATTTAAGTATGATGATAAAAATCAACTTAGATATTTAATTTTCAAATTAATTAAATGTATTAAATTCAAGAAATAAATAATTAAGTGTAGAGAAGGCTTAATTATTAATCTCTAGTTTAATACTAGGAAAAATATACTTAAAATAAATTGTACCAAAATTAATTATTTAAATAATTAATTTCACAATTTATAATATTTTCCTATTTAATATTAGAAATAATAAGTAGTCTAGAAATAACTATCTAGAAAATATCTTATTTGACTAAGTATCTTTTCCACAAAATTTGAAAAAATATCTAATTTAAGTTGTATTAGAAAAAATCTAGAACTTAAATATTTTTCAAATTTAAATTTAATTAAATATCAAAAATTAAGTTGTAACCACTTAATTTGAAAATATTCCATTTTAAGTTAATATTCGAAAAGATATTAACTTAAAAAATATCTAAAGAATCTTAATAACCAATGCCTAAAATTCCTCAACTTAATTTTGAAATTTGAAATTCAAAAGATATTCAGATTTAAGTTGGTTAGTTGTAGATAACTAAATATCAACTTGAATAGGAATATTTAATGAAAAATTTAAATTAAGCTCCAGAAAGAATCTAGATGGTTATAATTCTATATTTAATTAAATACAAGAAAATACATATAGTTTAGCTTAGAATAAAAAATTCTTTAAACTATATCTTTCTTAAATTAATTTCAAAATAAATGTAATTAATTATGTTGCTAATCAATTTTATTAGGTTAAACTAGTGTAATTAACCTAGTACAGTTGTTCAAATCAGGCAAATGGGCCTTCACAATTGGGGTGGTTTGTGTGAGGGGGTGCTGGGTTCAGTATGTCGTACCCACTTCTATGGCTCCCAACTCTCACACAAGGCCCAAAAGAGAGGAATTTAACCTTAATAAGAACAACTGTTATTAATTGAATAGGCCCAAAAACTAAATGGGCCTAATAAATTCTATCAAGAACTATGATAATTTATTTTAGCAACAACAACCTATATGCATCTATAATAAAATTAAACACATAGGCTCACACAGGCACACTTTGGATGGGTCCTATCATGTTGCTAGGTCATACACAGATGAAAGAAGATTGTAAATATACCTGTTACAAATTATTAACTTGACCAAGGGAGCCATCAGATCATTAGATCTGGCAAAAAGTAACCATGGCTATTTGCAATCAAGTAATAATAGGTTTTGAAAACTTACACATAAGCTAAAACACATACTCCTGCAACAAGGTTAGCTGGATAGTTGGATGTAGGATTTATTTAATTTTAAATTAAATTTTTAATTTCGAAAATAACTAATTAAATAATAAAAAAAATTTCGAAAATTTTTAAAAAAAATTTGAAAAATTCGAAATTTTAGAAAAAATTTAAATATAAAATTAAACCTACAATTTTTGAAAAATTAGGTTTCAACCAACCTAAATATCATTTCAAAAAATTTGCTAACTACTTTTAAATTTTAAATGTTATTTTATAAATAAAAATTAAATAAAAAATTAGAAAAGATAAATAAATATCTTTTCAGATTTTAAATTTAATTTAAATAAATAAAATAACAAAATTTAATAGTTAACAAAATATCTTACATCTATTTAAAATTACATGATTATAAATATCTTATTTTAAATTTAAATAAGGTCAAAATATCTAAAAATATTTAATTAAAAAAAAAATCTTAAAAGATAAGATATAATTAAAAATATCTTAAAGATAAGATATTTTAAAAAATATCTTAAAAGATTTTATAAATATCTTATAAAATCTGACCTTAAATTTAAAAAAAAATAAGATATAATCAAATTTAAAAGTAAGATAGATTTTTAAGCAAGAAGATAGATACTAATTCTATTCAAATTCAAATTACACTAATATCTTGAATTAAATTTAAAAAATATTAAATTAATTCAAAATGATAATTAGAATTTAATTAGGAATAGTAATAGTATAAATACAAAACTATACAAAAAATTGGAAGTTAATTCCATGAAAAAGCATGAAAAATCGAAGAAAAACAAAAAAATTCGAAACTGTACGGACAGATTTGCGATCGCAGGAAAATATTAGCACAGCCCCGATTTTTTCAAATCTTCAAAAAATCATAACTAATTCAAATAAAATCCAAATTAAGTTCTGTAAAAGGCTAACTTGCTTAATGTTTTCTGTTGACCGAGGTTTTCGGCAACTATTAAAATATGATTATAATAAGGGGCTGTAAGAAAGTGAGATGAAGATTTTTTACGTGGTTGGGGCGTTAATGAGCCTTAGTCCACGAGCCACTGTTATTAATGGATGTATTTAATACAGATTCTACACTTGAGAGAATGTTTTTCTCTTAAATACAGAGAATGTTCTTGGTGAGTATTTTCTCTTCTTGCTCTTTTGCAAACCAAGATTCTCGACCCCATTAAATGAGCTTTGAGGGGGTATTTATAGTGTTTTGGTGGGGTAATCCCTAGAATTGTTCTTACACATGTGTCTGTAAGTATCCATAAAGTTGGGCATTTCCGATGAATATACCATGGGTGATGCATGGTCAAATCCCTAGGTGCTGTAGGGCTTTTATGAAGAATGTCCTTTTTGCCTTGTGATTGACGTGACTCTTCGCAGAGTAGCCGTCGCTAGACTTAAATGATCATTACTGTAGCGCTGCTGTTTGGGGGTTGTGCCGTCAGACTTTATTGCGTGTTACAGTCCCAACACGCTTCCTCCCATGCAGCATTAAATGCGACTTGATTGCTCGGGAGAGACCTGACATATCCCGGAGACCCTTCACGCTATGCTAGCTTCCTGGAGTACCTTGTACTCCGGGTGCCTCCTCCGGGACCCATGCTAACAGCGCTTCCTGGTGGCGCACAAAGACAGCAAATCTTGCCAAGTTATCTGATCCACGTGTCCCCTCTCGACTGGTCCACGTATTTTGGGCGAATTCTGGAGCAACATTTACCCCCCAAGCCTTGTTTACTTAGTAAAAATAAACCAAGGCTTGTTCAAGTGCCTCCGGTTGACTCCTCGTTTCCCTAGCTCAAGCCTCGAGCGCGTGGGGGCAAATTAAATGATGTCATTTAATGCAGCGATTTGCTTTTTGCAGGAATGTCTCTAGCCGCCTCCTCGGTCTTCTGATACGAACCTGGGGGCGCGTGGAGGTGCGTCTGATAATGGCATTAAATGCAGCGATTCGCTTTTGAAGAGGTCGATTCGTTTCACACCCCATGATTGATGCGGCGCATTAATGGTGTCAGACGGATACTCAAACGTTTCCACTGCCTTAATGGTAGATTGATCTGATCCGTTGATCTTTGGGAATTCGAATCGTGCGTCTCCCCCACCGTGCGATTGGTAGGTGATGACGCCTGTTCCTCATGCGTTTTTGCCTATAAAAGCCACCACCTTTCCTTCATTTCGGTTACTTTCCATTCCTTGCCATTTCTGCTCGAATTTCCTAGAGAGAAAATTCCTCAAAGTAGCACGAACTGTCTTAATACCCAGACACTTCATTCAGTTTTCCGGTGTTTGACTTTGCCAGTTCTTCTCAACTCTCACTCAACCACATTCAGTACCTCCAGTTCAACGATCGACTGTAAGTTTCTTGCATCCTTAGATAATAACATGCTTATATTTACTTCGTTCGTTTTCTGGGTTCGTACTTAGAGGCTTCTGTGAGTGTTTAAGTTCTTCGAGTTCTGTTGTATGTTTACTGCGTTAGTTGTAGGATCGCCATTATCATGCCCCTGTTGTAGTCATACAGTTCTGTTTGAAGAGGGCCATGGGTTCTTCGTTTAACAGTCGCTTAGGGCATAGGATGGCTTTTCTCTTTTTTTCTTTTTGCAAAACCACTTTCTGCGATTTCACTGCACCCGACACTTGTTCAGGGATTCTCTCCAGAGTTTCCCATGTGACACGTGTCCGGAGGGGGCCTCTTTCCAGCGGTTAGGGGACCCCCACTCCCTTTTCTTGATTTAGGGTTTGGTATGGGACCTAGCTTTGGACTTTTCTTTTTCCCTTTTTGTTTTTTCTCGGAACACAAAATGTACGTTTCGGCTCAAAATCTTCGAAGAAGAAAGGGAAAAATATGGCCACGCTGGAGGAGGTTTCTCTGGGACCCGTTGCCCAGGAGGGGTACAAGTCCCGTGCAACCGGTTGGGAAGCGGCCGAGCTTCGATCAACCCTGACTTGTCCTCACCAGCTGGAGAACATTATTAATGTGGCCGGGATCAAACCCTCCACCTCAGGGACATTTCACCGGCCTCCTCGCGACTCGGAGACGCCTAATCATAACTATGACGGCTTCGGGGCTTGGAGTCAGACCCATTTGATGACCGGTGCCATGCTCCCGCTCCAAGATTACTTTGTTAATTTTCTTGTATTTGTCGGCCTTGCGCCATACCAACTTATTCCTCAAGCTTACCGCCTGCTCTCAGGCTTATTTATTTTTTACACCGCCCGTGGCTGGGGGTCTCCCAGTCCGGCGGAAATTTTGTATTTTTATGAACTTGTATCCGTCCCCAAGAAAGGGGACAAACTTAAGGATGGTTTTTATGGGTTCCGGATCCACCCTGCTAACGAGGGGGTGGTTCCGTATAATAGGCAGACTCATGTTAAGGAGTACCGCCACCGCTTTTTCTTTTCTTCCGGGTTCAGGGCCGTGGACCACCCGGAGCTTCTCACGGAGTGGGTGCGGATCCCACCTTACCAACGGACGCTTCCCACTCAGGCTTTCCTTCGAAGGGCCCAGGCCTTTGCCTCCTACGACCACGCCGATCTTGATGTCGGGGGCCTAGTCACCACGGAGAATTGTAGGAAGGCCAAACTTATCCTTTCTCACCAATCCGTGGATGACTCCAACCTCTCACGGGTCATCTGCCCCAATGTGAGGGCGCGGTTGCGGAGAAGGCCTTCGGGATGAGCTCATTGCTACGGCGAGAGAAGAAGTACCAAGATTATCTCTACGGAAGGCCCAGGAGACGGCGTACTCTAAGGCCCGAGGGCGCCTCCGGGAGAGGGCTTCGCGTGGGGAGTCCGGTGGTGCGAAGGAGCCAAGCCATTGGCGGGAAGTCCGAAGCTAAATTTTTTGACAAGATACTTCAAGAAGAGATTGAGGATCGTCCGCAGGGGGGCCCCTTCGTCTTGAAGATTCTTCCGAGAAACAGACTTCCCGGCCTCAGCCTTCACCCCCGAACCAAACTCGGGTGCTCCCGTGCTAGCACTTCGGTGCGGCGGTAAGTCTCCCTTGATAATACGCTATGTTCCTTCCGTTGATGAATATACCGGTCATAGGCTCGTAGGGTTCGACGAGCGTCTTCGTAGATTTAAGATGCCGTTGACCGGTGGGGGGATCGATTGAAGGAATTTTATTTTACGAACTTAGGAGATTACCTAGGTCGGTCCGGATGGGCTCCCGCCCTCCGAACCTATTCCCTTAGGTCCATCGGCTTACATAGCGTCCGAGTGGTTTCGGCCCTCGGACAGTTATCTTGGAGATGATGCTGCCAGCATTAAAGTTCAGGACTTTGCTAGGGCCGAATTAGGAAGTTCGGGTAGGAGTAGCTTATTTGCTGTATCTTTTATAAGCGGTTCCTCACGAACTTCTAACACTTGCTTATTTTTTGGAACAGGTACCTCCATGGATGCCATCCTGGAACAGCTTGCCGGGGTTCATACTCCCGTGGCTCCTCCGGCTTTCACCCCCTCTCCCCCGGCCCCTTCCTTGAAGGTTCCTTCCGGCGCTCCTCCCGAAACCATTGACTTAGTGGATGACGAGGAGGTGCTTCTGGGAGAGGCCGTTGAGGGTGCAGGAGAGCCTCAAGCCCTTCCGGAGGTAGCAGAGGAGGACGAGGAGGAGCCTGAAGTGGCTCTGATTCGCAAGCGTAAGGGCAAGATGATTGCCCAGGACGAGCCGAAGAGGCCTCGGAGGGCCGACACTCCTGCCCATGGCCTAGACGGCGGGGTCTCCCCGATGGAGGAAAATCCTGCTCCTCCCCACATCGAGCTTACCCCGATTCCGAGGGATGAGGTGAGGCAGGAGCTTCGCATAGCTAAACACAACTACGCTATGGACGAGTACTCCCGGGGGTATGCCGAAGTGGAGGCCCTTAGGAGGATTCTGCGAGCTGAGGTTGAGGCGAGCATCAACCACCCGGACTACCATGATCCGTGGAACCTCAATCTGGACCCCTTAACGGACTGGTTCCGTCCTCTCCTAGGGCCTACTTTGGCTCCCTTTGCCGCGGAGATGACCGGCGAGTTCGCTTCTCAGCTTACACGTTGTGCGCCCAAGCGGTTTGCCACTTGGTCTTCCTCGAACTCCATCTTCCAGGTCCAGGACCTCAGCCATTCTCTCACGGTGGTAAGTACTTTGCAATTTTTTTGCGTTTCCTTTTTGTTGTTTGTATTTTGTTTTCTTCCTTTGAGAAATTTTTCCTTATACTTCGTTATGGTTCAGCTTGCTGCTGAGGCTGGCCGCCTCTCCAGGAACATCATAAACCATGGCTTCGCTCTGTCCGACTTTGGGGACATGAATGACGTCAGGAAGGTCCTCCAAGACCTCACAGGGGAGAGGCAGATCTACCAGGAGGCTGCCGAGCGCCAGGAGGCAGCGGCCAAGGCCAAGGAAGAGGAGACCAAACGAAGAAGGCTCAGGCGGAGGCCATGATCCGGGACGAGGCTCTGCGGAGAGACAGGATGGAGGCCCATCATCAGGAGGAACTAAGGGCTCAAACCGAGGCTGCCGAGAAGGCCAGGCGAGATCTTCGGGAAGCCAGGGAGGCTTTGGATGAAATGGTCGCCAAGGTGAGATCTCTAGAGGAGACTCACCAGTCGGACATCGAATCCAAGGCCGCTCTAGCTGCGGAGTTGAAGGAGCTTAGGGATTTCAAAGAACAGTCCACCAGGAAGGCCAAGAGGGCCGAGCTCCTTTCTCCTGTTTCCTGCGCCCGGTGCCCGAAGCGCTTTGATGATGGTGTCTATATGGCTTGGGCCACCAATGATCAGAGTATCAAGCTTACTTTTTATCCCAAACCCGAGGAGATGATTGCCAGATTTCGGGAAAAGAAGAAGAAGCTTGACGCTGCGGTTGAGGCACGGATTGGACCTCGTCTTCCTCCGCGGGCTGACTGAGCTGCCGTATTATTGACCCAGATTCTACCCGTTTCTTTTATAACTCTTTTTTTTTTGTTTGTACATATTTGCTGCTGCCTTAGAACAATTTACATATAGGCGGCAGCTTTCATTTGAAGGGGAGACAATTATATTTTAAGGCCTGTCCCCGGGCCATTTATATGTATATGACCTGCCCTTTGGGCTAGGATATTTTTTTTTTATATATGCGATCTTTATTTGTCACACTTATATATTTTAACCTGTCCTTTGGCTCAGGGTTTTTATACTTATGCTTGTTATTTTTGCGCATATTTTGACCTGCCCTTTGGGTCAGGATATTTTACTTAGTTTGTTTTTGTTTGTCCGTGCGGTATACCCTAGTACCCCCCTGAGTGGCATAGAAACTTTGTTTTTAAGGCACTCAGTTTTATTTAATATAGAGGAGGCATACATTTGGACGGTACAAACCCTTTGAACAAAATCTAAGTTTAATTTGCTACTGGTAATATTTTCTGAGGTGATCGGCATTCCAGGCTCTTGGGACAGTAGTTCCGTCCATTCTTTTCAGTTTGTAAGTGCCAGAACCGATTTCGTCCTCGATTTCATATGGTCCTTCCCAATTTGGTCCAAGTACCCCCACTCCGGGTTCTTGGGTGGCTGGAAAAACCCTTCTTAGGACCATATCTCCAATAGCAAATTTTCTGTTTTTAACCTTGGAGTTAAAATACTTGGTCACCTTCTTTTGATAAGCAGCCATCCGTATTTGAGACTCATCCCGGAGTTCTTCGACTTGATCCAAAGCCTCTTGGAGCGAAGGCTCGATTGATGGCCGGATCATAAGTCGTCCTCCCGTGGGATGGGAATAATGTTTCCACCGGGACCATTGCTTCACAACCGTACGCCATTGAGAACGGCGAGTGACGGTTGTGGTTACGGGGGTCGTCGGTAGGCCCACAATACCCTTGGCAATTCTTCGGGCCGAGTTATTTTTACGGGCCGGTAGCTTCTTTTTCAAGGTGACCTTTAGGATTTTATTGATCGCTTCCGCCTGGCCGTTTGTTTGAGGCCGGGCTACCGCGGAGAAGCTTTTTACCACTCCGTGTTGGTTGCAAAAGTCAGTAAATTCCTCGCAATCAAATTGCTTTCCATTGTCTGAGACTATTTTATGAGGCAAGCCGTATCGACACACTATGTTTTTAATAACAAAGTCCAATGCCTTCTTAGCAGTTATTGTCTTCATAGGCTCAGCCTCTGTCCACTTGGTCAAGTAGTCCACTGCTACTATTGCATACTTTACCCCTCCTTTTCCCGTAGGTAGAGACCCGATGAGATCTATTCCCCAGACCGCGAAGGGCCACGGGCTGGTCATCAAAGTGATCTCATTTGGAGGAGCTCTCGGTATGTTCGCGTACCTTTGGCACGAGTCACACTTTTGGACATAGTCTATACAATCTTTTTTCATTGTTGGCCAGAAGTACCCTTGCCTCAATATTTTCTTTGAGAGGCTGGGTCCTCCGTATGATCTCCACAGAACCCTTCATGGACCTCCAGCATGATTTGTCTAGCTTCAGGGTCCGATACACACCTTAAATAAGGCATGCTGAGTCCTCTCCGGTAGAGAATTTGATCCATCATTACATAACGATGAGCACGATATCGAATCTTTCGAGACGGCTCCCTCTCTTGGGGCAACTCACCCGTGGTTATGTACTTTATGATGGGGACCATCCACCGGGTTCTTGCCCAACCGTTTGTGTGGTCTCTTTTATTTTGATGCTTGGCTCCGCCAAGCGTTCCACTGGTACTACCCCCAGCTCTTCGATTTCGCTGTCCGAGGCTAACTTAGCCAGACAGTCCGCATGAGCATTCTTCTCTCGGGGGATTCTTTCTATTTTGTAGTCCGTGAACTCGTGGAGCAATTCTCGGACTATGGCTACGTACGCGGCCATCCGCTCGCCGCGAGTTTGGTATTCTCCGGAAACTTGGTTTACGACCAGCTGAGAATCACTGTAGACTTCCACTCTCTTGGCTCCTACAGCTTTAGCCAATTTTAGCCCTGCTATCAGGGCCTCATATTCGGCTTCGTTATTCGAAGCTGTGAAGTTGAATCGGAGTGCTGCCTGGAGCCGCAATCCAGTAGGTGATATCATAGCCACTCCGGCTCCTGAACCGTTCTCATTAGAAGCTCCGTCCACAAATACTCTCCAAGTGGGGATTGGTGGCTCTGGTGTATTGGCTGTCGCCTCGGCTTCATTGCATTCGGTGATGAAGTACGCCAAGGCTTGGCCTTTTATGGAAATCCGGGGCACGTAATGTAAGTCGAACCGACTCGGCTCCATCGCCCACTTGAGGAGTCTTCGGATGCTTCGGGCTTACGGAGAACTTGCCAGAGTGGATGATTGGTCAAGATTCTGACCGGATGGGCTTGGAAGTATGGTCTCAACTTCCTTGATGCCATCAGGAGGCAGAATACTAATTTTTCAATAACCGGGTACCTTGTCTCGGCCCCTACCATGCGCTTACTAACATAGTACACGGGGTGCTGAATTTTTTCTTCCTCCCGGACCGTGTCAAAGATCGACCGCATGCTCGGAGACGGCCAAGTAAAGGAACAAGTCTTCTTCAAGGACGGGTTTTGATAGGATAGGAGGTTTGGCCATGTGGTCTTTTAACCTTTTGAATGCCTCCTCGCATTCATCTGACCATTCGAACTTTTGGCATTTCTTCAGTATGTTGAAGAAGGGTATGCACTTGTCCGTGGATCGTGAG
The DNA here is from genome assembly GCF_029168945.1 of Cannabis sativa. Classification (NCBI taxonomy): domain Eukaryota; kingdom Viridiplantae; phylum Streptophyta; class Magnoliopsida; order Rosales; family Cannabaceae; genus Cannabis; species Cannabis sativa. The sequence continues at coordinate 60,384,559 of NC_083604.1, forward strand.
ATAAAGCGGCTCAGTGCGGCTACCTTTCCGGTCAAGCTCTGCACGTCCTTATGTTTCTTGGGGGATGGCATGTCCAGGAGAGCTTGGATTTTCTCCGGGTTCGCCTCGATCCCCCTTTGGCTGACTATGAAGCCCAGGAATTTTCCCGACTTGACCCCGAAGGTGCATTTTTTCGGATTGAGCTTCATGCCGTATCTCTGGACGACTTCGAAACATTCTTCTAAGTCGCTTGCATGGCTGTTGCATGCTTTGGATTTGACGAGCATGTCGTCTACATATACCTCCATGTTTCGTCCCAGGAGGCTTTTAAACATCCGGTTAACCATTCTTTGATAGGTTGCTCCGGCGTTTTTCAGTCCGAAAGGCATGACTAGGTAACAGTATACCCCCTTATCGGTCCTGAAGCTAGTGCACTCCTGGTCTGCCGTATGCATTTTTATTTGGTTGTACCCAGCATAGGCATCCATGAAAGATAGCGACTTAAATCCGGACGTGGCGTCTACCATCCGGTCGATCTGGGCGGCGGAAAGCGATCCTTTGGGCAGGCTTTGTTTAGATCTGTGAAATCTATACAAACCCGCCAAGTCCCGTTCGGCTTGGGCACCAGGACCGGATTGGCCAGCCATTCCGGATAATACACGTCGCGGATCATGCCATTGGACAAAAGTTTATCCACCTCTTTCTCTAAGGCCTCGGCTTTCACCGAGTCGAGCGGGCGTCTCTTTTGCTGTACAGGGGACATGTCCGGGTTGACATTGAGTACATGGGTGATGACATGAGGGCTGATGCCGGTCATGTCTTCTTGGCGCCATGCGAAGATGTCGATGGCGCCCTTCAGTGTTTTTATTATTTTATCTTTTTCCTCCGGATCCAGGCTCCTCCCTATCCGGAGTACTTTGGTGGAGTCGTCGTCGCACACTGGTATTTTTTCGACGTCCTCCATTGGTTCCACGACCCTTTCGGACCCTATGCGAGGATCCAACTCGTCCTCTTCAGCCTTCTCTATCTCAGGGGGCCCCCGGACCATGAGTACTGGCAAGTGGGTGGCAACATTGTAACATTGCACGGCCTCTCCTTGATTTCCCCTCACCGTTCCGACTCGGCTTCACAGGGTAGGGAATTTTAGGCATAGATGTCGGATTGAAGTAATTGCACCAAAGTCGACGAGGGCGGTCGGCCTAGGATTGCGTTGTAGGTCTGTTGGACAGTCTACCACCACGAAGGTGCAATACTTGAATGAGCTTTGGGGGGTATCCGGGCACGGGTAATCGGGAGCCCGACTTTTCCCATCGGGATTAGCGTCGTTCCGTTAAACCCTGTGAGTTGCGATCCACTAGGCGAGAGGTCCGGTCGGTCAACCCTATCGCAGTGAAGGCTTCTTTGAAGAGCAAGTTCACGGAACTCCCATTGTCAATCAGGACCCTAGCCACCACCTTATTTGCGATGGGGGTCTCTATGACCAGCGGGTCGTGGTGAGGAAAACGCACTGTCTTGGCGTCTTCTTCCGTAAACGTTATGGGCTGGTCCATTAGCCGAGGCCTTTGAGCCGGGAGTTGAGTAACCTCCCACACCTCACTGTGTCTCGCGGCCTCGGCATATCTTTTTCGCTCCTTGCGAGTGTTTCCTCCGATATGGGGACCTCCGGAGATCATGGCTACCCGTCCATTAGGCCGTGGCGGTAGCCCGGGTATATGCTGGGTGTCACCTGCGGGGGCAGCTGGAGGCAATACTCTGTCGTACCCCCGGCGTTCCGGAAGCATACCCCCGCCACCCGCCCGGATTAAGGTGGGGCAACCTATTTTTGATCCACTCATAGAGGTGGCCCAAACGGATCAAATTTTCAATCTCGTCTTTGAGATTTTTACACTCATTGGTGCTATGACCAATGTCGTTGTGGTACTCGCACCTTTTACTCGGATCTCTCCGGGAGCTGTCTTTGTACAATGGCTGGGGTCTCCGGTAGTGTGTATTCTGCCTTGTGGCAAAATATACACCTTCCTGAGAGTCCGTGAGCTCTGTGTACTGGGTGTATTGGGGTGTGTACCCCTTCTTTTGGCGCTTCTCTCCCGTTCGGGTGCTGCCCTTGGAGGACCTTTTGCTCCTCGACCCCTGGGTAGGGCCTGTTAAGCTAGCAGTCGGGGCAGCTTGTGAAGGAGTCCGTCCATTCACCCCGGACGGGTTGCCGTAATGGGAAGATGCCGGGGCCAAAGCCTGACCCTGGCTGTATCCGGGAGTGGCAGAGAACTGTATGCCACTTACCGGGGGAGTCGCGGTCGGGACAGTACCCGAGGGCGACACTCCTGGCATGTATCCCGCTATCCCGGTGGGATAATAGCCTCCGTAAGCCACGATTTGGGCTTCTTCGAGGTTAATATACTTTTGGACTCGCTTCTGGAAGTCCTGAAGGCTAGCAGCGCCTTCTTGCTGCAACTCGTTCCAGAAGGGAGTCCCAGTGCGGATTCCTGCTTGGAGAAGCGCAAGCTGTTGTCCGTCGTCGACCTTCTTGGTCTTCGAGGCTTCCTCTCGGAACCTCTTGATGTAATTCTTCAAGGTCTCGGTGGGCAGTTGCTTGATGTTGGTCAAGGCACTAACCTCCAAGTTGACCTTCCTGGCAGCGACAAATTGTGTCCGGAAGTTGGTTTGGAGTTTGTTCCAACAACCCACCGATCCTGGTTCCAATTTTTTGAACCATTCCTCTGCCGATCCGCTCAGAGTGAGGGGGAAGCACAAGCATTTGGCGTCATTGCTGACCCGCATGACTGTCATGACACGGTTGAACCGTGACAAGTGATCACTGGGGTCGGAGTTCCCAGTATATGCTGCCATTTCGGGCATCTTGAAGTTTTTAGGGAGCTCCGCCTCCAGGATATGTTTGGCACAAGGCTCCCGATCCTCACTGTCCGAGTCGGAGTCGTCTCCCTTCTGCCTCCGGGAGACTCGAGCAATATCTTTTCGAAGTATGGCAAGTTCCGCCATAACTCCTTCGTTTACAGTACCCGAGGAGACCACGGGCCTGTATCTTTTTTGGTCAAGGTGATCCCGGAGGTCACCTTGATTCCCATTGATTTGATTTCTCAGATCAATGGGTGGACATCTCTGTCGTCTTCTTCCCCTACCCCCTGGTTCCTGGTGCACGGAAACGCTTTTCCGGTCCCCTCGATCCTGAGGGCCAAGACTCCCTCTTTGGGGCTTGCCCCTCTGCGGACCTTTCCCTTTAGGGAAATCCGAGCGGACCCTTCGCGGATCCTGCACCTTTTTCTTCCGACCAGGGGTAGAAGTAGGGTTTTTTGTTTGGTTTTCCTCAGCAGGGTGCCTTATAGGGCTAGGTTCCCTAGGCCTTTGCTGCTAGGAATTAGGCGAAGACGTCGCTGGCTCCCCGTCGAGCCCAGCGGCCATCGCCTTGGGATGCACGTGAATACCAGCTGCCTCCATGGCTTTCTGCATGGCTAGCATCACTTCCTGCAATTTTTGATTTTGCGCTTTCTGAGCTTCGATCTCAGCTTCATGATCGATAGCTTTTTGTCTAAGGAGCACCAACTCCGAGTAGCTTCCTCCGTCATAGGCATACTCGTCGAGGTGTTCCTCGTAGTTCTCATCGGGAACTATTTCTTCTTCTTCTTCCTCGGACTCCTCTGCTGCCCTTGAGGCTACATCTTCCTCATTGGGGTCTTGAGCGTCTTCTAGAGGGCGAGGATGACGTGTAGCTCTTGTCTCCACCATTGTTGTGAAGTTAAATGCTTGTTATGTAGCAGCTTTCCTCAGCTCTCAATGAAAGCACCAAAATGTTGACCGAGGTTTTCGGCAACTATAAAAATATGATTATAATAAAGAGCTGTAAGAAAGTGAGATGAAGATTTTTTACGTGGTTGGGGCGTTAATGAGCCTTAGTCCACGAGCCACTGTTATTAATGGATGTATTTAATACAGATTCTACACTTGAGAGAATGTTTTTCTCTTAAATACAGAGAATGTTCTTGGTGAGTATTTTCTCTTCTTGCTCTTTTGCAAACCAAGATTCTCGACCCCATTAAATGAGCTTTGAGGGGGTATTTATAGTGTTTTGGTGGGGTAATCCCTAGAATTGTTCTTACACATGTGTGTGTAAGTATCCATAAAGTTGGGCATTTCCGATGAATATACCATGGGTGATGCATGGTCAAATCCCTAGGTGCTGTAGGGCTTTTATGAAGAATGTCCTTTTTGCCTTGTGATTGACGTGACTCTTCGCAGAGTAGCCGTCGCTAGACTTAAATGATCATTACTGTAGCGCTGCTGTTTGGGGGGTTGTGCCGTCAGACTTTATTGCGTGTTACAGTCCCAACACGCTTCCTCCCATGCAGCATTAAATGCGACTTGATTGCTCGGGAGAGACCTGACATATCCCGGAGACCCTTCACGCTATGCTAGCTTCCTGGAGTACCTTGTACTCCGGGTGCCTCCTCCGGGACCCATGCTAACAGCGCTTCCTGGTGGCGCACAAAGACAGCAAATCTTGCCAAGTTATCTGATCCACGTGTCCCCTCTCGACTGGTCCACGTATTTTGGGCGAATTCTGGAGCAACATTTTCCATACTATCCAATAAAAATAATTACAGAGATAAAATCGCAATTATTTTTCACGAAAATTTCACAAACATCAATCAATCATCAAATAACACTCAATACAACATGATACCATCCAAAGAACATACAAACAATCGTTTTAAAGTCCAAATTTCTTGCAAGTAAATCAATTACCATGACTCTGAGGCCAGTTGTTGGAAATTATTTTACCAGGATCTTAGATCTACTCACAAGTATGTTTATTAACATCCTAAATAAGAACTTTCTAAAACGATATATTAAACACATATAAAGTTTAAGAAACCTTACATTGGGTGCAGCGGAATATAATGACTCCTTCCGTTCAGATATATAGCCCTTGATTCCTTTCTGTAGCAGAGCATTATCAATATCTGAACCTGGATCTCTTTCTCTGAATCCTTGATGCTGAATCTCCTTTGCTGATGATCTTTCTTCACGATCTTCCTCACTATGATTGAGGTATTGCTTGATGTGTGTGGGCACTACTCTAATCACTAAGGATTTCGAAATTCTAAGGAAGAAGAGAGAGAGTGGTCAGCTAAAGATAGGGAGAGAGAAGGCTCAGTTTTTTTCTGATTCAGAAAGTCTAAAGAAAAGTCTTATTTTCCTGAAGCCTTCACTATCTATTTATAGCATTCCACTAGGGTTAGATTTGAATTATATGGCATTAAAATAATGAAAAAATCAATTTAAAATATACATATAGGTGGCCGGCCATACATAAGTGGATTGGGCCTTGGGTTTTGCAATTTTGTAATTTTACCACCTTTTGTATCTGATTTTTTCAAAAATGCCAATTTCCTAATTCAATCATTTAAATGCCAATTCTAACTATTTAATAACTATAAATAATTATTAAATAATATTGTCATTTATCATATTTATTAATTGAACCATACAAAGTATCATAATTAACAAATATGCCCCTATAAACTCTTTCTTTACAATTTCGCCCTTACTTAGTGAAAAATTCACAAATAGACATAGTCTAATTTGAGAATTATAATTGATTAATCAAAACCAATTACATGAGTCTTACAAGCAATATTATCTCAACTAGTGGGGGGACCATGGGTCTATATAACCGAGCTTCCAATAAGTAGATCAAGAATTTAGCACTAAAATTCACTAACTTATTAATTCTTCGTTGAATCCACGCATAGAACTTAGAATTGCACTCTCAGTATATAGAATGCTCTATATGTTCCACCATATAGACACATCATTAGTTATCCATTGTTATAATCCTAATGTGATCAATGATCCTCTATATGAATGATCTACACTGTAAAGGGATTAAATTATCGTTACACCCTACAATGTATTTATTCCTTAAAACACTTGACCCCGTATAAATGATATTTCAGCTTATGTGAAATGAGTACTCCACCATTTATGTTCGTTTGGTCAAGCTCGAAGGAGATCATCCTTTGCTTACTATTCGCCAGATAGAAGCTATAAAATCCATGTTTATGCTAGCGCTCCCACTCAATTGCACTACCGTGTTCCCAAAATGTACGTATCACCCTGACCTAAAAGTAGGCTTAACTAACAAATCAAAGAACACAAATAGCCTTTCAAGATTGAGCCTAATCATAACAGGATTAAGAACATTTGATCTAGGATCAACTAGGCGATATTGACTTGAATAGATATTACGGTAAGTTTAATTAAATCTAAGTCAAAGTTCAATATCGGTCCCTTCCGATGCATAATCCATGCATCCAACCTGAGCTTTACTTTAACCAATGCTCTGGAAAGAACATAGCACTTCTCCAAATGCAAGTAAACTCTGTTGTAGATTATCATATCAGTAAAACCCTATGTCTGATAAATCTAGGAAACTTTATTCACATAGTCATGTTTACTTTCCAATGTGTTGACGGCACAATAAACAGGATCAAGTATGTGAAAAGGGTTTCAGATGAATTTATACATTATGTACATATAATCATGAAATAAATCATGTGAACCGTGCAACATTAAATGTTATTTCTGATCTATATTAATAAGTAAATCTGATTATATTGAAATGAGTTTTATTTAGGGCATAAAACCCAACAAACTCCCACTTGTACTAATATAAAACAAAAAGTGCGTTTCAAATAATCTCAACACATTGATATACAAATCAAGTGTAGTAGTAGTAAACTCCTCGTAATAGGATCTGAAAGGTTGAATTATACACAACCTTTTCTCCACCATTACTCTTCCTTTAATCACAAAATCATTGATAATGTGAAATTCCTCTCTATATGTCTACTCTCTTGGGATACTGGATTCTATACCTTTGGCAACTACTTTTGGTTAATCAGGAAGTTAACACTAGTAGTTTAAGGCAATTTGGAATGGTGCCAAAGATGTATAGAACTTTCCTTAGACTGAATAAGTACCTTTCCTGCAGCTTTAACATTAAATCCCTCTCTGGTAGACCTAGAGACTTCAGATAGGTTTTTATACTTCTCCAAAATCACTATTCCACCCCCAGAGTAATCACCATCTTATCAGAAATATTTACTAGCACATAGGCAAATTTCGAAATCTGATATGGTGTAGTCTAAGAGTTTTTAAACACACCCTTATAGACTAACATATAGTTCCTCTTCTTTATCTTAGGATTTACTTGATTGTCTTCCAATGTTCTTCTCCTGGATTAATCTGATACCTACTCATTACTCCCACTCAACAACAGTGTCTGGTCTAAGGCATACAAAAGCATATCTAAGACCTCTCACTGTTGATATAAGAAATTCTTTCATGGCTTTATCTTTTCTGGAATAGTTTAGACTTTTCCTTAGATAAATAAAATCTATACCTAAGAAGTTGTGAAACTTCTATAGATTGCCATTAGAAAGAAAATGCTTCAGCATCTTACTAAAGTAAGTTGCTTGCATTAGAGTAAGTAATTACCGTGTATACCATAAGCCATAGGTTTAGATAAACTCAAACCTATAATACTAGGAACAGGAAGTTTGTTAAGTCCATTGAATGGACTTATAAACGAAATTTCCTTTTATGTCCTTGTAATAGAAAACTTTAGGTTATTCCATGTGAATGGATTAAACCATAGTTCTATTGGCTTTCTTCTTATTTTCTTATCTTGACAATCCATTACTTGTTTAAACTCACAATGGATTTTAATCACTAGTGTCTCCCAAGTCATAAGAAGGTGAGTTCCTAGAAACTCCCCCACTACGACAAGGTACCGTGAATTATGTCGAAGAAAACTAAATGGTATTAACCTCTTTGGTTGTGACAAGACAACAGAGGCAGTGGGATCATCATATGTCAAATAAGATGATAGAACACTTTTGGAATCAAGAATTAAATATCTCCTTTATTCTCCACTCAACAGCAGGTGTCTGGTCTAAGGCATACAAAAGCATATCTAAGACCTCTCACTGTTGATATAAGAAATTCTTTCATGGCTTTATCTTTTCTGGAATAGTTTAGACTTTTCCTTAGATAAATAAAATCTATACCTAAGAAGTTGTGAAGCTTCTATAGATTGCCATTAGAAAGAAAATGCTTCAGCATCTTACTAAAGTAAGTTGCTTGCATTAGAGTAAGTAATTACCAGGTATACCATAAGCCATAGGTTTAGATAAACTCAAACCTATAATACTAGGAACAGGAAGTTTGTTAAGTCCATTGAATGGACTTATAAACGAAATTTCCTTTTATGTCCTTGTAATAGAAAACTTTAGGTTATTCCATGTGAATGGATTAAACCATAGTTCTATTGGCTTTCTTCTTATTTTCTTATCTTGACAATCCATTACTTGTTTAAACTCACAATGGATTTTAATCACTAGTGTCTCCCAAGTCATAAGAAGGTGAGTTCCTAGAAACTCTCCCACTACGACAAGGTACCGTGAATTATGTCGAAGAAAACTAAATGGTATTAACCTCTTTGGTTGTGACAAGACAACAGAGGCAGTGGGATCATCATATGTCAAATAAGATGATAGAACACTTTTGGAATCAAGAATTAAATATCTCCTTTATTCTCTACTTGTTTTCAGACTTAGTCATTATCTTAGAAAAGTAGTATTTGTTTGAACAAACACTTTCTTATCTATTGACTATGGGATGGTCCACCCCTAATCATTTAGAATAGCTAACAAACCATGGTTAACAGTTCTAGCTTTTCTTAAGATTTTGATTAGGTCATCCATGAATCTGGTAATGATTTACGTTAAGTATACAACCATTACATCATTCTGAAATTGTATTACCATAGAAGGAATTAGGCAACGACTAGTAACTAATCATCAATATGCAACTCAAAATTTCTGGGGAGGTAAGTTTGGATATAATTCAAAAATCAATTTAATGATCTTTGAACTGCATATCTACTAACTATTTCTCCACCCCTATCAGTTCGCAAGATCTTTAACCACTTACCTTAATGGTTTTAACCATTGCTAGAAATTAATGAAATTTTTCAAACATTTCAAATTTCTTGCTAAAAGGTATAATCTAGAGTTATCGTTTTAAGAATACAACGAAAAACTCATATCCACCCCTGAATGTACATCTGCGAATGAGATGAACTACTTTCAGTGGATATAGGCATATTAACTCTTTGCAGAGATTGATCTTGTCAAATCCACTATGAACAAGATACAAATGCCATAGATTAAAAAAATGGTAGTGTCTATTGACGACATAGGTTTAGTTACATCAAAGAGTTCTTAGAATACTGCAAGTGGATCCTGGTCACAGAATACCTAACTCATATTCCATACAGTTTTAATCCATTAATAAAAGATGGATATTAAACACTTGAGAGAGTGTAACTGTATTGTATTCTGGAATTAGAAATATAAGAAAATTTCTATTTGGAATCTAAAATTAAAGTCAAAGACTTAAATTTATACCAAATATTATGAGTAATTCTATATTGGACCACCACCACTAATTTAAACTCTAAGTCAGATTTTCCCATACAAGTAGGATATTTCTAAGATTGAGGATTTATATCAATTGGGAATAGAATTTCGGGATTATAATCATATGCGTCATATAAAATGACATGAAATGATTTATAGACCATTCATCCAATGATATATTATTGAGCTAATTCGAAATGAATAAGTGAAGAGGAATTAGGATAATTTCGTTTAAAATAAGAATCCAACGATGCTTCGATTAGCGAAAGTCAAAGTAATCTTATTTATACAATCTTCTTGTTTCATATCGTAAAAATACTAGTCTAAGGTGTCATCAATTGATGAACAGCTAGATGTCGCATATACAATATTTATCTTTCGAGATCTAACACTATTATGAATGTCTAATGGTGAAAATCCACTAGGGATTTATCTCATTAGATAAACAAGCCAAGTTAGACCAACAATGAAGATTTGAAATTAAACTACAACTTAATAACAGAAAATAACGTGGTTCAATATAAATTCATACACAATTCAGAAATTATAAACATATAGCAAGTAGGAATGACAAGTGAAAATACTAAAACTTACAATCCTAAATAATTTCCAAGGTTTTCAACAAACTGATATCAGTGTCCCGTTTAGGCGAGAGTCAAAGCTACCATTCATTGAATAGAGTTGTCAGCTCGTCTAAAATGTTAAACATTCTAGCAACCTTTTATTCGATCAAGATTGGAATTCAGCGTTGTCCCGTTTAGGCGAGAGTCAAGGCAATTCTATCTTATGAGCTTCCACCATTGTTTCATAATTTGCAAGTCAAGTATGGTCGCCACCATTAGGGTGATCCATACCATACAAAACACTTACAAACTACTTATCATGCGAGGTTAAACGGTGCGAAATTGCTAATGAACGTTCCTCCATTAGGGAGGATTACTCACTAAAACAAACGCGGTGTAAAACCCACAATGGAGATCGAATGTCTTAATAATAAAGCTCATTATTTAAAAGGAGTTGTATTTTCTTTGATTCTCTTCATTTATTCTATTTATTTTAAATATATATATTTATTTAATTGAAATTTCCAATTTAGAATGAAACATTCTAAATATAAATTTTAATTTAATATTTATAAATTTTACTTAGATGGTTATGAAAATAACATGAATTATTTCCATCTTAGTAATAATTTCCAATAAATATTTAGAAAAATATTCAACTTAAGTTGTTACAAAATTAATTTAAATTAATTTACAACTCAAATTTAATTTTCTATAAATATATATATTGCATTTCGAAAAATTAAAGTATATAAGAATACAATTTTCGAAAAATGCATATTAAAATAAAAAATAAATCCTGGAAATATTATTCTAATTTAATGTTGGCCCAAAATTAATTAATAAAATTAATTTACAACAAAAAATATAATTTTCTTATTTAATTAAATATATAAGAAAAATTTCAAATATTTAAGTATGATGATGAAAATCAACTTAAATATTAATTTTCTATTTAATTAAATACACTAGAAAAATACTTCAAGCAAAAATATCATCTATCTAGATTTTCCTTTGACTAATTAATTCAATTTCTAATAATATACTTTAATTCAATTTATTTTAAATTAATCAATTAATGAAAAAATCATTGATTTAAGTTGGTCCAAAAATAATTTACAACTTTAATCTATTTTTCAAATAAAATTCGAAATTGCAGCATTTAAGAAATGCAATTTCGAAAATTGATTAATAAAATAAAGAAAAAAAGATATATTTTGAAAATTATTTAAATTTAGTTGAAAAAATAAATTTCAACTAAAAATAATTTTCTATTTAATTAAATGTCATGAAAAAGAAATATTTAAGTATGATGATAAAAATCAACTTAGATATTTAATTTTCAAATTAATTAAATGTATTAAATTCAAGAAATAAATAATTAAGTGTAGAGAAGGCTTAATTATTAATCTCTAGTTTAATACTAGGAAAAATATACTTAAAATAAATTGTACCAAAATTAATTATTTAAATAATTAATTTCACAATTTATAATATTTTCCTATTTAATATTAGAAATAATAAGTAGTCTAGAAATAACTATCTAGAAAATATCTTATTTGACTAAGTATCTTTTCCACAAAATTTGAAAAAATATCTAATTTAAGTTGTATTAGAAAAAATCTAGAACTTAAATATTTTTCAAATTTAAATTTAATTAAATATCAAAAATTAAGTTGTAACCACTTAATTTGAAAATATTCCATTTTAAGTTAATATTCGAAAAGATATTAACTTAAAAAATATCTAAAGAATCTTAATAACCAATGCCTAAAATTCCTCAACTTAATTTTGAAATTTGAAATTCAAAAGATATTCAGATTTAAGTTGGTTAGTTGTAGATAACTAAATATCAACTTGAATAGGAATATTTAATGAAAAATTTAAATTAAGCTCCAGAAAGAATCTAGATGGTTATAATTCTATATTTACTTAAATACAAGAAAATACATATAGTTTAGCTTAGAATAAAAAATTCTTTAAACTATATTTTTCTTAAATTAATTTCAAAATAAATGAAATTAATTATGTTGCTAATCAATTTTATTAGGTTAAACTAGTGTAATTAACCTAGTACAGTTGTTCAAATCAGGCAAATGGGCCTTCACAATTGGGGTGGTTTGTGTGAGGGGGTGCTGGGTTCAGTATGTCGTACCCACTTCTATGGCTCCCAACTCTCACACAAGGCCCAAAAGAGAGGAATTTAACCTTAATAAGAACAACTATTATTAATTGAATAGGCCCAAAAACTAAATGGGCCTAAATAAATTCTATCAAGAACTATGATAATTTATTTTAGCAACAACAACCTATATGCATCTATAATAAAATTAAACACATAGGCTCACACAGGCACACTTTGGATGGGTCCTATCATGTTGCTAGGTCATACACAGATGAAAGAAGATTGTAAATATACCTGTTACAAATTATTAACTTGACCAAGGGAGCCATCAGATCATTAGATCTGGCAAAAAGTAACCATGGCTATTTGCAATCAAGTAATAATAGGTTTTGAAAACTTACACATAAGCTAAAACACATACTCCTGCAACAAGGTTAGCTGGATAGTTGGATGTAGGATTTATTTAATTTTAAATTAAATTTTTAATTTCGAAAATAACTAATTAAATAATAAAAAAAAATTCGAAAATTTTAAAAAAAAATTTGAAAAATTCGAAATTTTAGAAAAAATTTAAATATAAAATTAAACCTACAATTTTTGAAAAATTAGGTTTCAACCAACCTAAATATCATTTCAAAAAATTTGCTAACTACTTTTAAATTTTAAATGTTATTTTATAAATAAAAATTAAATAAAAAATTAGAAAAGATAAATAAATATCTTTTCAGATTTTAAATTTAATTTAAATAAATAAAATAACAAAATTTAAAAGTTAACAAAATATCTTACATCTATTTAAAATTACATGATTATAAATATCTTATTTTAAATTTAAATAAGGTCAAAATATCTAAAAATATTTAATTAAAAAAAAAATCTTAAAAGATAAGATATAATTAAAAATATCTTAAAGATAAGATATTTTAAAAAATATCTTAAAAGATTTTATAAATATCTTATAAAATCTGACCTTAAATTTAAAAAAAAATAAGATATAATCAAATTTAAAAGTAAGATAGATTTTTAAGCAAGAAGATAGATACTAATTCTATTCAAATTCAAATTACACTAATATCTTGAATTAAATTTAAAAAATATTAAAGTAATTCAAAATGATAATTAGAATTGAATTAGGAATAGTAATAGTATAAATACAAAACTATACAAAAAATTGGAAGTTAATTCCATGAAAAAGCATGAAAAATCGAAGAAAAACAAAAAAATTCGAAACTGTACGGACAGATTTGCGATCGCAGGAAAATATTAGCACAGCCCCGATTTTTTCAAATCTTCAAAAAATCATAACTAATTCAAATAAAATCCAAATTAAGTTCTGTAAAGGCTAACTTTCTTAATGTTTTCCATACTATCCAATAAAAATAATTACAGAGATAAAATCGCAATTATTTTTCACGAAAATTTCACAAACATCAATCAATCATCAAATAACACTCAATACAACATGATACCATCCAAAGAACATACAAACAATCGTTTTAAAGTCCAAATTTCTTCAAGTAAATCAATTACCATGACTCTGAGGCCAGTTGTTGGAAATTATTTTACCAGGATCTTAGATCTACTCACAAGTATGTTTATTAACATCCTAAATAAGAACTTTCTAAAACGATATATTAAACACATATAAAGTTTAAGAAACCTTACATTGGGTGCAGCGGAATATAATGACTCCTTCCGTTCAGATATATAGCCCTTGATTCCTTTCTGTAGCAGAGCATTATCAATATCTGAACCTGGATCTCTTTCTCTGAATCCTTGATGCTGAATCTCCTTTGCTGATGATCTCTCTTCACGATCTTCCTCACTATGATTGAGGTATTGCTTGATGTGTGTGGGCACTACTCTAATCACTAAGGATTTCGAAATTCTAAGGAAGAAGAGAGAGAGTGGTCAGCTAAAGATAGGGAGAGAGAAGGCTCAGTTTTTTTCTGATTCAGAAAGTCTAAAGAAAAGTCTTATTTTCCTGAAGCCTTCACTATCTATTTATAGCATTCCACTAGGGTTAGATTTGAATTATATGGCATTAAAATAATGAAAAAATCAATTTAAAATATACATATAGGTGGCCGGCCATACATAAGTGGATTGGGCCTTGGGTTTTGCAATTTTGCAATTTTACCACCTTTTGTATCTGATTTTCTCAAAAATGCCAATTTCCTAATTCAATCATTTAAATGCCAATTCTAACTATTTAATAACTATAAATAATTATTAAATAATATTGTCATTTATCATATTTATTAATTGAACCATACAAAGTATCATAATTAACAAATATGCCCCTATAAACTCTTTCTTTACAATTTCGCCCTTACTTAGTGAAAAATTCACAAATAGACATAGTCTAATTTGAGAATTATAATTGATTAATCAAAACCAATTACATGAGTCTTACAAGCAATATTATCTCAACTAGTGGGGGGACCATGGGTCTATATAACCGAGCTTCCAATAAGTAGATCAAGAATTTAGCACTAAAATTCACTAACTTATTAATTCTTCGTTGAATCCACGCATAGAACTTAGAATTGCACTCTCAGTATATAGAATGCTCTATATGTTCCACCATATAGACACATCATTAGTTATCCATTGTTATAATCCTAATGTGATCAATGATCCTCTATATGAATGATCTACCTTTGTAAAGGGATTAAATTACCGTTACACCCTACACTGTATTTATTCCTTAAAACACTTGACCCCGTATAAATGATATTTCAGCTTATGTGAAATGAGTACTCCACCATTTATGTTCGTTTGGTCAAGCTCGAAGGAGATCATCCTTTGCTTACTATTCGCCAGATAGAAGCTATAGATTCCATGTTTATGCTAGCGCTCCCACTCAATTGCACTACCGTGTTCCCAAAATGTACGTATCACCCTGACCTAAAAGTAGGCTTAACTAACAAATCAAAGAACACAAATAGCCTTTCAAGATTGAGCCTAATCATAACAGGATTAAGAACATTTGATCTAGGATCAACTAGGCGATATTGACTTGAATAGATATTACGGTAAGTTTAATTAAATCTAAGTCAAAGTTCAATATCGGTCCCTTCCGATGCATACTCCATGCATCCAACCTGAGCTTTACTTTAACCAATGCTCTGGAAAGAACATAGCACTTCTCCAAATGCAAGTAAACTCTGTTGTAGATTATCATATCAGTAAAACCCTATGTCTGATAAATCTAGGAAACTTTATTCACATAGTCATGTTTACTTTCCAATGTGTTGACGGCACAATAAACAGGATCAAGTATGTGAAAAGGGTTTCAGATGAATTTATACATTATGTACATATAATCATGAAATAAATCATGTGAACCGTGCAACATTAAATGTTATTTCTGATCTATATTAATAAGTAAATCTGATTATATTGAAATGAGTTTTATTTAGGGCATAAAACCCAACAAACTCCCACTTGCACTAATATAAAACAAAAAGTGCGTTTCAAATAATCTCAAAACATTGATATACAAATCAAGTGTAGTAGTAGTAAACTCCTCGTAATAGGATCTGAAAGGTTGAATTATACACAACCTTTTCTCCACCATTACTCTTCCTTTAATCACAAAATCATTGATAATGTGAAATTCCTCTCTATATGTCTACTCTCTTGGGATACTGAATTCTATACCTTTGGCAACTACTTTTGGTTAATCAGGAAGTTAACATTAGTAGTTTAAGGCAATTTGGAATGGTGCCAAAGATGTATAGAACTTTCCTTAGACTGAATAAGTACCTTTCCTGCAGCTTTAACATTCAGTCCCTCTCTGGTAGACCTAGAGACTTCAGATAGGTTTTTAAACTTCTCCAAAATCACTATTCCACCCCCAGAGTAATCACCATCTTATCAGAAATATTTACTAGCACATAGGCAAATTTCGAAATCTGATATGGTGTAGTCTAAGAGTTTTTAAACACACCCTTATAGACTAACATATAGTTCCTCTTCTTTATCTTAGGATTTACTTGATTGTCTTCCAATGTTCTTCTCCTGGATTAATCTGATACCTACTCATTACTCCCACTCAACAGCAGGTGTCTGGTCTAAGGCATACAAAAGCATATCTAAGACCTCTCACTGTTGATATAAGAAATTCTTTCATGGCTTTATCTTTTCTGGAATAGTTTAGAATTTTCCTTAGATAAATAAAATCTATACCTAAGAAGTTGTGAAGCTTCTATAGATTGCCATTAGAAAGAAAATGCTTCAGCATCTTACTAAAGTAAGTTGCTTGCATTAGAGTAAGTAATTACCAGGTATACCATAAGCCATAGGTTTAGATAAACTCAAACCTATAATACTAGGAACAGGAAGTTTGTTAAGTCCATTGAATGGACTTATAAACGAAATTTCCTTTTATGTCCTTGTAATAGAAAACTTTAGGTTATTTCATGTGAATGGATTAAACCATAGTTCTATTGGCTTTCTTCTTATTTTCTTATCTTGACAATCCATTACTTGTTTAAACTCACAATGGATTTTAATCACTAGTGTCTCCCAAGTCATAAGAAGGTGAGTTCCTAGAAACTCTCCCACTACGACAAGGTACCGTGAATTATGTCGAAGAAAACTAAATGGTATTAACCTCTTTGGTTGTGACAAGACAACAGAGGCAGTGGGATCATCATATGTCAAATAAGATGATAGAACACTTTTGGAATCAAGAATTAAATATCTCCTTTATTCTCCACTCAACAGCAGGTGTCTGGTCTAAGGCATACAAAAGCATATCTAAGACCTCTCACTGTTGATATAAGAAATTCTTTCATGGCTTTATCTTTTCTGGAATAGTTTAGACTTTTCCTTAGATAAATAAAATCTATACCTAAGAAGTTGTGAAGCTTCTATAGATTGCCATTAGAAAGAAAATGCTTCAGCATCTTACTAAAGTAAGTTGCTTGCATTAGAGTAAGTAATTACCAGGTATACCATAAGCCATAGGTATACCATAATCAACTTAGATATTTAATTTTCAAATTAATTAAATGTATTAAATTCAAGAAATAAATAATTAAGTGTAGAGAAGGCTTAATTATTAATCTCTAGTTTAAGTGTAGAGAGGGGGCTGTGCACGGAGAGAGGCTATGGGGGCCGCTCCGCCGTGCGCCGTCACTGTTGGTTGAGGCTTCAGGGTTGAGGCTTCGCGACCGAGAGAGGGGGCTGGGTGGGTTGATGCTTCGGGTCCGAGAGAGACGAAGAGAGAGAGGGGGCTGGGTGGGTTGATGCTTCGGGTCCGAGAGAGACGAAGAGAGAGAGGGGGCTGTGTGGTTGAGGGGGCTGTGGGGTGGGCCGGCGTTGGGTCGGTGTTGTTGCGATGGGGTATCGCACAGCAGAGAGAGAAAAGGGGAAGGAGAGAGAAAAGGGGGAGGTGATTATGAGAGGGGTATTATGGGGATAAAACAAAAGTAGTCATATATTGCCTATGGTATAACATTTAGGTTTAGGGAAATAATTTTAGGGTTTTTTAAGTATAGAAAATCAAATTTCCCTATATAAATTTGGGTTGAGATTTAATGTAAAAACAACTTTTAATGTAAAAATAAAAGGAAAAATTGATTTTTTATCCATATATTAGGGGGAAATTTTTCCCCTAAACCTATAATACTTTATATTGGTAAGATAGATCAACAATTATTATATTCCCACATTACCCCCCTCATTCAAATCTCACCTCTCTCTCTCTCTCTCTCTCTCTCTCTCTCTCTCTCTCTCTCTCTCTCTCTCTCTCTCTCTCTCTCTCTCTCTCTCTCTCTCTCTCTCTCTCTCTCTCTCTCTCTCTCTCTCGGCATCTCTTCACTGCCCACCCAAACCGTCCCAACCCTCAACACAAATCACCCACAGCCCACTGCCCCAACCGTCCATGCAGCCCCGACTGTCGTACCGACCGACTGAAGAATCAACTGGCGTAGAATCACTGGTGGCAATGTCTAAGGTATTTTTTTTTTAATTTTTTCATGCAATTTTTGGTGCTTAAATTCATGAAATAGTGATTAAGACTCAAATTTGTACATTTTAAGTCTTTAATTGTAGACATAAAATTAATTTAATTAATTATTTTCATATTTTTAATTATTAAATTATTTTAAATAGAAATATTTAATTTATAAAGATTTTATGTTATTTTTCAAATTTAGTGTATAAATGATAAAATTATGAAAATTATGAGTGAATAAGAAGAGGTGAAAAGTACAATTATGAATCCAAATGAATTGGCCCAAGCCATATCCATTTCTTCATTTCAAATGGCTTACGTTGGAGATTCATTAACATGGTGATAAGTTTAAATGGGCTTGAGACAATTGGCCTTACAATCTTAATCTTCATTCATCACATGTCATCAACAAAACATATCTCATTTCAATTACAAAACGTGGCCAATCACTCCTAACAAGCTGAAGACACGGACCCCCTTGGCAGTCCCCACTCCACCTGATGCCCATAACACCATTTCATCAACTTTTAAAGCCATTTTCTCCACTAAATAACACACGAAAATACCATTTTGGAGAGCAAAGTGTGACTATAAATAGTATCCTTTGGCATTGTAAATGATATCAAATTTTTAGATTTTTAGAGTAGTGAAATTATACTCATTATTATTTTCTTATTTCTCTTTTAGTTTTACTTATTTTATGTGACAAAAATGAGTGAACTATTTTAGAAATATTGGTAAGGTTAGAGTTTAGCTTTTGTAATTCTTATTTCTATTATTGATATTGATTCTTTTGTGCTTCATCTCCAGATCTCATTTTTATTAAATTGTTCTTCATCTTTTAATTTTTCTTTCAAATTTAATAGTATCTTTTATATAAGTTCAGTCATATTTTTCTTATGTAAGTTAGGCTATTAATTATTTTGGTGTATTTATTATATTATATGTCGTTTACTGCATTCTGCCAATAGTGGTATTTTGTCAATTTATGATATATAAGATGATATTCTGTTAAGTTAGAGGTGAGATTCAATTTATGCAAGATTAATTAATTTGTGCTTTTAACATATGTATCTTCCGGTTGTAATTAATGGTGTAGAATTGCAACTGTGTTCGAATTAATATCGGTATTAGAATATGATTTGCATAACTACATTTCTACCTTACCAAACTCTATCTGATCATCCTCTTTCTCATTTCTAATTTTATTATTTTCTTGCTTCATTTCAATTTTTACAATATTCTATTTATACTAATCTTTAGTGGTAATTTACCTCCTTGTGGATACAACATATAGCCCGTTTACTACCGCAACCGCAGTATAACTAATTGGGCGACATCAATTTTTGGCGCCATTGCCGGGGATTTGCATAACTACATTTCTACCTTACTAAACTCTTTATCTGATCATCTTCTTTCTCATTTCTAATTTTATAATTTTTTTGCTTCATTTCAATTTCTACCATATTCTATTTATACTAATCTTTAGTGGTAATTTACCTCCTTGTGGATATGACATATAGCCTGTTTACTACCGCAACCGCAGTATAACTAATTGGGCGACATCAAATAGATTAATATGTTGCAACGTTCTATGAAATTTTTTAGTTAGGGTTAGATTTAGGATGAGATCTGTTAGTTAATCGGGTTGAAAATGGTATGAATTTTCTGTCGAAAATGGATTTTTTAGGTCGAGCCTGATGCCCGTCCGATATGTGCCTAATGGTACACTAATTTAGCTCATTTCTGGATTTTAAAAGTCGGGCCCGATGTGGGGCCTGATGCTGTCTGATGGTGTGCCCGATGGTACACTAGTTTAGCGTATTTTCTAGGTTTTGAAGGTCGGGTCTGATGTAGGCCCGATGCCTGTCCGATGGTGTGCCCGATGGTACACAAGCTTAGATTTTTCTAGGTTTTAAAGGTCGGGCTCGCCCGATGCCCGTCCGATGGTGTGCTCGATGGTACACGAGTTTAGATTTTTTCTGGGTTTCGAAGGTCGGGCCCAATGGGTGACCGATTTTAGGTTTTATTTGGGTTTTTCTAGGTTTTAAAGGTCAGGCCCGATGCCGTCTGATGGGTGCCCGATTTACATGTGTTTGTGCTCAATATAAGTTTTTTAGGTTGGGTCTGATGTGAACCTGATTCCGGTCCAATGTGGGCCCAATGTTTGTTTGATGGGTTTTAAATTTTGATATTTTTTAAGTTGCTACAAAATTGCTAACTTTCATTTTGTTGTTTTTTTTTTGCAGAGACCTCCATAGCTAATAATTCCACTCTCGGAGCATTGCACAGGTCATATCACTTGGCACGACGGCAGTTATTACTACCCGAAGATTAAGGGCAAATTTGAAGAATTCATATTATGGGATAGGATGAGGGAATCCCCTTTCAAATAGTTCTTCGAGAGAGAGCCATTACAATTTTCAGGAGCATTGATCCATCAATTGATGTTACACAAAATCAAATCTGACAAGCCAGGCGAGGTACACTTTTACTTGGCGAAGAAGAGATGCAGATTTGGTAGTAGGGGTGTTCATTCGATCACATCCAATGGATTTAGACCCAACCAATCCAATCCAATTATTTATTGGATGTTGAATATTGTCATTCGATCCAATCCAATTGAATTGAGTCATCCGATCCGATCCAATGGATGTATTGGATTGGATTGGTTCCAACCATTGGATGCATTGACTGGTGTTTTATTGGATTGGATTAGATCTATCCAATCCATTTTAGGTACCATTTAAGTTAATTTCATTAAAAAGAAAAATATATATAAAAAACATAATTTAAAACTTAATAATCCAACATATAATAAACATTATTTTTGTCCAACTTAATTCTCATGATCTCATAATAAAACTGTTAAAATATAAAATTTATTCAATGTGCTGACAATTTTATTAACGTTTAGGAAGATGAGAATTAATATTTTAAATCTTAGATTTTTTTTCTTTAATATATATTTTTAATAAAATATATTAAATATATAAAATTATAAATGTATTTTAAAGTATATAAATATAATTGGATGACCATTGGATCATATTGGATCAGTTTGGTCGCTTATCCATTGGATCGGATGTTCGATCCAACAACTAATCCGATCCGATTAGATTTTTAAAATTTACATATCTGATCCGATCCAATTATGACTGGATATCTGATTCTATTACATCAGTTGGGATTGGATCGGTTGGTTGTAATTGGATTGGATGATTTTCTACACACCCCTATTTGGTAGGGTGGAGTTTGGTTTGGTGACCGAGTTAAACTTGTTGCCCAGACCTACTGAAGAAAAAATTGAAGAGAAAGGAAGTTCAGAATGATTGATTATGGAGTATTTCAACAGTCTTCCTTCCATCAGCTTTGGCCAACTGCGCAGAGTTTTTGAGAGTTGCACAAATTTGATGATGTCTACAAGTTGGGGATGGCCTTATTTGTTATTGGGCGTCCTCACTGGTAAGGAGGAGAAGACTGTCGTTCCTCCTTTTGTCATAAGAATGGTTGACAACCTTCCATTCTTCTACGAGTACCCATGGGAAAAACTTTCGTACAACAAGTTGATGGAAACTTGTAATAAAAACTACGAAGATGTGAAGAATAGGATGCTTACGAAGATTGAAAAGGGAGTTAGTCAGAAGGAGGCTAAATACTCATCTTACGGCTATACTGCAGCGTTGCAGTATTGGGCATATGAGGCCATCCTGGAGTTGGGCAACGAGTATGCAGTGAAGAAGTCACATCGCTTTCTGAGAATGGTGAACTGGGAGAGTAAGCCAGAAACGACACTCGGGAAGGACGAAGTGATATGATTATTTGCTAGAAATATAAGTTTCTTACGCTTTACGTTTAATTCATGTTAATTTCTATCTATTAATATATTTATTTTATTCAATTGATAGTTTATTCTATGTTATGTCCCCGAGCGAATGAGATTGAGTTTGTGAGTTACATCACTGGCGGTGACGCGCCTTTATTTGTTGACTTGGAGGAACTTGTGTAGGGTGACGATGGGCAACCAACACAGGATGCTTTGCGAAGCCAGACTGAAAAGCTTGCATCGACATTGGAAGAATGAGCGAATCCAGCCCGCATATTTAGAGACTCTACTTCACCTGCATTGTCTCCACCACGTGGATCGTCTTCAATACCAGATGAGTTTGGGTTGCCCCATCTGCGGCATCAGAGGATCCTCCTATTGATCTGTCAGCATCTATTCTCAGCACCTCAAAGGCTCGCGAACCAGTATGCCCTGCCATTTTGGCAAGGTTAGAGACTGTGGAGAGGGAGCATATTGTTTTGAAGGAAGGTCAGACCCCTCTGTTAAGAGGAAAGACAGTGATTATGGGCAGTTGAAGACCATAATGAGACTCCTGCAAGATCCTAATAGGCCGACACCAAATACACAGCCACAACCACAACCACAACCACAAGAAGAGCCTCAGTCACCAGAAAATGAAATCATTCTCCCAAATGATTATAGACTAGATGATGATGATTTGTTCTGTACACCTGACAACACGAAGATCACCAGCATCGGGGATACTCAGGATTCTGAGATACAGGTGTTAGAGAGACAGCTCCAGAACTAGTGGAGAACCGGAGGAAGAGAAAACAACCTATGTGGTTTGATGAGTACACTAAAATGAAGAAGAAGTCCATGGCATCGAAAACACTAATGAATGTGGACCCACTTAGAGTCGTTGATCGAAAGCTGCTGTCGACTTTTCACAGTTAGGTTCTCGACCAGATTGGGAACAAGTACCTGAGAGAGTGTTTCTCCGATAGACACAATTTAGCTTGGTTCCTCCAACTACATACTCCGAAGACATGGCTTGGAGACGATGTAAGTGTTTAAGACTTTTTACTTCTTTGGTTTTTAAAGACTTTATCTGACTTTTTTTTATTTAATCTTTGACATATTTAATTTTCATGTTTTAGCATTTGGATGCGGTATTTCATTTGATGAGGAGGCGACAACACTTTTATCCGGAGGTGTACCCAAATAGACGTCTCATCATGCCTCACATTTTCCCTTCAGGAGTTATTGGTCGATGGGAAGCTGCGGGTGATGACCACACTAACTATCAGTGGGATGATGGCATATTAGATTTGATTCGAGGGGATGATGCCCAATACTTGGACAGTAGGAAGAATAAGAAGAGAATATATATGACCCTCTTATTCAATAGTGCAAAGTATTGGGTGACATTAGAGGAAGACCTTGATCGTTGGATGTTGAGTATATTTGACTCGAGCCTTGGTTCGATTTTCCCGAATGAATTGAAGAGTCACTTGACATTGTGGGAAGAGTTATTCCCAACTTTGATGCTGCAGTCCCGCCTATTCGAGAATCATGAAATGATCATCATGCCCCAACTGGCTGTCTCAGAGACCCATGTTAGAAATTTTAGTTCAAAAGTCATCAACGGGAGCATTGTACGATAGACGGAATCAAGGTAACTTGATTACAATTGATTTTTTTTTATTATTTAACTTGAATTTAATTTGCATATTTTTATTTATTTACTTTTTATTGTCTCATAAAGCGGTGATTGCAGAATGTATGTGATAGATCACATCGGGCATAAAATGTTGGATCTTTCGTTTGATAATGTGATCGATGACAATATGAAGAGATTTAGAGAGCGGTGGTGTGTAGATTTATTTCACCAAAATTTAGTATGAACAATTATGTTTTTTGATTGGTATTTATTAAGATAACAATGTAACTAGTTTCTTTTATTGATATGTTTATGTTATTTTATTAGTTCATAACAATTTTAGGCCATCCAACTATGCCACAAATTATAATAATTATCAAAACATAAAATATCACAAATTCTAATGTTTAAAAAAGTCCAACATAAATTCAATAACAATACAATACATAACAGTACAACACATTGTTGGGAATATTTTACCATGATCTAGATTTACTAACATGTATGTTGAATTAACATCCTAAATATGAATTCTCTAAAACAATAAAATAAACACATAAGGGTTTCAGAAAACCTTACATTGGTTACAGCGGAATAATATGACTCCTTCTGTTCAAGATCTCTCGCCCTTGATTCCTTTCTGTAGTAGAGCATTATCAAGATCTGAACCTGGATCTCTTTCTCTCCTTCGGGTTTGGTTACCACCGTCTTACTCATTATGATTGAGTACTTGACTTGCTATGTGTGGGCATGTAACTCATTCACTCAAGGTTTAAATATGGAAGAACAATGAAGGAGGTGAAATCTCTATAGAAGGAACTCTCTCATCTAGGTTTGGTTGAATAATCAGGTTGACATTAATTTGATGAGTGAGAGTATCATGTTCCTTTTATAGTGTTTCAACTAGGGCTTAGGGTTGAATTATATGGATTAAAAAAGAATAAAATATTGGCAAAATTCCAAACTTGGCCGTACACTTTAGTGAGCCAATTACTAGTTACAATTTTGTCACTTTATTTCAACCACTTATTCTTCTTTTCAATAATACCATATTTTCCAATTTAATCCTTATAAATGCCAAAACTATTTATTTAATAATTATAATTAATTACTAAATAAAATTACCATTTATGTAATTTTTTAATTAGACCATACAAAGTCTCTTAATTAACAAATTGACCCCAAAACCTCTTTTCTTCACAATTAAGCCCTTGCTTAGTGAAAATTCTTAAATAAGACATAGTCTAATTTTAGAATTATAATACTAAAATCAATTAACTGAGTCTGCAAGCAGTATTATCTCAACTAGTGAGGGGACCATGGGCCTATATAACCCAGCTTTCAATAAGTAGATCTAGAATTCACCAAGTAAATTCTCAACTTATTAATTCCGCCTTGCTCCACTATAGATTTGGAATTGAATACACTCTCAGTTATATAGAACGCTCTATATGTACCACGATATAGATACATTATGATTATCCATTGTTATAATCCTAATAGTTAAGGATCCTCTATAGATGATCTACACTGAATAGGGACAAATTTACCGTTCTACCCTTCAATGTATTTTATCCTTAAAACATTGAGCTACCAATAAATGATACTTCAGTAAACTAATATAATTACTGAAATGAGGCCCCAATCATTTATCTCTATTCAGCCAAGCTCGAAGGAGATCATCGTTTCACTTCTAAATATCTATAGAAGCTATAGATTCCATATTTACGATTAGCGCTCCCACTTAATTGTACTATCATCACCCAGACCAAAAAGTAGGCTTACCTAACAAATCAAAGAACACAAATAACACTCTTGAGATCGAACCTAACCATGTCAGGATTAAGATCCATAGACCTAAGATCAACCATTGATATTGACTTAGAAAGATATAACGTTAAGTTTAGGATAACTTATCTAAGATAAATTTCGGTCCCTTCCAACGTATACCCCATACATCCGATACTGGTAAACTCTGCCAATGCCCTGGAAAGGACATAGCACTTATCCAAGGTGTAAACTTACCTATCGCTGATTATCATGCCAGTCTAAATCCAGTGAACTGACAAATCAGGGAATTAATCATGATTATATTTCACTGTGCTGACAACACTATAATCATGAACAAATACATATGTTCTGGACTTAATAGAATTTATACATTAAACATAACCATGAAATAATCATGTGAACCGTGCAACATAAAAGTGATTTCTGATCTTTATTAATTAGTAAATCTGATTATATTTAAATGAGTTTTATTTAGGGCACAAAACCCAACAAACGCCAACTTGCACTAATATAAAACAAAAAGTGCATTTCAAATAATCTTAACACCTTGATATCCAGATCAAGTGTAGTATGTAGTATTGTCTCCGTAATAGGATCTGACAGGTTGTATACAATACAACTTTTCTTCCACTATTACATTTCCTTAATCACAAAATCCTTGATATTGTGAAATTCCTCTCTATATGTCTACTCCTCTAGGAATACTGGATTCTTTACTTTTTGGCAACTACTTTTGTGTTAGTCAGGAAGTAACACTAGTAGTTAATAAATGTTGGTACAATGCCAAAAATGTATAGAACTTTCCATAGACTGAATAAGTATCTTTCCTGCAACTTTAACATTCAGTCTCTCTGGTAGACTTAGAGACTTCAGATAAGTTTTTACACTTCTCCAAAATCACTACTCCACCCCCAGAGTAATTACCATCTTATCAGCAGACTTTCTAGCACTAAGGCAAGTCTAGAAACCTAATTTGGTGTAGTCTAAGAGTATTAGATACCACCCTTATCGACTAACATATAGTTCCTCTTCTTGATCTTAAGATTCACTTGATTGTCTTCCAATGTTCCTTTTCTGGATTAATCTGATACATACTCATTACTCCCACTCAACAGCAGGTGTCTGGTCTAATGCATAGGAAAGCATATCTGAGACCTCCACAATTGATCCTAAGGAATTCTTTCCTTTGCCTTTATCTTTTCTGGAATAGTTGAAACTTTTCCTTAGATAAATAAAATCTATATCTAGAAGTCGAGAAGCTTCTATAGATTGCCATTAGAAAAATGCTCTAGCATCTTACTAAAGTAAGTTGCTTGCACTAGAGTAATTAATTAACTAGGTATACCACAAGCTATAGGTTTAGATAAACTGAAACCAATAATACTAGGAACAGGAAGTTTTGTTAAGTCCATTGAATAGACTTACTAACGAAATTTCCTTTCTTGTCCTTGTAATAGAAAACTTTTGGTTGTTCCATATGAATGATTTTAACCATAGTTCTCTTGACTTTTCTTCTTAGTTTCTTATTCTGACAATCCATTACTTGTTTAAACTAACAATGGATTTTGATCACTGGTGTCTTCCAAGTCATAACAGGGTGAGTTCCTTGAAACTCTCCCACTACGACTAGGGACCGTGACTTTTTGTCTAAGAACACTAAATGGTATTATCCTCTTCGGTTGTGTCAAGACGACAGAGGCAGTGGGACCATCTTATACAGAATAAGATGATAGAACACTTTCGGAATCAAGAAAAAAATATCTCCTTTATTTGCTACTTTGTTTTCAGAATTAGTCATTTTCTTAGAAAAGTAGTATTTGTTGAAACAAACACTTTCTTATCTTAATGACCATGGGATGGTCCAACCCTAATCACTTAGAATAGCTATCAAACATGCAAACCTTAGTTAACAATTCTAGCTTTTCTTAAGATTACGATTAGGACATCCATGAATCTAGTAATGGTTTACACTAAGTACACAACTATTCCATCATTCTGAAATTTTCCTATCACTAGGGTATATCCCTAGAAGGACTTAGGCAACTGCTAGTAACTAATCATAGACCTTATACTATCATCAATATGCAAATATAATTTCTGGGGAGGTAAGTTTGGATACAATTCGAAATCAGCTTAATGATCTTTGAACTGCATATCCAAATATTTCTCCACCCCTATCAGTTCGCAAGATCTTTAACCACTTACCTTAATGTTTTTCAACATTGCTAGAAATTCATGAAATTTCTCAAACATTTCAAATTTCTTTGCATAAGATAAAATCTAGAGTAGTCGTCTAAAGAACTTAACGATAACTCATATCCACCCCTGAAAGTACATCCATATATAGATGATATTACTTTCAAGTGGATATAGGCATACTGACTCTTTGCAGAGAATGATCTTGTCAAAACCACTATGAACAAGATGCAAATACCATAGATATATAAAATATGTGGTTGTGATCTTTCGATGACTTAGGTCTAGTTACATTAAAGAATTCTTAGAATAGTGCAAGTGGATCCTGGTCACAGAATACTAAACTCATATTCCATACTTTAACATACAGTTTGAATCCATTGACAGAAAATTGATATTAAACACTTGTGAAAGTTGAACAGTATTGTATTCTGGAAACAGAAATATAAAATTTCTATTTGGAATCTAAAATTTAAAGTGAAAGACTTAAATTTATGCCAAATATACAATGAATAATGATTCTAGCTTGGACCACCACTACTAATCTAACTCTAAGTATGATTGCCTAAAGTAAACAATTACAAGTAGGAGATTTCTAAGATTGAGGATTTATATCATTTCGGGATAGAATGTCGGGAATAGTCATCTATGCCATTCAATTTCATAAAAGAAAATAGAATGACATTATAAGTAGATGATTTATAAACCATTCATCCAATGATATACTATGTAGGCAAATTCAAAATGAATAAGCTAAGAGGAATAATTAAAGGATAATTTTGATTAAAATAAGAATCCAACGATGTCCCGGTAGGCAAGAGTCAAAGTTATTCTTATTTTACACGAAATTTACAACTATAATTAATAACAGAAAACAACATGGTTCAATATAAATTCACACACAATTCAGAAATTATTAAGCATTTAGAAAATAACAAAGACATGTGAAGATACAAAACTATCATATCTTAAATAATTTTCAAGGTTTCCAACAAACTGATACAGTGTCCCGGTAGGCGAGAGTCAAAGTATCATTCATTGAATAGAGTTGTCAGCTCATCTAAAATGGACATCATTTTAGCAACCTTTTATTCGATCAAAATAAGAATCCAACGTTGTCCCGGTAGGCGAGAGTCAAGGTTATTCTTATTTTTTGAGCTTCTACCATTGTTTCATACTTCGTAAATTTATCTCTAAGTAGTCACCGTAGGGGAGAGTCTAATAGAGGTGAAAACTTACAAAATACTTATCTTAAGAGATCGTTACGGTGTTAAATGTTTCAACGAATAACCATCCATTAGGGGGACGAAGTCTAGAGTCTCGAGGTTATATTAAAAATAAATTAACCATGTATGACCAACAATGGAGATCGAATATCCTTATAACTAAAGCTCATTATTTTAAAGAATTGTATTTTCATTCTAATATTTATTTTAATCTATTTATTTTAAATTTATTTATTTAATTAAAATTTCCAATTTAGAATAAAATTCTAAATATAAATTTTAATTTAATATTTATAAATTATATTTAGATTGATATGAAAATAAATAAATTATTTTCCATCTTAGTAATAATTATTTCAATAAATATTTTGAAAATTATTCAATTTAAGTTGATCCAAAATTTATTGAAAAATTAATTCTCAACTCAAATTTAATTTTCTATAAATATATCTGGCAAAATTCAAAAATCTAATGTATTTAATAATAAATACATTTTTAAAATTGCATAAAATAAAATAAAATAAATCCTTTAAAAATTACTCTAATTAATGTTGGTCCAAAATTAATTTTAAAAAAAAAATTCAACACAAATATAATTTTTCTATTTAATTAAATATTTAAAAAAATTATCAAATATTTAAGTATCATGATTAAAATCAACTTAAATATTAATTTTCTATTTAATTAAATATTACTAGAAAAATACTTCAAGCAAACAGACAATAACTATCTAGACTTTCATTGACTAATTTTTTTATTTTCTAATTATAATATATTTTAGTTCATTTGTTTTAATTAATCATTTAAAAGAAAAATATAATGATTTAAGTTGGTCTAAAATTAAAATAAATAATTTTCAACTTTAATCTATTTTTTAAGAAAAATTCAAAATTTTCCGCATTTAAATAAAAAATGCAATTTCGAATTAAAAAAAAAAAAGATTAATAAAATAAAATAAAATATATTTTAAAAATTATTCAAATTTAAGTTGTTCTGAAATTAAAATTTCAAACTTAAAATAATTTTCTATTTAATTAAATATTTCGAAAATAATAATATTTAAGTATCAAGAATGAAATCAACTTAAATATTTAATATTCAATTTAATTAAATGTATTAAATATAAGAATTAAATAATCAAGTATAAAATAAACTTGATTATTAATTCTAATTTAATACTAGTAAAAATATTTTTAATTAAGTTGATCCAAAATTAATAAATAATTAATTTTCAACTTAAAATATTTTTCTATTTAAATATTAAAAAATATAACTAGTAATAGAAATTACTATCTAGAATATATCTCATTAACTAAGTATTTTTCTAAAATTAACTTTAAAATATTCAATGAAAAATAAATTTCATATATTTTAAAGCTAATTATGTTGCTAATTCGATTTTAATTAGGTTAGACTAATATAATTAACCTAATACAATTATTTAAATAAGGCAAATGGACCTTCACAATTAGTGTGGTTCATGTGAGGGGGGGCTGGATTCGATATGTCGTACCCACTACTATCGGCCCCCTAACTCTCACACAAGGCCCGAAGGAGAGGAATTTAACCTTTAAATAAGTAATTTTTATTCATTGAATAAGCCCAATTCTAATTTGGGCCTAAATAAAATTACTTATGTGAAATTTAATTTTAGCAACCTAGTCCATTTAATTACTTAAAATTTAAATGGGCTTCCTATATGCATCTAAGCCCAAAAGCAAATATATATGCTCACACACGTCAAATGATTTGGATGGGCCCTATCATGTTACTAGGTTTACACAGATGAAAAAAGTAAAAAATTTACCTGTTACAAATTATTTATAGGATCTATTGACAATTGGACTATGATTAAAATCAGATCATTGGATCTGTCAACAAGTTAATCATAGCAATTTAGATCAAATAAATAATAGGTTTGTAAAAAAAATTTGAATAATAAAATAAAATAAATAATCAAACATTACAAACACAATATCCATGTAACAAATGTGAAATAAGATATTAATATAATTAAATTATTATTTTAAACTAACCAACTAAATTTTGAAAATTTAAGGATGTTAAAACCAACCTTAAATTTCTCATCAAAATTTAAAATTCAAAAATGAAAACTAATTTAAAATATCTAGGTTTATTTGAATTATTTTATCAAATTAAATTAAATATCAAATAAGATAAATGCTTTGAAAAAAAATATTTTCAATATCATTTTCTAATCTTATATATTAATAAAATCAAAATAATAAAATAAACCAATTTTAAAATAGATATGGTTAGGAAATTATTATTTTAAGAATAAAAATAATAAATAAATAATAATTTTCCTAATTATATGTCAAAATATCTTAAATTAAGCATTATTCAAATTTCGACAAAAATAACTAGTTTATTTAAATATTTAAAATACAATTTATAAATTTCTAATAAGTAAAATGATATAAAATAGTAAAATATCATTTTTCAAACTTATAATTTATAAACAATTAAATATTTAACAAAATAACAAATTTTTGAATTTGGAAATATTATGGTTAGAGTATCTATAAAAATATCTAGGTTAATTTCAAATTTATTAATTATTTAATTTATCATATAAGATAATTTTAATATAATATTTTAAATTAAAAAGATAAATATATATTTTAATTTAAAATATGCCCAATATTAAAATATCCAATCTTATAATTAAATAATAAATAAATATTAAAGAAATTAACAAATTTTTAAATTTGACCATAATTTAAAAAAAATAAAATAATCAATTTTCAAATTTAAACCTCAAAATATCAAAAAATTATTAATAATCTATTAAAAATTAAATATTATTAATTTAAAATTGATATTTAAGTTTAAATATTTTAAAAATAATATTTTATTCTGAAATAAGGGTTTGAAAATTCCAAAAAAATCGAAATTCAGGGAAAAATCCCACAAAAATCGCATTTGGGGTGTTACTGCCCAGGAGGGCTCCACATGCATCCCAGACAGGCTGCTAGCAGTCTTGGACGCACGCGCAGAAGCGCATCTGGGAAGGAATCCGCGCGCGGATGACCCTGCTAGCAGGGTGTTACGTGCGCATCATCCTGTTTGAACCCAGGTGCAAGCGGAGCTGACCGTGTCTTCAGACACGGAATATCCTAGCACGTGCGCGCGGATGCTTACCTTGTCCGAAGCCTAGACCGTGCGTCGTGCACCAACTCGACACCAATTCAACCCGAAACTTCAAAATTCATATCTTTCTCAATTTTTATCGGAATCGATTTTCGTAAAAAACCAAATTTGCTTAATTTTTCACAAGGAATCAAAATAAAATATTTTCAGAAAAAAAATAAAATTATTTTCATGGAAAAATTTCGTAAATACATACATTCATCAAATAATCACATAAACCAACATGAACACATCCAAATCAACATACAAACAATATTCATCGTTTTAAATTCATATTTCATGAAAGTAAATTATTACCATGGCTTTGAGGCCAGTTGTTGGAAATATTTTACCAGGATCTAGATTTACTAACATGTATGTTGAATTAACATCCTAAATATGAATTCTCTAAAATAATAAAATAAACACATAAGGGTTTTAGAAAACCTTACATTGGTTGCAGCAGAATAATATGACTCGTTCCGTTCATGATCTCTAGCCCTTGATTCCTTTTCTGTAGCAGAGCATTATCAAGATCTAAACCTGGATCTCTTTCTCTCCTTTGGGTTTGGTTACCACCGTCTTACTTACTATGATTGAGTACTTGACTTGCTATGTGTAGGCATGTCACTCATTCACTCAAGGTTTAAATATGGAAGAACAATGAAGGAGGTGAAATCTCTATAGAAGGAACTCTCTCATCTAGGTTTGGTTGAATAGTTAGGTTGACATTAATTTGATGAGTGAGAGTATCGTGTTCCTTTTATAGTGTTTCAACTAGGGCTTAGGGTTGAATTATATGAATTAAAAAAGAATAAAATATTGGGCGAAATTCCACACTTGGCCGTACACTTTAGTGAGCCAATTACTAGTTACAATTTTGCCACTTTTTTTCAACCACTTATTCTTCTTTTCAATAATACCATATTTTCCAATTCAATCCTTATAAATGCAAAAACTATTTATTTAATAATTATAATTAATTACTAAATAAAATTACCATTTATGTAATTTATTAATTAGACCATACAAAGTCTCTTAATTAACAAATTGACCCCAAAACCTCTTTTCTTCACAATTAAGCCCTTGCTTAGTGAAAATTCTTAAATAAGACATAGTCTAATTTAGAATTATAATTGATTAACTAAAATCAATTAACTGAGTCTGCAAGCAGTATTATCTCAACTAGTGAGGGGACCATGGGCCTATATAGCCGAGCTTTCAATAAGTAGATCTAGAATTTACCAAGTAAATTCTCAACTTATTAATTCTGCCTTGCTCCACTATAGATTTGAAATTAAATATACTATCAGTTATATAGAACGCTCTATATGTACCACGACATAGATACATTATGATTATCCATTATTATAATCCTAATAGTCAAGGATCCTCTATAGATGATCTACACTGAATAGGGATAAATTTACCGTTCTACCCTTCAATGTATTTTATCCTTAAAACACTGAGCTACCTATAAATGATACTTTAGTAAAATAATATAATTATTGAAATGAGGCCTCAATCATTTATCTCTATTCAGCCAAGCTCGAAGGAGATCATCGTTTCACTTCTAAATACCTATAGAAGCTATAGATTCTATATCTATGATTAGCGCTCCCACTCAATTGTACTACCATGTTCCCAAAATGTACGTATCATCCAGACCAAAAAGTAGGCTTAACTAACAGATCAAAGAACACAAATAACACTCTTGAGATCAAACCTAACCATGTCATGATTAAGATCCATAGACCTAAGATCAACCATTGATATTGACTTAGAAAGATATAACGGTAAGTTTAGAATATCTTATCTAAGATCAATATCGGTCCCTTCCAATGTATACCCCATACATCCGATACTGGTAAACTTTGCCAATGCCCTGGAAAGGACATAACACTTATCCAAGGTGTAAGCATATCTATCGCTGATTATCATGCCAATCTATATCCAGTGAACTGACAAATTAGGGAATTAAACTTTCGAACATATAATCATGATTATATTCCATTGAATTTATACATTAAACATAATCATGAAATAAATCATGTGAACCATGCAACATAAAAGTGATTTTTGATCTTTATTAATTAGTAAATCTGATTATATTGAAATAGATTTTATTTAGGGCACAAAACCCAACACACATCACAGTACAACTAAATTAAAAATTCATTTTTAACCTCTGTAGGTGCAAGTACTTCTGTTGTGCCCCTTGGCATTACACTTGCCACAATTTTGTGGTATGATGATCCTTTCACCATTACAAGCAGTTCGGTTTGACTTAATTCTTCCAACCTTTTTCTTCTTGGGTTGCCCTACTGGTTGCTTCTCAACAAGCACTCCAACTGTTATGTTCTTTATGTCATCAGGAAATTCCCAATCATCCTCGTCACCAACTGGCATAATTGTACCTTTATGTGTGCTCTTCCAATATTCTGTTGTGTAATATGGCGAGCATAGTGTGTACATGCTAATACTTCGTTGCTGAGCTACAACACATGCTTGAGGACAAGGAAACTTCATGCATTGGAATCAGCTGCAAGTGCAAGTTTATTCATGCAAGTCCAATACGCCACCGGTCTCAACTATTCCTCCAGGGTGAACCTGCAACGTGTAAGGTCCACATGTGCCAACGTTCAAATATCGAGATTTTTCAAATTGCAATGCCAAGTCCTCCTCCATTTCTGGTGTTAGGGTCTTCGTCCACTTGTCAGCTTTTTCTTTTTGTGTAGCAAACCACTGTTGGACTTTGGACCTCAGAAATGCTACAGCAGTAGTGATCAGGAAGCCTCTTGCGTCCTTAGTTGTGTTGTTGAAGCTCTCAGCCCAGTTGCTCATCATTACATTGTAACGTACCCCTAGAAAGTACGACCGAACCCATTTTTCAAATCCAAATTTTTCAAGATATTGGGCACCCACAACATTCATTGCCTGAATGTTCTCAAATTCTCTATGAAACTCTGAATTTGAATACGTGTAGGCACATGTGTAAATGTGATTCGTGAAGACGCCAGTCTTGAACTTGTGGCTGGCGTTCATAATAATGTACTGGTAGCATGCACCGTGGTGTGCATCAGGGAACACGATCTCTAAAGCATGAACAATGCTTTGATTCCTATCTAACACAAATGCTAAGTTCTCAACATCACAAATCATTTCTTCAAATTTCTCATAAAATAGGTCCTAGAATTGTAGTTTTCACCGTCAACTATAGCGAAAGCTATCGAAAAGATATGACTCCTTGCATCTAGTGCCACTGCACACAACATTTGCCCACCATACCTAGTCTTCAAGAAAGACCCATCAATGCATACAATAAGTCGACAAAACCTAAACCCCCGGATACAAGGACCTAGAGAGAAGAAACAATTCTTGAAGCGACCATCCTTTACCACAAAATCCGTGATGGTAGCAAGA
The DNA here is from genome assembly GCF_029168945.1 of Cannabis sativa. Lineage (NCBI taxonomy): Eukaryota > Viridiplantae > Streptophyta > Magnoliopsida > Rosales > Cannabaceae > Cannabis > Cannabis sativa. The sequence continues at coordinate 60,419,933 of NC_083604.1, forward strand.
TTTATCAACTTTAGCATGTGCATGTAACTAGGTAATTTCAAGTATGAATCTTCAGGTGTACCCTGAGCTAGGTGTAGTGCCTTGTCTCTGTACCTTCATGCCTAGGACCACTAGCATTGGTCCCTCTAGCATCACTAGGACCACTAGCATCATTAGTCTCTCTAGCATTATTAGGACCTGTACTATCAGTGGTTCCTCTAGCATTACTGGTTTTTCCTGGACGACTACTACTAGTACCAGGTGTTTGGCAATTTTCTCTACAGGGAATTTTCTTATGTGTAGGTGGCCTGGGTGGTATTTGGTACGATAGTGGAGTCAGGTTCAAAGCTACAGCAGCAGAGACCTCTGTACCTTCGTCGTCTCTTACGTCACCATTGCCCTCAACATAACATCAGGGTCTGGACCATCAAGAAAACAATCAATGAAGGGCATTTGTGCTACAATATCAGCACTTGACATCATAGTGTTTAATTCACGTAATACATCTGCAACCAACACCTCTGAATTTGTTTCTAGAACAAAACTTTCAACCTCGCTACGAGTGTCCTTAACAAAACTTGGTGTGGGACTAGGATCGACACGAACATTCTTATTTAACAAAGTCACAAATAAGGGAGTAAATTCATCTGGCTTCTTCGCAAGTGTAGACAAAAAGTACCTTGCACGCTTATCATTTATAATAACTTCAGGGTGATACATTAAGCCTTTCATGTTCTTGTAATTTACTTCTAATTTCAAGTCATACTGCACTTTGTCAACATCCAGTTCTTCATACAAAAGATCAACCAAACCTGAGTAGCTTATGTTCAAATCAATGTCAAATGTCAAATTTTTTCCTCGGTTAAAAACCCAATGTCTACCCTCAAGCTCCCAAACACTATTATACATAACAAACGCATTAACAGATGAACCTATCACATACATTGAAAAATTACAATTACAATTTAGAACAAAAATCTCACTGGAAAGTTATCCAAATTCTTGAAAATACAATAAATTTGTACACCATCGCGCCCAAATTGGACCACCATCGGCCCCATATCGGACCCCGTCAAAAAATAAAGTCCCAAAACCATGTTGGACTGAAAATGGGCCAACCATCGGACCCCATCGGGTCCCATTGGACACGATCAAAAAAATTACCCCGAACCCATTTTTACCCCCTGATCGGACACCCATCGGACATAATCGGGCTCCATCGAACCCAGCCAAAACAAATCGTCCCAACCCATTTATCGACCCCCCATCGGACACACCATTGGCCCCTAATTGGGCCCATCAGACCATATTAAAAAAATTGCCTCGAAACCCATTTTTTGGACCCCCATCGGGCCTTTATCCCTGTCATCCCATTTTCACAGTGTATTGAACCACCATTGGATGGGCATCAGACCTCATCGAACCAGGCGTAAAAAAAAGCAAAAACCAGGAAAAATGCAATATTCACAAACAGCAAGCATTACAATACACAAAACAGCAAAATAATTGTAACAACTCACAGATCAAGTAACAAAACAATATTCTAAACTAAATATAACAACAATAAATAAGATTAAAAAAAAGAATTATTTACCCGTTGATGCTTCGTATATAGAAGCTTGTAGTGTTGTAGTGTAGAAAATGAGTGAAGAGAAGAAAACAAAATTTGTTGTGGTGGTGGAGTAGAGGTTGGGTGGGAAGAAAAAGAAGGAATATGGAGAGAGAGAGTTGATGTAAATGGGGAGGGTATTTTGGAGATAACACTTAAGTTGTCATATGCTACAAATATTGGTAAGTATAAGTTTAGGGAAAAATATTTAAGGTAATGTAAGCATGTTTAGTCAAATTTCCCAAATAAAAAAAAAACCCTAATATAATATACATATATTATTGATACATTTATCATATATAAAAAATGGAAAATTGTTGAAATTTTATTTTAGTAATTTTTGAGTGATTAAATTAAATAATTTGATTAATTTACAGAATAATAACAATAAATTGTTTGAACATAAATAGAATTTAATCCAACATAAGTTTTCAACGTTGTTTTGTCTCCTTTACTATCATTTTGTTTGGAGATTTATAGTTTCTTTATGCAACTTGGGTGTTGTTTTTTTTAGGTTTTTCCATTCATTATAATAATAGTGTTTATCACTTTTGTTGCTTCTGATATTAGTTTTAGGCTATTTCTATAATCGACATGGTTTGGCTGTTATTTGGTCCTTTCTTTTGGGAGATATGTCCAGCTTCGTTTCTGCATGACCCGTGGGCTTTGTCCCTCTAAACCAATAAGTATTATTCTTCTGAAAATCATTTCAGATATCCTATATTTACAAAGCCATACAATTTAGATAAAATTAATTAGTAAGTTCTAAAAAAATATAAAAATTAATTGACTAATACAAGAATAGACCCCCTCTTAACCAATTATTGCAATCTTGAAGTATTTTACTTTAATAATTTGATTCCCTTCATCTTTATAATGTCCTACTTAGGAAAGTCACATGGTTTAAACATTGAACTTTATAATGACTTTGTAATCCATAAAATGATTTCATAAAAGATTTTGATGATTTAGAACTTAAATTCATGATAAATATCAATTAAACTACTAATATATGCATTTCAAACTGATCTGGACCTTATTTTCGGACTTTTATTGTGATCTTTTGTATTTTTTCACATATGAAACACTGACAATTGTAGATTTTTGATTAAGCTCAATGGGACCTTAAAAATCAATGAGTTTATGGAAAAAAAAATGATTTTTCTTGCTTGAGATGAATCGATGGGTGCTCAATGTCATTCTTAGAAGATACATACGTTTTAATTTGTGTTTTTATTTGTTAGAGGTGATGCATTTTTCTTTTAAAAAAATGAGTATTTTTTTGATATCTGGATGTTGGATATTTTATAAAGGGATTTGAGAAGTGTAAAGGTTAAAACCACGACCAAAATATGGGTTGTATTAAAGTTGAGTATATTTTCAAGCTTTAATACATATCTCTTATATATATATAAAATTCACCTCAAGCATTCATTCAAGTGAAAAATTGTGCCTCTCTAAGGAATATAAATAATCATGAAAAAAATCCAAAAAGTAAAGTTCAGATTAGTTAGAAATGTATATATTAGTGTTTTAATTTATATTTATAATGAATTTAAGTTATAAATTATCAAATTGTAATTAATTTTGTGTAATATCCATGAAGATATTAAAAAAAGTAGAAGAAGAAAAATGGAGAGAAATGAAGAGATGAAAAATTATAGAAGAGAAAATGAGAAAAGTGGGTGGTGACTGGTGAGGGTGGATGAAGAAAGAGAGAGAGCGAGGTAGTTTTGAAAATATTAAAAGAAGGAAAAGCATATTTTGAGAGAGATATGATATATTATGTGATATATTTTTTATATGAGATGACATATGAAGAATGAAAACTCAACTTTTTTTCTATTCTTCATGTGACAGTTTTTTCTATTCTTCATGTGACAACATAACTAAAGAAAAGTCCCACATATTGCCACAATCAATTTTATACTAATGATTCATCTTATATCCAAAATAACTCTCTCATAATATCTTGAAACACTTCTTATGCTCTCTCTTTCCCTCTTCTCTCGTCTCTTTCACTATTAAACCTCCAATGGCACCCATTAAGTCACAAAAAATGTTCACATTTCCTTAAAAATACCTACTCTAACAAGAAAATAAAAGTTGTTGAAGGATATACCCTGATTTTTGTTGTTTGTAATCTTCGAGGAAAGACTTTTTGGATAAGTCATTTTCTTTAAAATTTATTGATGGATTTTTTTTTGTTTGCATATATTTTTGTGTTTTCAAACAAATTTGTGCTTGTCTTTGTGGGTTCAATTGATTTTTGCATATATTTTTTTATCTGCATTTCTTCTAACACTTTAAGGTATTTTGTGCGATTTAGTTTAATGGGTTTGATAATAATTTGATGAATGCTCGAAAATAGCATGATATCTAGGTTAGTGATGAGCTCGATAAAGCTTGATGTCGTTGTATTCTTTTATATAGGTTCGATAGAGCTCATTAAAATCTCAAATGAATTTTGTTTTCTACATATGCTTGATAAGCTCGATAGGGCTCAATGTTGGCTTGATGGGTTCAATTTTTATTTTTTATCTAAGTTTATGGGGCTCAATGTACACTCAATCGAGCTCATGGTAAAACATTCAGAAATCAAACATATCGAACCTCTATTGAGTTTAATTGAGCTCAAGATAAAACATTCAAAAATAAAACCTGTCAAACCACCATTGAGCCCTTATTGAGATGTTATCAAACTCATGTTCAACCTTGGAACACAATTTTCTGAATTTATCAAGCTGTTATTGAGCACCTATTGAATTTTTATCAAATTTTTATCGAATTTGTTTACCGAGATTTTAAGAAACTAAAAATTTATAAAAATAAAGCTAAAGACGAAATAATTAGAAGATGAAGAACAAATGTATTTTTACATGGTTCATGCGTTAATGAACCTTAGTCCACGAGACAGTTTTAAAAGCTTTTAGCTATGCAGTTTTTACAGGTTCATATGCTTTTTTCAGTTTGTGAACCCATTGCATGGATGAGATAATACCATATTTATTGGTAGCCATGCTTATTGGTATAGATACGAGTCGTACTAGGGTTTATTGTAGAGAAAAGTCCATTGATGGGGTAAAAGACATTAATTTAACATTCTTGTAAGTTATCAGCCTGGGTAGGTGAAGCCCAATTGTAAAAAGCAGTCTGTCGTACCATGCATGGTACTATTGACAATGACAATAGGTGTTATGCACCGTTGTTGGGAAAGAAAATGTCAAAGTAGTGGTGCGTTCCACAAAAGGTAACCATCTTTTTATTGTGAGCCTTTCTAAAATATGGCAGAGGGGGACAAGTCTCTAGATTCCTTGGGATCCCCTCAGAGAGGCACCATGTAAGCATCATTCAGGACTATATGCTGTCTCGGGTCCTCTTTCCACTTCCATTTTTGGATGACCCTTGGTGGTGTCTCGGTATGCTTTGAGAAATTACCGTACATTTCATTGGTCAATAGTGGCATAATCGTTGTCTTTGAGAAGCTCATGAATCTAGAGTATTACGTGGAATCTGGACTTATTTTTGCCAAGGAAAAAGAATACTTGGCAAATCTTCTTGGACCAAATGACAGGCCCAAAACTCATTAAACCTTGGATATATGCCACATGTCTTCCATTTGGAATTTTGAATAATATTTAACCCTAAGCCTTCATTTTCTCGAGAGTTGTGGAGGCTGTCCGCATTGATCTATGTTTTCCATGCAATCTGAATCTAGCCACCCGACTAGAATTTTCGTATTCTGGTGTCACTGGACATGTGACACCATATGGCTGATGTGTGGTGATTACTTGAGTCTCGTGGGTGTGTGATTCTTAGGATATTGCACTGATAGTAGGTGCATGTCAGTGCCCTCATCGAGGCAAATTTTGTCACTATGAGAAAACCCTTCGATTTTACCGTCTGCCTTTGATGCAACTGTTGGTATTTCTGTTGGGTTTTGTGCCCTAAATAAAACCCATTTCAATATATAATCAGATTTAATTAATAAAGATCAGAAATAACATTTTATGTTGCATGATTCGCATGATTTATTTCATGATTGTTTAATGTATAAATTCTATTAAGTCCAGAACATATGTATCTGTTCATAATTATAGTGTTGTCAGCACAGTGGAATATAATCATGATTATATGTTCGAAAGTTTAATTCCCTGATTTGGCAGTTTACTGGATTTAGACTAGCATGATAATCAGCGATAGGTATACTTACACCTTGGATAAGTGTTATGTCCTTTCCAGGACATTGGCAAAGTTTACTAGTATCGGATGTATGGAGTATACATTGGAAGGGACCGATATTGAACTTTGATTAGATATGATAATTTTACCGTAATATCTATTCAATACAATATCACCTAGTTGATCCTAGATCAAATGATCTTAATCCTGACATGATTAGGTTCGATCTCAAGAGTGTTATTCGTGTTCTTTGATTTGTTAGTTAAGCCTACTTTTTGGTTAGGGTGATACGTACATTTTGGGAACACGGTAGTACAATTGAGTGGGAGATAGATATGGAGTCTATAGCTTCTATAGGTATTTAAAAGTGAAACGATGATTTCCTTCGAGCTTGCTAAATAGAGATAAATGATTGAGATCTCATTTTAGTGATTATATTATTTCACTAAATATCATTTATAGGTGGCAAGTGTTTTAAGGATAAAATACATTGAAAGGGTGTAACGGTAATTTTATCCCTATGCAATGTAAATCACCTATAGAGGATCATTAGTTATTGGGATTATAACAATGGATAATTAATAGCGTATCTATATCGTGGAAGATATAGAGCATTCTATATGACTGAGAGTGCAATTCCAAGTTCTATGAGTGGATGCAATGAGGAATTAATAAGTTAGTTGATTTACTTTGTAAATTCTAGGACGGTTTATTGGAAGCTTGGTTATATAGGCCCATGGTCCCCATACTAGTTGAGACAAACTGCTTGTAAGACTCAATTAATTGATTTTAGTTAATCAATTATAATTCTAAAATTAGACTATGTCTAGTTTATGAATTTTTTACTATGTTATGGCTTGATTGTGAAGAAATAGTGTTTTTGGGTTTACTTGTTAATTAAGAGACTTTATGGAGTCTAATTAATAAATATTATAAATGACAATTTTATTTGATAGTTATTTTAATTGTTAAATAAATAGTTTTGGCATTTATAGGTTGAATTGGAAAATATGGTATTATTGAAAAGAAGAATAAGTGATTGGAAAAAGTGGCAAAATTGTAACTAGTAATTGGTCTCATTAAAGTGTACGGCCACATGTTATTTTTGCCCAAGATTTTATTCTTTTTTAATCCATTTAATTTAACCCTAACCCTATTGAAGAATAGTATAAAAGGAATGCTATGGTCTCATCATCCAACTAATGCCTCCAAATCTAAAAACCTAGATGAGACCTCTTCTTTCTTCTTTCTTCTTCAATTCGAAACACTAAGCCTTTCTTCACACTAAATAATTTCAGCCATTAGTGATAGAGTGAGTGCCCACACACATCAAGTAGTATCTCAATCATGGTATGGAAGACTGTGAAGAATCCAATCAACAAGAAGGAGAATCGGGCTCAAGAAGGAGAGAAAGAGATCCAGGTTCAGATCTTGATAATGCTCTGCTACAGAAAGGAATCAAGGGCTAGAGATCTGAACGGAAGGAGTCATTATATTCCGCTGCACCCAATGTAAGGTTTCCTAAACTTTATATGTGTTTATTTTATTATTTTAGAAATTCACATTAGGATGTTAATTAAACATACTTTTTAGTAAATCTAGATCCTGGTAAAATAATTCCAACAACTGGCTTCAGAGCCATGGTAATGATTTACTTTCATGAAATATGAATTAAAACGATGTTTGTGTGTAATTTGGATGATTTCATGTTGATCTGTGTGTTATTTGATGATTGATTGATGTTTGTGAAATTTTTATAAAAAATAATTGAATTTTCATTCTGGAATTATTTTTGTGGGATAGTTTGGAAAAAATTAAGCAATTCACTTTTTTTACAGAACTTAATTTTAATTTTATTTGAATTAGTTATGATTTTTTTAAATTTTTTGGAAAAATCGGGAGTGGTGACACACCCTTGTGCGTGCTACTCGCAGCACCTTTTATGCGTGAAACCAGCCCCTTGCGCCCAAGTTTGTGCGCCTGGATGGTATGCGTACAACTTGCAATTTTTTTGTTTTTCTTCGATTTTTCATTCTATTTCATGGAATTAACTTCCGATTTTTTGTGTAGTTTTGTATTTAATTTTTACTTTCATATTTCAAATCTAATTATCAGAATTAAACTAATTATTTTTTAAAATTAATTTAAGATATTAGTGATATTTGAATTTAAAATAGGTAAAAATCTATCTTTTTTGCTTAATTATCTATCTTATTTTTAAAATTTGATTATTTTATCTTATTTTAAATTTAAGGTTTGATATTTATTTGTTTTATTATTATTTAATTGACCTTATTTAAATTTAAAATAAGATTATTTTAATCATGATATTTTGAATAGAAATAGAATATTATGCTAACTTTTAAATTTTGTTATTTTTTTATTATTTAAATTAAATTATAAAATCAGAAAAATGATATTAAATTATCATTTTATTTTATTGAATATTTAATTTTTTAAAATAACATGAAATTTGAAAGATAGTTAGCATTTTTTTTTAAAAAAGATATTTAGGTTAGTTGAAAACTAATTTTTCAAAATTATAGGTTTAATTTTAATTTTATTTATTTATTTATTTAATTATTTATTAATTTTTTACTGAAAAAAAATTATTTTCTTATTATTTATTTATTTTCGGATTTTTTTAAATAAATTAAATTAAATCTAAAATTAAATAAACCATATATCCAACTATCCAACTTGTTGTAGGAGTATGTGTTTTAGCTTGTTTGTAAGTTTTATAAAACCTATTATTGCTTGATCTAAATTGCTATGGTTAACTTGTTGACAAATCCAATGATCTGATTTTAACCCATGGTTCAATCGTCAATAGGTCAAGTAAATAATTTGTAACTAGTAAATTTTACATTCTTCTTTCATCTGTGTATGACCTAGTAACATGATAGGATCCATTCAAATCTGTATGCTTGTGTGAGCCTATATGTTTGCTATTGGGCTTAGATGCATATAGGAAGCCCATTTAAGTTTTACTAAGTTAATGGACTAGGCTGCTAAAATAAATTTTGACATAAGTAATTTTATTTAGGCCCAATTAGAATTTGGCTTAGTCAATGAATAACAATTATTTATTTAATGGTTAATGTTGTTGAAGGAATTTCACAACACCAAAAATAAATAATAACAATAATAATAATAATAATAATATGATGAACAAGTGCGAGTATTCAACCTAGAACGGCGAGTACTCGAACTGGGAACACAAATATTTAACAAAAAATGGAAAATACAAAGAACACGAAGGAGTATAGTGGTTTAGTCAGATCACGGTCTGCTTAGTCCACTGTTGCAAAGATTCTGTAGGTCTCCAATTTCACGGCAGATCACTCCTTTATATACAAAGCAAGTGTCTGATCATTTACACAAGGACTGCATTCATTGTCAATCCTTTTGTACATTGATTTACAATAGTTAAGCTAAAATAACGTAAACGTTAATAAATAAAGAACAATTTCTATTCACTAAATACAACAACGTATGCGACTTCTAAGGTACGAGTTGGCTGTTCATATTCTTGCGTAAGCTCGTGGACTTAGAATACACCTAACATTTTAGTTGAGTCTAAGATGTCTGCGTTCTTGTATAGTCGCATTTACGGACATCGTATAATGAGCTGATAGAGCCAAGACGTGTGAGTCTATATTGGTTTATCGAGGCTGTTGGGTCATCAAGACCAGCTCGCGCTATAGAGAATCGATCTCTACGTTTTCGTAGGAGGATCGAGAGGATATTCGCATATATGTTGGTATATGCAAGTTAAATCCGTTCCTTGGTCCTATATAATGCGAGTCACAAGAATGCGACTAGGCTTGGTCATATTCGCATCATCTCGCCTGAGTTTAGCTCAGGCGATGTTTAAACTCAAGGAGTCTCTCATGGACATCTCAGCTTTCCTTGGGGAAATTTAGTATACGTGTCCTTCAAACAGGAGTCTGGTCTTGAGTTTCTAGGTGAGAAAAATCTCACTATAACACATGCCCCTAGTTTCGCGACTTGACAGGTGCGGTCATGAGGGAAACTATACGCGAGAGACAGGTGAAAGGTTGTCACGAGGTGGTGACCATTGGTTGTCCCATCAAGGGTTTCGAAAAATGACGGCTGTAATTATTTCGTTTTATCCTATTTATGGTGCCACGTCACGAGACTCTTCGATTTTTGTGTAGACGTGCCCATGGCTGGCCGTTGATGGGATGACCTTACGCATTCCCGTTGCCATGTGTCACAATCCCAATTTATTAGGGGTATTGGTATTTAAGCCTCCTGATACGAAACGATTTCTTACTTTCCCTCTCATTTTTATTTTCTCCATTCACCCGAAGCTTTCAAAGGCAAAAAACCCCCCCTTTTCAAACAAATTTTTGTTCTTCCTCTTTTGAATCGTCAAAGTTTCTTGGAACGATCGAGACTATTTACAGAGAGGAGCATCGAATCCCAAGGTTAGTCTTTCAAATCTTCTTTTGAATTCTGTTTCTGGGTTTGAGAAAAAGCTTTGCATTTCTGAATGTCTTTAAACTTTGGAAAAAGGGTTGAAAATGCATGCTTAGTTGTAGGAAATACACATAGAGTTTTACTCCCTTGTTAGAACGGGGTAATCCCCAGGAGAAAACAGACCTGTAATTGGCATAACCGCCAATTCAGGAAGAATACTTTGAATATTCGCATCTTTTTGATTGCTTATCTCTAGAATACTCGCGGGTATTTTGGATGAGCATCTCGAATACTTGCATAACTGCTGCCTTTAGGATTTCTAGAGACTTTATCGCTTTTACCCGTTGTTTAGAATTTAGGGTTTTCTCTATATTCTCAGTATATTTTGTTGTGGGAATACTGGTTAAGTCTTTCAAATGGTGGGTGTGTCGCCGTATTCCAATGATCACACGTGCAATCGCATGTTCCTTGAGGTACTGCGATACACCCAGCCATTTGCGACATACGCTAGCGTTCCCTTTTCCCATTCAACCGTATATTTTGACTAGTAGCTTTGCTTGAAACAGTGAGGTGTTTCCGTTAGCCCAAGGTTTATGCGAGAAAGGCATGCCCCTTGAGATATAGGAGATTCCTCTACTGTTTCTTGAGATATACCGCTAGTCGGATATGCGTGATATACTCGCAGGTTGTGATTGGTTAGATTTCTCGAAACGGTGGGTGTTTCCCAGTAACTTCAGGGTTATGCTCGAAAACGCATGCCCCTTGGGTCACTGGGTAACTCTCAGCCGTTTTTTGAGATATTCTTCTAGTCGCACACTTGCAATTTTATGCCTCGGTGGGCTGGTTGGGTTTTCGCGGAAACCCGAATTAGCCTTCCAAGGAAATCGTGAATTTTTTTTTATGCGGGTGAGGTCACTTGTATTGTTGTCGCACATTCACCACACTGAAAAGATCTTCTATCTTTCAAATGAGCGACTTGTCGAACAACCAGATGTTTGGCTCTGGAGGTAATGCTTTCGATGGTGACCAAGACCAGGAGGATAGCTTCATCCCGACCTCGATCTCAGAAGTGGAGACTCCAATTGCCGGAGATGCGGAGCTGGGCCTGTTGTCCTCCGCAGTTATAGAAAGGATGGTTCAGGAGTTCGTTGAACCAGTGACCATCGAGATTCGTGATAGCGAGTCTACGGTGTCAGCTCGTGAATACCTTGTTCATTCCAGGCATGCTCCTGATGCTGAAGTCGAGGAGATGGGCGAGGACTGGGAGGCTCCAGAGTGCGAGTCAGAGGAAGAGGAGGATGCAGAAGAGAGCGGGACTGACTCAGTGGACAACACTCAACTGGACGAGCCCTTCTCATGCGAGGATTCGGTTTTGCGAGTCACCAAGTCCGACCTAACCACCTTTACAAGGTTAAATCTGCTACGCCTTAGTACCATGCATCCTCGTCCTACCCAGAGACCGCATCTACCTTTCACCAATCTTGTGATAATACCTATAGAGAATGTGGTTGTTTCTCTACCCATTCTCCGCTGTGGGGTATCACTTCCTTTTCACCCATTCATCGCTGCTATTCTTAAGCGATATGATGTATCCCCCTTTCAATTAACCCCAAACAGTTATGCATAGCCCTCGGGTTTTATGCGATGTACATGGAGTATGCACATAAGGAGCTTTCGATGGAGGACTTCAGCTACTTTTATGACATAAAGAGCGTGGGCCTTCACAACGGCTTCTATTGCTTCAGTAAATGGGCTACTTCTGAAATCAACGGGGTGGAAGGCATGGTTTCCAATATGGGGGATTGGGAATCTAAGTGGTTTTACGTGTTTAAAGTACCAGGAATTAGGACTGATTTTAATCGTTGACCTAGTACGTCGCACACTTTAACACTTAGTTAATTTTCATGTTACCTTGTGGTATGATCTAACACGCTCTTCCTTACTGTTTCCAGATAGACCGGCTCGACCTGTATTGGACTCGGTTAGCAGTGAAATCGTTGAAGTTCTCGGTTGCCTCCCTATTCAAGATAGCGACTGGCGATTACTGTGCACGACCTTGAAGCTGCGAGAGCACAAGTTAATTCCAGAGAACGCCAACCTTCATCGGGAGCCAGTATACAAGGAGCCGTCTGAGAAGCAATAGGAGAAGATAGAAAAACGTCTTTCTAAACAGACCTCTCGACCAACATCAGGTAACATATCGCATATGTGGTATAGATATATAAGTCATTGTTTATATTTTAACTTATCTTTTCTTGTCTTTGTAGAAATGACTTTTCTGAAGCAAGCTCCTATTCTCAATCGCAAGCTGAAGACTGGAATAGCGACGACTTCTCCTGTTAGTTCCTCAGAAAAGGAAGAGTGACATCAGGATTACTCCAGCTGCTGATACGTCCAAGAAGCTGGCGAGGCCCTCACAAGACAAGGGGAAGAAAGTCGTGATTGATCCAGCTGTTCGAGCTCGCGATTTCCTAGTTCTTCAGGAGAAGTTCGTGAGTGAGGAGTTCAGGTCGAAGGTTGAGAGGACTCCCTCTGAGGAGCTTATGCCTCGATTTGCAGAGTTGGCTTCGCAATTTATGACTATGTTTTTGAAGGCCATCGTTGCTGGTTCTAAGGAAGTCGAGCTTTTAAAGAAGCAGAATGTCCAGCTTCAGGAGAACGTCAAGAAGCTGAAGCAGGAAGCGACTAACAAGGACAAAGAGCTCAAGGAATTCTGTAAGCAAGTTGAACTTGAAGCCAAGAAATCTAAGGCGAAGATTGAGGAAATGTCTCGCGACTTGGAGGCCGAGAAGGAGAATGGAAAGAAGCAGTATGACCAAGCAGTCTCTGACTATATATATACAACTCTTTCCAAGATTCTAGACTTCGACTTCTCGATCCTTGGGGCAGAGGCGGCTGAGATGGCTGAGGCTTTTCGAGCTATGTCACCTACACAGACCCAAGGGGGTGGGGGAAATCTTTTTCCCGAGGACGTTGATGCTGCGAATACTAAAGAGGTTGCTGATGAGGCTGCCAGTAAAGTCGCAGATGAATCCACTACTCCAACTGCCCCTATCGCTCCCAATGCTTAGTTTACTTACTTTATGAATATTTTGCCAAACTTTTTAAGCGGTACGCGGGTGCTCGCGATTTGTACTTAGACAAATTTCTCTTTATGGTTTTTAATATTTTGAACAACATATATCACTTCAGGGATATTTATTTATGTTATCATACTCGCAGTACACGGCTACTCGCGCCTTTTGCTATTTCGATTGCGGTATTATTTACAGCTTGGTGTAAAAAAACGCTAAGGTAAAATGAATTTTTTTTTTAAAACTCGAGAAAAATTTAACTTTTATAAAGAACAAGTTAATCAATAGTACAAAGTGAGTGGGCTATATACCCCTATACTTAGAACATTTATATAGATAAATTAACTAAGTATATATACATAACGAGTACATATGATACAATGCGAGTACTATTGATAATAAAATTTCAAGCTTTCGCCATTCCACGCTCTTTGGATTGCAGTCCCATCGAGTTCTACAAGTTGATATGTTGCGTTACCAATCTTCTCAGTCATGAGGTATGGTCCTTCCCAATTGTCTCCAAAAACCCCATGCGCTGGGTTTTTCGTGTTTGGCATGACTTTTCGAAGAACCAAATCCCCTACTCGCAGAATTCTCTCCTTGACCTTAGAGTTGAAATACCGTGCAATTCGCTGCTGATAAGCCGCATTTTTCAAGTGAGCCTGATCGCGCTTTTCTTCTAAAAGGTCGAGGTGAAACAACTGTTTTTCTTCGTTCTGGACAATGTTGAAAACATCTCTTCGCAGGGAACCTGCCCCAACCTTGACTGGTACCATGGCCTCGCATCCATAGGAGAGCGAGAAAGGAGTTTCACCAGTCGTTGATCGGGGGGTTGTGATATATGACCATAAAACTTGCGAAAGTTCTTCTGGCCATACCCCTTTACATTTTTTGAGTTTTCCTTTGATGGTATGTTTGATTATCTTGTTGACGGCTTCTATCTGCCCATTGCTCTACGGGTAGGCGACTGCTGGAAATGCCTTTTTAATTCCTAACTCATCGCACAATTGTCGCATTTCCTTACAATCGAATTACTTTCCGTTGTCTGAGATGTGTTTGTAAGGGATGCCAAATCGACAGATTATGGAGTTATAGACAAACTCGCGCAGTTTGGCTGCTGTAATAGTTGGAAGTGCCTTTGCCTCAGCCCACTTGGTGAAGTAGTCAACCGCGACCACGCCGTATTTGACTCCGCCTTTTCCCTTAAGTAACTCCCCTATTAGGTCGATGCCCCAGACCGCGAAGGGCCAAGGACTCGTGATGGAGTGCAACTGGCTCCAAGGTTGATTGATTTATGTGGCTATCCGCTGCCACTTGTCGCATTTCTTTGCGAAGTTGAAAGCGTCTTGTCGCAGTGTCGGCCAGTAATACCCTTGCCGCATGATTTTTAAGGCAAGACGTATGGTTTCCGCAGATACCACTGTGTACTTCTCTTAAGATATAATTGTTGGAAATTATTTTACCAGGATCTAGATTTACTAACAAGTATGTTGGATTAACAACCTAATATGAATTCTAAAACAATGAAAATAAACACATATAAAGTTAGAAAACCTTACAGTGGGTGCAGCGGAATAATATGACTCCTTCCGTTCAGATCTCTAGCCCTTGATTCCTTTCTGTAGCAGAGCATCACCAAGATCTGAACCTGGATCTTCTTTTCACCTTCTTTGATGTAGAAATTCCATAGTCTTACATACTATGATTCAGATACCACTTGATGTGTGTGGGCACTACTCATCTCACAAGGATTTCGAAATTTCTCTCGTTTTCTCTCTTGAATTTCGTGGCTTATGCCTTCCAAGAGAAGAGAACAAAGGTTTCTTTATATAGGGAGAAGGGAGAGCACAACTTTCCAAATAAAACAGTTTCCTTAATTATTGTGTAATCAATTAACTGCCTTATTTAGTGTGATCCACCACTTTCCTATTTTTGCTAGGCTTTGATTAGCAATTACATGGCAATTAAAATTGAAAATAATAATTGAGAAACACACAAAGAGGTGCCGGCCATAGGGTGAAATGGGCCTCACTTGGATTTTGCAGTTTCCTCAATTTTATTTCAATTTCTCCAAAAATGCCATTTTTCCAATTCTAATCATTTAAATGTCAAAACTAATTATTTAAAAAATAGATTATTAAATAATATTTTCATTTAAAATAATTATTAATTAGACATACAAAGTCTCTTAATTAATAATTAAACCTAGAAACCCTTTTCTTTTCGATTTCATCCTTAAACTGTGAGAATTCATAAAGTAGACTTAGTCTAACTTTTAGAATTATAATTGATTAATTAAAATCAATTAACTGAGTCTTACAAGCAATATGGTCTCAACTAGTATGGGGACCATGGGTCTATATAACCGAGCTTCCAATAAGTCGAACCGAATTTACCAAGTAAATTCCCTAACTTATTAATTCCTCATTGAATCCACACTTAGAACTTGGAATTGCACTCTCAGTCATATAGAAACACTCTATATGTTCCACGATATAGACACGTCATTAGTTATCCATTGTTATAACCCTAATGTGATCAATGATCCTCTATATAGATGATTTACACTGTAAAGGGATTAAATTACCGTAACACCCTACAATGTATTTTATCCTTAAAACACTTAACCCTATATAAATGATATTTCACCTAAGTGAAATGAGATCTCCACTATTTATCTTCGTTTGGTTAAGCTCGAAGGAAATCATCTTTTACTTCTATTTTTTAGATAGAAGCTATAGATTCCATATTTATGTTAGCGCTCCCACTCAATTGCATTACCGTGTTCCCAAAATGTATGTATTGCCCTGACCATAAATTAGGCTTAACTAACAAATCAAAGAACACGAATAACACTCTTGAGATTGAGCCTAACCATATCAAGATTTCGATCATGTGATCTAGGATCAACAGGTGATATTGAATTGAATAGATATTACGGTAAATTTTAACATATCTAATCAAAGTTCAATATCGGTCCCTTCCGATGTATACTCCATACATCCGATACTGGTAAATTTTGCCAATGTCCTGGAAAGGACATAACACTTTTCCAAGGTGTAAGAATACCTATCGCTGATTATACCATGTCAGTCTAAATCCAGTGTTCTGACAAATCAGGGAATAAACTTTTGAACATATAATAAAGATTATATTCCACTGTGCTGACAACACTATAATCTTTAAACCAACTCATATGTTCTGGACTTAAAAAAGAATTCATACATTATATACATATAATCATGAAATAAATCATGTGAACCATGCAACATAAAATGTTATTTCTGATCTTTATTAATAAGTAAATCTGATTATATGAAATGAGTTTTATTTAGGGCATAAAACCCAACAAACTCCCACTTGCACTAATATAAAACAAAGAGTGCATTTCAAATAATCATTAACACCTTGATATACCAATCAAGTGTAATAGTAGTAAACTCCTCGTAATAGGATCTGACAGGTTGAATTAACAACAACCTTTTCTCCACTATTACTTTTCCTTAATCACAAAATCCTTGATATTGTGAAATTCCTCTCTATATGTCTACTGTCTTGGGATACTGGATTCTATACTTTTGGGCAACTACTCTTTGGTTATTCAGGAAGTAACCCTAGTAGTTAAGGCAAGTTGGAACAGTGCCACAAATGTATAGAACTTTCCTTAGACTGAATAAGTATCTTTCCTGCAACTTTAACATTCAGTCTCTCTCTGGTAGACCAAGAGATTTCAGATAGGTTTTTACACTTCTCCAAAATCGCTACTCCACCCCCAAAGTAATCACCATCTCATCAACAGACTTTCTAGCACAAAGGCAAGTCGCGAAATCTGATGTGGTGTAGTCTAAGAGTTTCAAAAACACCCTTATTGACTAACATATAGTTCCTCTTCTTAATCTTAAAATTTACTTGATTGTCTTCCAATGTTCCTCTCCTGGATTAATCTGATACTTACTCATTACTCCCACTCAACAGCAGGTGTCTGGTCTAAGGCATACTAAAGCGTATCTGAGACCTCTCACTGTTGATTTAAGGAATTCTTTCATGGCTTTATCTTCTCTGGAATAGTTGAGACTTTTCCTTAGATAAATAAAATCTATATCTAAGAAGTTGTGAGGCTTCTATAGATTGCCATTGGAAAGAAAATGCTTCAGCATCTTACTAAAGTAAGTTGCTTGCATTAGAGTAAGTAATTACCAGGTATACCACAAGCCATAGGTTTAGATAAACTCAAACCTACAATACTAGGAACAGGAGATTTTGTTAAGTCCATTGAATAGACTTATGAACGAAAATTTCCTTTCATGTCCTTGTAATAGAAAACTTTAGGTTACTCCATGTGAATGGATCAAACCATAGTTCTCTTGGCTTTCTTCTTAGTTTCTTATCTTGACAATCCATTACTTGTTTAAACTCACAATGGATTTTAATCACTAGTGTCTTCCAAGTCATAAGAAGGTGAGTTCCTAGAAACTCTCCCACTACAACAAGGTACCGTGAACTATGTCTAAGAAAACTAAATGGTATAGACCTCTTCAGTTGTATTAAGACAACAGAGGCAGTGGGATCATCTTGTAAAATAAGATGATAGAACACTTTTGGAATCAAGAAAAAAATATCTCCTTTATTTGCTACTTTATTTTCAGACTTAGTCATTTTCTTAGAAAAAGTGGTATTTGTTTAAACAAACACTTTCTTGTCTAATGACTATGGGATGCTCCACCCCTAATCACTTAGAATAGCTAACAAACATGCAAACCAGGGTTAGCAGTTCTAGCTTTTCTTAAGATTTTGATTAGGTCATCCATGAATCTAGTAATGATTTACATTAAGTATACAACCATTGTATCATTCTGAAATTACCATATAAGGATTTAGGCAACGACTAGTAACTAATCATCAATATGCAACTTGAATTTCTGGGAAGGTAAGTTTGGATATAATTCAAAATCAAATTAATGATCTTTGAACTGCATATCTACTAACTTTTTCTCCACCCCTATCAGTTCGCAAGATCTTTAACCACTTACCTTCACCATTCCTAGAAATTCATGAAATTTTTCAAACATTTCAAATTTCTTTTGCGTAAGGTAAAATCTAGAGTGATCGTTTTAAGAATACAACGAAAACTCATATCCACCCCTGAATGTACATCCATTTACGAATGAGATGATTATACTTTCAGTTGATATAGGCATATTAACTCTTTGCAGCAAATGATCTTGTCAAAACCACTATGAACAAGATACAAATGCCATAGATTTATAAAATGTGGTTGTATCTTTTAGTTACAACAAAGAGTTCTTAGAATAGTGCAAGTGGATTCTGGTCACATAATACTAAACTCATACAGTTTAAATCCATTAAAAGAAAATGGTTATGAAACACTTGTGAAAGTGTAACTGTATAATTAGTAACTCTTTCTTGGACCACCACTACTAATCTAACTCTATGATTTGCCTATACAAGTAGGAGATATCTAAGATTGAGGATTTATATCATTTTGGGATAGAATTCCGGGAATATAATCATGTGCGTCATCTAATTTCTTAAGAGAAAATAAGACTTTATATGATTTATAGACCATTCATCCAATGATATGTCATTAAGCTAATTCGAAATGAATAAGTTAAGAGGAATTAGGATAATTTCGTTTTAAATAAGAATCCAACGATGCTCCGATTAGCGAGAGTCAAAGTAATCTTATTTATATAATCTTCTTGTTTCATATTGTAAAATACTAGTCTAAGGTGTCATCAATTGATGAACAGCTAGATGTTGCATATACAATATTTATCTTTCGAGATCTAACACTATTATGTTAGTCTAATGGTGAAAATCCATCAGGGATTTATCTCATTAGAAAAACAAGCCAAGTTAGACCAACAATGAAGATTCGAAATTAAACTACAATTTAATAACAGAAAATAACATGGTTCAATACAAATTCATACACAATTCAGAAATTATGAAGCACATAGCAAGTAAGAATGACAAGTGAAAATACTAAAACATACAATCCTAAATAATTTCCAAGGTTTTCAACAAACTGATATCAGTGTCCCGTTTAGGCGAGAGTCAAAGGTACCATCCATTGAATAGAGTTGTCAGCTCATCTAAAATGATCAACATTCTAGCAACCTTTTATTCGATCAAGATTGAAATCCGCGTTGTCCCGTTTAGGCGAGAGTCAAGGCTATTCTATCTTATGAGCTTCCACCATTGTTTCATATTCTTGCAAGTCTTATACAGTCGCCACCATTAGGGTGAGCATAAACTATATAAAAAACTTACAAGATTACTTATCTTTCGAGATTAAACGGTGCTAACTTGCTAATGAACATTCCTCCATTAGGGAGGATTACTCACTAAAACAATAGCTATGTAAAACCAACAATGGAGATCGAATATCCTTATAATAAAGCTCATTATTTTAATGAAGGGTTGTATTTTCTTCTAATATTTATTTTAATCCATTTATTTTAAATATATATTTATTTAATTAAAATTTCCAATTTAGAATAAAATATTCTAAATATAAATTTTAATGTAATATTTATAAATTATACTTAGATGGATAAATAACGAGAATTATTTCCATCTTAGTAATAATTTCCATAAATATTTAGAAAATTATTCAATTTAAGTTGTTTCAAAATTAATTTAAATTAATTTACAACTCAAATTTAATTTTCTATAAATATATATTGTATTTTCGAAAATGCTTTAAAATAAAATAAAAATAAATCCTGGAAAATTACTCTAATTTTATGTTGGCCCAAAATTAATAAAAATTAATTTTAAATATAATTTCCCTATTTAATTAAATATCTAAGAAAAATTTCAAATATTTAAGTATCATGATTAAAAAATCAACTTAAATATTAATTTTCTATTTAATTAAATATCACTAGAAAAATACTTCAAGCAAAACAGATAATATCTATCTAGACTTGCATAGACTAATTAATCCAATTTCTAATTATAATATATTTTAGTTCATTTATTTTAATTAATCATTAAATGAAAAAATCAATGATTTAAGTTGGTCCAAAATTTAATAAATAATTTTCAACTTTAATCTATTTTTCAAATAAAATTCGAAATTTCTACATTAAAGAAATGTAATTTCGAAATTTTGGGAAATGATTAATAAAATAAAATAAAATATATTTTGAAAATTATTCAAACTTAAGTTATTCTGAATTAAGATTCCAAACTTAAAATAATTTTCAACTTTAATTAAATAACATGAAAATAACAATATTTAAGTATCATGATGAAAATCAACTTAGATATGGAAATTTTCAATTTAATTAAATGTATTAAATTCAAGAAATAAATAATTAAGTAAAGAGGAAACTTAATTATTAATTCTAGTTTAATACTAGGAAAATATACTAAACTTAGATTGTACCAAAATTAATTAGGAAACTATTAATTTCACAATCTATGATATTTTCCTATTTAATATTAGAAATAATAACTAGTACTAGAAATAACTATCTAGAATATATCATTGACTAAGTGTTTTTCTAAAATTAACTTTAAAATATTACATGAAAAATAAATTTCATATATTTTAAAAGTTAATTATGTTGCTAATTCAATTTTAATTAGGTTAGACTAATATAATTAACCTAATACAATTATTTAAATAAGGAAAATGGGCCTTCACAATTGGGGTAGTTCATGTGAGGGGGAGCTGGGTTCAGTATGTCGTACCCACTTCTATGGCCCCCAACTCTCACACAAGGCTCAAAAGAGAGGAATTTAACCTTAAAATAAACAATTGTTATTCATTGAATAAGCCCAAATCTAATTGGACCTAAATAAATTTCCTTATGTCAAAATTTATTTTAGCAACCTAGTCCATTTACTTAGTAAAAACTTAAATGGGCTTCCTATATGCATCTAAGCCCAAAAGCAAACATATAGGCTCACACAGGTCAAATGATTTGGATGGACCCTATCATGTTATTAGGTTTACACAGATGAAAGAACTACAAAAATTTACCTGTTACAAATTATTTATAAGATCTATCGTCAATTGGACTATGATTAAAATCAGATCATAGGATCTGTCAACAAGTTAATCATAACAATTTAGATCAGATAAATAATAGGTTTGTTAAAAAGTTTTGAATAAACAATATAAATAAACAAACATTGTCCATGTAACAGATGTGAAATAAGATATTAATATAATTAAATTATTATTCTTAAACTAACCAAATAAAAGAAACTAATTTTAAAATCTCTAGGTTTATTTGAATCAAATTAAATTAAATATCTAATAAGATCAATGATTTGAAAGGAAAGAATCTTCAATATCACTTTCAGATCTTATAATTTAATAAAATAAACCAATTTTAAAATAGATTTGGTTAGATAATTATTATTTTAGGAATAAAATAATAAATGAATAATAATTACCATAATTATATGTCAAAATATCTCAAATTAAGCAATATTCAAATCTCTACAAAAATATCTATGTTATTTAAATATTTAAGATATGATTTATAAATTTCTAATAAGGAAAAAATGATATATATAGAAAAAATATCATTTTTATACTTATAATTTATAAATAATTAAATATTTAACAAAATAACAAATTTTTGAATTTGAAAAACATTATGGTAAGTATATCTATAAAAATATCTATGTTAATTTCAAATTTATTATTTATTTAATTTGTCATATAAGATAATTTTAATATAATATTTTAAATAAAAAGACAAAGTTATCTTTTAATTTAAAATATCTTAAATATCAAAATATCTAATCTTATAATTAAATAATAAATAAATATTAAAGAAGTTAACAAATTTTTAAATCTGACCATAATAGGAAATATTTAAAATTGGAAACATTCCAAAATAGAAATATTTAAAAATTGGAAAAATTCCAAATTGAATATATTTAAAATTGGAAAAAGAAATTTTAGGAAACAATCCCATGAAAAAATTGGATTTTGGGAAAAAAACCTCAAAAATTCGCAATTTGTGGGGAACTGCCAGGATAGGCTGTATGCAGCAACCATGATTTCTAATCTTCCAAAATTCATATCTTTCTCAATTTTTATCGGAATCGAGTTCCGTAAAAACGAAAATTGCTCAATTTTTCACAAGGAATCCAAATAAAATATTTTTTGAAAAATTGAAAAAATATATTTCATGGAAAAATTTCGTACAACACATACATTCATCACATAAGCACATAAACCAACATGAAACCATCCAAATCAACACAAAAACATGCAAATCATCGTTTTAATTCATATTACATGAAAGTAAATCATTACCATGGCTCTGGTACCAGTTGTTGGAAATTATTTTACCAGGATCTAGATTTACTAACAAGTATGTTGGATTAACAACCTAATATGAATTCTAAAACAATGAAAATAAACACATATAAAGTTAGAAAACCTTACAATGGGTGCAACGAAATAATATGACTCCTTCCGTTCAGCTCTCTAGCCCTTGATTCCTTTCTGTAGCAGAGCATCACCAAGATCTGAACCTGGGTCTTCTTTTCTCCTTCGATGTAGAAATTCCATAGTCTTACATACTATGATTGAGATACCACTTGATGTGTGTGGGCACTACTCATCTCACAAGGATTTCAAAATTTCTCTCTTTTCTCTCTTGAATTTCGTGGCTTATGGCTTCCAAGAGAAGAGAACAAAGGTTTCTTTATATAGGGAGAAGGGAGAGCACAACTTTCCAAATAAAACAGTTTCCTTAATTACTGTGTAATCAATTAACTGCCTTATTTAGTGTGATCCACCACTTTCCTATTTTTGCTAGGCTTTGATTAGCAATTACATGGCAATTAAAATTGAAAATAATAATTGAGAAACACACAAAGAGGTGCCGGCCATAGGGTGAAATGGGCCTCACTTGGATTTTGCAGTTTCCTCAATTTTATTTCAATTTCTCCAAAAATGCCATTTTTCCAATTCTAATCATTTAAATGTCAAAACTAATTATTTAAAAAATAGATTATTAAATAATATTTTCATTTAAAATAATTATTAATTAGACATACAAAGTCTCTTAATTAATAATTAAACCTAGAAACCCTTTTCTTTTCGATTTCATCCTTAAACTGTGAGAATTCATAAAGTAGACATAGTCTAACTTTTAGAATTATAATTGATTAATTAAAATCAATTAACTGAGTCTTACAAGCAGTATTGTAAAGCCCGCTTAGTTAATTTGGAAATTATCAGTTAATTGTGATTAATGATGAAATTATTTATAGCTATTTAAATAATTTATTATACTGTTATTTATGTTATTCAGTATCTTGCATATTTTGCATTTTCGGTGTCCGGTATTTTGGAACTCGGTGTTTGGCTCAGTAGAAATCACAACTTAGTATGTTAGTAGTTTGGGGACGGGTTTTAGACATTGGGAATGTCGGGAATGGCCGGGAATTTAGAATGTCCCAAAAATACCCCTTTAGTATGATTTATGTGATTTTATGGTGGAGGGGCAAAATGGTCTTTTTGCCCCATTAGTGTTTTGTCTTATGTGATTTTTTTAAGTGGATTAAATGTTCATTTTAAATAATTATTTTGGCTGAAATAAGGTGTTATATGCATTAAAACTCTTTTCTCTCAAAAATTCAACACTTAGTCAAAATTAAAGGAAACTTTCAAAACACTCAAAGCTCTCTCCCTCTCTCTCTTTTCGGCCAAAGCTTGGCTGTGCAAGGGCTGGGTTTTGCTTGGTTAATTCTAGTGGTTTAGCAAGATCAAAGTGATTTTCATTGAGGTATTTCTTGGCTTTAGTTTCTTACTTTGTTTTTCTTGAAATTTATGATGAAAATGGTTGTTGCATGCTTGAATCTTTGTTGTTGTTGCTGCTGAAATATTGTTGTTGTTTCTGAGATTTAAGTATGTTGATTTGTGATTATTTAGGTTGTTAGTAATGAGTGTTAAATTGCTTTGCTCAAATTTGGAAGTTTTAGCTCAAAATATGGTTTTCAAAGAGAATTGATTGAATTTGTTGCTGGGTTGTTGTTGATGTTTTTATTTGATTTCAGAAGCTATTTTAAGCATGTTTAAGTAGAATTAAGTTGCTTGGTATGCATGTTGTTTAGATTTGCTCAAGTTTGAGTTTAGAACTCAAAGCTTGAGCTCCAATGGTGATTCTTGTTTCTGTGGTTTAAGGTTAGTTTGTTGCCTTAGATTTGTTCCTTGGGGTATTTAGAGCGTGTACGGAAGGTTTGGAACCATTTGGGTTTGATTTGGTTGAGTTAGGAATTTTGAAAAAATTCTGCGAGGAACAGATCGGTTGTGCAACGGAATTCGGATGGGTGTCCGTAATTCTAACCGGAATTAGGTTGGGCAACCGTCTACGGTTGGGGAATTTTCGAAACCCTAGTTTTCCTCGTTTTTATGTTTTAGGGGGTATTGCCATGCTTTTTATCGATAGGGAAACTTTTAGTTCCTAGTTTTAGTCCCAGGAAGTGATTTAGCGTGTCACTTATAGCGTTGTGATTTTTATGGTTTAGGAGCCGATGTCCGCCGCTCGGCTTGATTCCGGTCGGGTTGACCAAGCACACTTTGAAATCGGAATCCAGGTAAGATGAGTATAACAGTATGCATATGTAGATTACATGTTTAGCGTGCATGTAGGAAGCCTATTAGATTACATTAGTTGTATGTTGGCTTCGAACCATCCAACCCTGTCACGTCGATACGAGTCCGGAGTATGACCAATGACGGAAATGAGTATGACCAGTTTGGCCGTCAGTCGACACTTGGTTGGTGGTTCCGTGCTATTGACGTATCCCGTCGGTACGGGAGTATGACCAATGACGGAGTATGACCTTCGACCGATCGGGAGGATATAGTAACACGTCGGTACGTGTGGAGTATGACCGATGGCGGAGTATGGCCGGTTCGGCCGATCGGGTTGTTACGTGTCAATAGTACCGTCCCTATGAGCGTTCGAACTCGGTACCATGTTGGACATGGCGGTAGTGGCTCGGTACCATGTTGGACATGGCGATGGCGGGACTCAGTATCGTGTTGGACACGGCAGTTAGAATTATGTATGATATTATTATGCTTTTCTTACTGAGTCTGTCGACTCACAGTTTACATTCATGTGTAGGTAAAGGCAAGGCTATAGCTGATGGACCGTGAGCGAGCTTATGAGATTGTACATGTCGGGGCGGTTAGGCCTGGAGCGTACGATCCTCGGGACAACAAGGCTGAATTTTTGTAACTGGTCGTTAGACGACTTTTATTTTTATGTAATGGTTAAACAGTTAAATCTTTTTGTAAATGATTTTATAATCGGGATCCCGAGTCTTTTGTAATATGGTTTATAAGTTTAATTAAAAAGCAAAATTTTAATTAATCACGTTTTTCCATAACCCTCGTTGATTAGCAACGAGCTGCACAGTACGTTTAAAAATCACGTAATTCGCCTAAGTTAGTTAGGGTGTTTCAATTTGGTATCAGAGCCGCCAGGTTGTCTTCCGAAGATCGTCACGACATGTACAATCATCATCAGCAGTTAGCTCGGTTCACGGTTCAGTAAGCCTTTATTGCTTTAGTAGTTTATTTTATTCAGTTATGAAAAAGAAAAGCCTGTTAGGAAGCATGTTAGTAGCCTGATAGTAGAATAGGCGCATGTTTCGTTTTTAATTTCCAAATTAAGCGGCATTAGTAAGCTCTCCTTGAATACGACCTGATATGCCAACTCTTGGTTTCGCAGGCGGTTCTAACTAGATGGACGCCAGGCGGACTACCAGGAGTCAGGGCAACTCCGTAGGGTCGAATCAAGGTCAGGGAGCTCAGTTTCCCCCACCTGCTAGGGGCCGAGGTAGAGGTCCCCAAGGCAGGGCTCGTGGCCGGGGTGATGAGAACCCGCCACAGGCTGCCCAAGCTCCCGCCCGATCGGGGAGCCCGGCCGGGAGTTACGGTTTGCGGAGATGCAAGCCGGATCGAAGAACAAGACCTCGAGATTCGAGAGGTTGAGACGGTAGGGTGCTCCCGGCAGCCTCGTGCCCATAGTTCCAAAGTGGCACCTGCCCCCCGCCGCCTGTGCCGAGATAGTGGTGGCGGCCCATAGATTGGAACCATTGTATGAGCGGTTCCGGAAGCAAGCACCTCCGGTTTTCCTGGGAGGTCCGGACGTGATGAAAGCCGAGCAGTGGCTGACGGTGATCACCAAGATACTGAATTTTATGGGTGTCACCGGTAACGACCGAGTGGTGTGCGCCACATTTCAGTTCCAGGAGGACGCTCTGGTATGGTGGGACATGGTGTCTCAGATCCATGACGTCACCACCATGACCTGGGAAAGGTTTCAGGAACTCTTTAATGCGAAATACTACAATGAGGCAGTCAGAAGCGCCAAGAGGAAAGAGTTCGTTCACCTGACCCAGCGGGAGAACATGAGCGTCACTGAGTATACTACTCAGTTTAATCGGTTGGCGAGGTTAGCCTCGGGAATTGTGCCGACCGACTTCAGCAAGAAGGAGAAGTATCTGGACGGGTTGAATCCCAAGATCAGGCATGATCTGATGATTACCACAGACGACAGCACCACCTATGCTCAGATGGTGGAGAAGGCACTGCCAGCTGAGGGCGCAGTGGGGTGCATGTCAGAATCAGCGAGTACTCCGGTTAGTGGCGGGGCTCCTACCCCTCCTGCATCAGGCTATAGCAGAGGGAGTAGTGGTTCGGCCATTGATCAGAGGAAGAGAGCACCCACTGCTTCCGGTGGCTCGAGTCAGAACAAGAGGTTCCGGGGGAACCGAACGAGAGGAGTCATCTGGTGGTGCGAGACCCGATTCTCCTATCCCGAGTGCCCTAGGCGCAAGAGGCACCATCGGGGCGAGTGCAAAGGTCGGGGATGCTTCCATTGTGGCATGCCGGACACTTCAAGAGGGAATGTCCCCGGCTCAGGACCGGAGGCACCGAGAGCTCCGGCGATACCCACTCCGGCCGGGGTATTCGCTATCACGCGGGCGATGCGGATGCCGGCCCATCGGTAGTCACGGGTCGGCTTTCTATTAACAACTCACTATATTCGATCTTTGTTTGATTACGGGGCTACACATTCTTATGTGGCGGCCGAGTCTTTAGTAAATTGGGTAGACCCTATGATAGATATGAATCGGGGTTTGGAACCTGTTACACAGCGGAGAATTGGTTATCTCCAATAGGTGGATTAGGTCTATGCCGATCAGGATAGATGGTAGAGAGTTAAGCGCTGATCTGATAGAGATGAGCTTAGTCGAATTCGATATTATTTTAGGAATGGATTTCCTATCTAAATATTCGGCAAGCATTGACTGTAAAAGGAAGATGGTGGTCTTCCAACCGGAAAGTGAAGAACTGTTTGTATTTGTGGGTTCAGTTCAGGGATCTCGGATCCCGGTGATCTCGGCTATGTCAGCGAGAGAATTGTTGCACGGCGGTTGCTTAGGGTTTCCGGCTGTGGTGGTGGACACCACTCGGCCAGATACCATTCGGCCAGAAGACATCAGAGTGGTTCGGGAATTTTTGGATGTTTTTCCCGAAGAACTTCCAGGGTTACCACCTCAGCGGGAGATTGATTTTGTGATTGACTTGGCACCAGGGGTGGAACCAGTTTCCAAAGCCTCGTATAGGATGGCTCCAGCTGAACTTAAGGAATTAAAGATTCAGCTCCAAGGGTTGCTTGACATAGGGTTCATTCGGCCCAGTGTGTCACCCTGGGGAGCCCCGGTTTTGTTCGTCAAGAAGAAGGATGGATCTATGAGGATGTGCATCGACTACAGGGAATTGAACAAGCTGACGGTGAAGAATAAATATCCATTACCTAGGATCGATGACTTGTTCGATCAGCTTCAGGGGAAGACGGTCTTTTCTAAGATTGATCTCCGTTCGGGTTATCATCAGTTGAGAATCCGAGAGGAGGACATTCCAAAGACGGCTTTCCGCACTAGGTATGGACATTACGAGTTTCTGGTTATGTCATTCGGACTAACCAATGCTCCTGCAGCATTCATGGACCTGATGAATAGAGTATTCAAGGATTTCCTCGATATCTGTGTGATTGTGTTTATCGACGACATCCTCGTGTACTCTCAATCAGAAGAGGAGCATGAGTTACATCTTCAGATGGTACTGCAACGACTTCGAGAACATAAGCTTTACGCCAAGTTCAAGAAATGTGAGTTCTGGTTGTCTCAGGTGTCCTTCCTAGGGCACATTGTGAGTAAAGATGGGATCAAGGTGGATCCCGGGAAGATTGAATCCGTCAGAGATTGGCCGAGACCGAAGACAGTGACAGAGATCAGAAGCTTCTTGGGATTAGCTGGGTACTACCGTAGGTTCGTGGAGGGGTTCTCCAAAATCTCAATGCCCCTAACCGAGCTTACAAAGAAGAATCAGCGGTTTATTTGGTCAGATAAGTGCGAAGCTAGCTTTCAGGAGCTGAAGCAGAGGTTGATTACTGCTCCGGTGCTAGCTTTGCCTTCGGACAAGGAAAAGTTCGTAGTCTATTGTGACGCATCCAAACAGGGTTTGGGATGTGTATTGATGCAAGCCGATCGGGTCATCGCTTATGCCTCCCGTCAGTTAAAGGATTATGAACAGCGATACCCGACTCATGATCTAGAATTGGCCGCAGTGGTTTTTGCACTGAAGATTTGGCGGCATTACCTTGATGGGGAGAAGTGTGAGATCTATACCGACCATAAAAGTCTCAAGTATTTCTTTACTCAGAAAGATTTGAACATGAGACAAAGGCGTTGGTTGGAATTAGTGAAGGATTATGATTGTGAGATCCTCTATCATCCCGGAAAAGCCAATGTAGTGGGCGATGCCACTGACGAGAAAGGGTCCCGGGCAAGTAGCTAGTATGATTCAGATCTCACCTCAGCTAGCAGAGGATATGGTTAGATCCAGCATTGAGTTTGTGGTAGGTCAGCTTCACAACTTGACGCTGCAATCTGATCTATTGGAAAGAAATAAAAGTCGCTCAGATGACAGATCCGGAGTTAGTGAAGATCCGAGATGAGGTATTGGCTGGTCAAGCCAAAGACTTTTCGGTGTCAGATAGTGGGATGCTTTTGTATAAAGCCAGGGTTTGTGTTCCGAACAGTGTGGAACTGAGAAATGAGATCTTTGAGGAGGCTCATTCTACCCCGTATTCTCTGCATCCCGACACCACCAAGATGTACCAAGATTTGAAACCGTACTTCTGGTGGAGCGGTATGAAGAAGAATTTGGTAGAATTCGTGTCGAGATGCCTCACTTGTCAGCATATTAAGGCTGAACACCAGAGACCAGCAGGGTTGTTGCAGCCTCTAACCCTACCAGAGTGGAAATGGGAAGATATTACGATGGATTTTGTGGTCGGGTTACCTAGGACCACAGGTTTATTTGATTCCATCTGGGTAGTGGTGGATCGATTTACGAAATCTGCTCATTTTCTGCCGGTTAGAACAACATTTTCAGTGGATCAGTTGGCAGTACTGTACGTCAGAGAGATAGTGAGACTTCACGGGGTACCGAAGTCTATAGTTTCGGACAGGGATCCGAAATTCACCTCCAAATTTTGGCAAAGTTTACAACGGGCAATGGGTACAAAGCTAAAATTCAGTACAGCATTCCATCCTCAGACAGATGGTCAGTCCGAAAGGACAATTCAGATATTGGAGGACATGTTGAGAGCCTGTGTTATGGACTTTGAAGGCTCATGGAGTAAGTATCTACCGTTGATAGAATTCTCTTACAACAACAGTTATCAGAGTACGATAGGGATGGCTCCCTATGAACTGTTGTACGGTAGGAAATGTAGATCCCCTATCCACTGGGATGAGACAGGGGAAAGGAAATACCTAGGTCCAGAGTCAGTGCAGCGCACCAATGAGGCGATAGAAAAGATAAAAGCTAGAATGCTTGCCTCACAGAGCAGAAAGAAGAGTTACGTAGATCCGAAACGCAGAGATGTTGAGTTCTAAGTAGGGGAACATGTGTTTTTACGGGTATCTCCGATGAAGGGGATTAAACGTTTCGGGAAAAGAGGCAAGTTATGCCCTAGATTTACAGGACCTTTCGAGATTCTTGAGAAAATAGGTCAAGTGGCATATCGGTTAGCATTGCCTCCAGCCTTATCAGCAGTTCACAACGTATTCCATGTCTCGATGTTGAGAAAATACGTTTCAGACCCCTCTCATATACTCAGTTATGAGAGTCTTCAGCTTCAGCCAGACATGACCTATGAGGAACAACCAGTGCAGATCCTGGATAGAAAGGATAAAGTCCTTCGGAATAAGACCATAGCATTTGTCAAGGTTCTCTAGAGAAACAGTAAGGTGGAAGAAGCCACCTGGGAGCTAGAGACAGATATGAGAGCTCAATATCCAGAGTTATTCAGGTTAGATTTCGGGGACGAAATCCTTTTAAGGAGGGGATAGTTGTAAAGCCCGCTTAGTTAATTTGGAAATTATCAGTTAATTGTGATTAATGATGAAATTATTTATAGCTATTTAAATAATTTATTATACTGTTATTTATGTTATTCAGTATCTTGCATATTTTGCATTTCCGGTGTCCGGTATTTTGGAACTCGGCGTTTGGCTCAGTAGAAATCACAACTTAGTATGTTAGTAGTTTGGGGACGGGTTTTAGACATTGGGAATGTCGGGAATTGCCGGGAATTTAGAATGTCCCAAAAATACCCCTTTAGTATGATTTATGTGATTTTATGGTGGAGGGGCAAAATGGTCTTTTTTCCCCATTAGTGTTTTGTCTTATGTGATTTTTTTAAGTGGATTAAATGTTTATTTTAAATAATTATTTTGGCTGAAATAAGGTGTTATATGCATTAAAACTCTTTTCTCTCAAAAATTCAACACTTAGTCAAAATTAAAGGAAACTTTCAAAACACTCAAAGCTCTCTCCCTCTCTCTCTTTTCGGCCAAAGCTTGGCTGTGCAAGGGCTGGGTTTTGCTTGGTTAATTCTAGTGGTTTAGCAAGATCAAAGTGATTTTCATTGAGGTATTTCTTGGCTTTAGTTTCTTACTTTGTTTTTCTTGAAATTTATGATGAAAATGGTTGTTGCATGCTTGAATCTTTGTTGTTGTTGCTGCTGAAATATTGTTGTTGTTTCTGAGATTTAAGTATGTTGATTTGTGATTATTTAGGTTGTTAGTAATGAGTGTTAAATTGCTTTGCTCAAATTTGGAAGTTTTAGCTCAAAATATGGTTTTCAAAGAGAATTGATTGAATCTGTTGCTGGGTTGTTGTTGATGTTTTTATTTGATTTCAGAAGCTATTTTAAGCATGTTTAAGTAGAATTAAGTTGCTTGGTATGCATGTTGTTTAGATTTGCTCAAGTTTGAGTTTAGAACTCAAAGCTTGAGCTCCAATGGTGATTCTTGTTTCTGTGGTTTCTGGGTTAGTTTGTTGCCTTAGATTTGTTCCTTGGGGTATTTAGAGCAGGTCTGGAAGGTTTGGAACCATTTGGGTTTGATTTGGTTGAGTTAGGAATTTTTGAAAAAATTCCTGCGAGGAACCGGAATTCCGGTTGTGCAACCGGAATTCCGGATGGGTGTCCAGTAATTCCCAGAACCGGAATTCCGGTTGGGCAACCGGTCTACCGGTTGGGGAATTTTCAGAAACCCTAGTTTTCCTCGTTTTTATGTTTTAGGGGGTATTGCCATGCTTTTTATCGATAGGGAAACTTTTAGTTCCTAGTTTTAGTCCCCGGGAAGTGATTTAGCGTGTCACTTATAGCGTTGTGATTTTTATGGTTTAGGAGCCGATGTCCGTAGCTCGGCTTCGGTTTCGGTCGGGTTGACGGCACACCCGAAATCGGAATCCGTGTAAGATTAGTATAACGGTATGCATATGTAGATTACATGTTTAGCGTGCATGTAGGAAGCCTATTAGATTACATTAGTTGTATGTTGGCTTCGAACCATCCAACCCTGTCACGTCGGTACGAGTGGAGTATGACCGACGGCCGGAGTATGCCCGGTTTGACCGATCAGGCTGACACTTGGTTGGTGGTTCCGTGCTATTGACGTATCCCGTCAGTACAGTGGAGTATGACCAGCGGCGGAGTATGACCGGTTCGACCGATCGGGAGGATATAGTAACACGTCGGTACAGACAGGAGTATGACCAACGGCGGAGTATGACCGGTTCGACCGATCGGGTTGTTACGTGTCAATAGTACCGTCCCTATGAACGTTCGAACTCGGTACCATGTTGGACATGGCGGTAGTGGCTCGGTACCATGTTGGACATGGCAGTAGCGGGACTCAGTATCGTGTTGGACACGGCAGTTAGAATTATGTATGATATTATTATGCTTTTCTTACTGAGTCTGTCGACTCACAGTTTACGTTCATGTGTAGGTAAAGGCAAGGCTATAGCTGATGGACCGTGAGCGAGCTTATGAGATTGTACATGTCGGGGCGGTTAGGCCTGGAGCGTACGATCCTCGGGACAGCAAGGCTGAATTTTTGTAACTGGTCGTTAGACGACTTTTATTTTTATGTAATGGTTAAACAGTTAAATCTTTTTGTAAATGATTTTATAATCGGGATCCCGAGTCTTTTGTAATATGGTTTATAAGTTTAATTAAAAAGCAAAATTTTAATTAATCACGTTTTTCCATAAACCTCGTTGATTAGCAACGAGCTGCACAGTACGTTTAAAAATCACGTAATTCGCCTAAGTTAGTTAGGGTGTTTCAAGTATGGTCTCAACTAGTATGGGGACCATGGGTCTATATAACGGAGCTTCCAATAAGTCGAACCGAATATACCAAGTAAATTCCCTAACTTATTAATTCCTCATTGAATCCACACTTAGAACTTGGAATTGCACTCTCAGTCATATAGAAACGCTCTATATGTTCCACGATATAGACACGTCATTAGTTATCCATTGTTATAACCCTAATGTGATCAATGATCCTCTATATAGATGATTTACACTGTAAAGGGATTAAATTACCGTAACACCCTACAATGTATTTTATCCTTAAAACACTTAACCCTGTATAAATGATATTTCACCTAAGTGAAATGAGATCTCCACCATTTATCTTCGTTTGGTTAAGCTCGAAGGAAATCATCCTTTACTTCTATTTGCCAGATAGAAGCTATAGACTCCATATTTATGTTAGCGCTCCCACTCAATTGCATTACCGTGTTCCCAAAATGTATGTATTGCCCTGACCATAAATTAGGCTTAACTAACAAATCAAAGAACACGAATAACACTCTTGAGATTGAGCCTAACCATATCAGGATTTCGATCATGTGATCTAGGATCAACAGGTGATATTGAATTGAATAGATATTACGGTAAATTTTAACATATCTAATCAAAGTTCAATATCGGCCCCTTCCGATATATACTCCATACATCCGATACTGGTAAACTTTGCTAATGTCCTGGAAAGGATATAACACTTTTCCAAGGTGTAAGAATACCTATCGCTGATTATACCATGTCAGTCTAAATCCAGTGTTCTGACAAATCAGGGAATAAACTTTTGAACATATAATAAAGATTATATTCCACTATGCTGACAACACTATAATCTTTAAACCAACTCATATGTTCTGGACTTAAAAAAGAATTCATACATTATATACATATAATCATGAAATAAATCATGTAAACCATGCAACATAAAATGTTATTTCTGATCTTTATTAATAAATAAATCTGATTATATGAAATGAGTTTTATTTAGGGCATAAAACCCAACAATAATCGCATTCCTCTCCGTCAATGCATTTGAGTAGCGGCTGGCTGAAGCTTCTGCGATATAGTCTTCCATCATAGATGACATATTGGGCAGCTCGATGGCACAGTTTTCTCGCTTCTATTTTATCTTCGGGCAAGACCTCCTTTTCCAAGTAATTCTCTATCGGAGTCATCCATGTAACTCATCTGGCAATGTCTATCTCCATCACTTCATCTCGACTCACCGTTGGGTGAGTTAGCACATCGACAGGAATCACATCGAGCAATTCAGCTTCTCTTGTTGAGGCCAAACGGGCAAAAGCGTCTGCGTGTGAGTTATGAGCACGCAGTACACGTGAGACAATCACCTTTTTGAATTTCTGCAACAACTCGCATGTTATGGCGAGGTACTTAGCCAAACGCCCGCCTCTGGCTAGATATACTCCATTTACCTGGCATTTGACGATTTGGGAGTCGCTAAAAGCCTGTAAGTATTGGATCTTCATCTCAGGGGTGAGCTTTAATCCTGCGATCAAAGCCTCATACTCGGATCATTGTTAGATGCACAAAATTCAAATCGTAAAGCAGCGTGTACCTTAAAATTTATGGGACTGATGAGTCTTATGCCGCCGCCGGAGCCTTTGCTATTAGAGGCTCCATTGACGTATAAAGTCCATCCTTTGCCATTTGGTATATCAGTATCAATTTTTTCTTCTACGAGTTCTACTTCAGTACTTGGGAACTCGAGAATGAAATCTGCCAAGGGCTGCCCCTTAATCGCAGATCTTGGTTTGTACTTGATGTCGAACTGGCTTAGTTCCACTGACCATTTCAACAACCATCCCGATGCTTCTGGCTTTGATAAAACTTGCCTCAAGGGGTAGTTCGTTAAAATTTCAATGCTATCGGCCTGAAAATATTGTCGCAATTTTCTTGATGCTATTACCAGGGCAAACGCCAGTTTTTCCATTTGAGGGTAACGAGTCTCATCGTCTAGCAAACGTTTACTGACATAGTATACCGGGTATTGCCGACCTTTGTCTTCACAGATTAGTACTGAGCTAATCGCATATTCGGATACCGCCAGGTAAATGGATAAAACTTCTCCGAGCATTGGTTTTGACAGGATTAGGGGCTGTCGCAAATGCATTTTTAGTGCTTGGAAAGCTTCTTCGCACTTTTCGGTCCATTGGAACTTCTGATTGCCTTTTAAGATTTGAAAAAATTCCTTGCATTTGTCAGAGGATCGTGATATGAAACGATTTAGAGCAGCGACTTTACCTGTCAGACTTTGGACTTCTTCTGGCTTAGTCGGAGATCGCATTTCTACTAATGCTTTAATCTTCGCAGGGTTTGCCTCAATTCCCCGCTGATTCACCCCGAGGGATTTCCCTGAGCCGACCCCAAAGACACACTTAAGAGGATTTAGCCGCATTCTGTATCGTCACAGTATTTCGAACATTGCTTGTAGATGGTTGACATGGTCTTTCGCATGTTGAGATTTTACGAGCATATCGTCAACATACACTTCCATGGTGTCGCCAATCAAATCTGCAAACATCATATTCACCAGCCTTTGATAAGTCACACCTGCGTTTATCAAACCAAAAGGCATTACCTTGTAACAATACAAACCTCGATCTGTAATGAACGAGGTATGTTCCTGATATGGTTCATACATCGGGATCTGATTATATCTCGAGTATGCATCCATGAAACTGAGAAGCTCATGACCTGCAGTGGCATCGACAAGTTTGTCAATGCTAGGAAGTGGGAAACTGTCCTTGGGACAAGCTTTATTATTCAAATCAGTGAAATCAACGCATGTGCGCCATGAGCCGTTAGGCTTGGGCACGAGTACGGGATTTGTTAACTAGTTTGGGTAGAACGACTCCCTTATGAAGCCGCATGCCAAAAGGCGGTCTAGTTCTTCCTCCAGTGCTTGGTACCTCGCGGGTTCCATTTTGCGGCGCTTCTGTCTGACACCTCGCACTTCGGGGTCAATGTTCAATCGATGACACATGACCTGTGAAGATATTCCGACCATGTCTGAATGTTTCCAGGCGAAAACATCCAGGTTTTTCTTGAGAAAAGTGACAAGCTTTTCTCGCTGTTGAAAAGTTAGTTTAGAACCAAATTTCAAAACTTTATTATTATCTATTGGATCAATAGGTACCTCGATAGTGTCGTCCGCGACCTGGGCAGTTGTGGCGTAGTCGAGGATCCTAGGATCCAAATCTGGCTCATCTTTATGCGATACTTCTTCTATTCTGAATACCTCCTGACGAGGAGGCGGTGCCTCTAGCAAGTAAATGACGTTAACTGACTTCTTTTCTGTGAGTTTTACTGCTGTGTTGTAGCATTCTCGCGAGTCCGACTAGACTCCTCGCACAGATCCTACTCCAGCGGGAGTAGGAATGTAACACCCCTAAATAATTAGGCATGCTACCCAAGATATTTATTAAACCCTAATCCCCTAAACGGGATTACTAATGAGATTAGCGCGGAATTTAAACTTTGCGATAAACGGAATGAAAATAAAACATGTAATAATTTAAACTTTACAACAGTTGGGATCCCAAAAAAATATTTACAAATTTTATTACAAGTCTCTTTCAGTTAGCTGGCCTAAGCGGCAAAATAGAGTTTCAAAAATTCAACACTGGTAGACCCTTAACCCGATTGGTCTGATATGGCCCGGACATGCACATTCTTCGTCCAGCTCCTGCACTCATGGCTGACCAACGACAGTCTTACACTTTCCTGCACAGTTGAGCACCCGTGAGCCAAGCCCAGCAAGACAGTATAAATCTTAACAAATATAATATGCTCATCATGCTATTTAAACAGTAATGCCATTCATATATCTCTGTGTGTCACAGACCTACATGTCACACTCACATGCCTATTTATGTCTACGTGGCGTAGGCCTATGTGTTGCACTCACACATCTATTTATATCTACGTGGCGTAGACCTACGTGTTTCTCTCACACGTCTAATCACAATAAGGCCTTAGAATAGTTCATCTCGGTTCTGGTTACCGAGTCCAACTTGATTATTCCTTGACGCATAACCCTTAATCTCAATATGTAACACATAATTATTGGTGTCACTGCAATATATGTCTATTTGCTATAGACCTGCATGTTACGCTCACATGCCTATTTATGTCTACGTGGCGTAGACCTACGTGTTGCTCTCACATGTCTATATACAATAAGGCCTCAGTAGGGTTTACCTCGGTTCTGGTTACCGAGCCTAACCTGGTTATGCCTTGCTCGCATAACCCTATTCATGTATATACATAATCCATGTATTACGTTCTTTCGGTGGTTTATCCTGGTGATATATACCAGGACTAACCCAGTTATGTCTTATACACATAATTCTTAACATACATGCGTGTATTCAATATTTACTACAACATATATAATCTTAGGGTAATAACCCTAACTTGCATATATAATAAATTTCTATATACTCAGATAACATTTACTAAGAGTGTCAACCCTAACTCATGCTTTCATTGGATTCATAATATTCTAGGGTAATAACCCTAGACCGCAATAAAATTAAACTCAAAGTACTAGCTTACCGAGTCTAGTTTAATTATGCCTTAAGCGCATAATTCATAATCTCAATATATACACATATCTAACATGGCATAGTATTTAAACAATATAAATCACTAGGGTAATAACCCTAGGCTGTTAAACCGCTCATATTACGGTAATAACCTTAATCCCGGTTATAATTACTCACATATATCATATTCAACATAAGCGCCACTGCGCATACTCTATGTGCAAACTACTATCTTACCTGTTGTCCTGCCATAACAGAGATTCCAAACCTCTGGGTGCTCCCGATCAAGTGCCGGTATTCCTAGTCACACAACCCGGGATTTCACAAATAGGGTTAATCCCTAATTTCACTTTCACAAAATATAAACATGGCATTCAAAACACAGATAATCAAATAGAGCTCGGAACGAGCTTTCCAACGATATAAAGAACGTCCCAAACGAGTCTCGAGTCAAAAGTTATGGCCAAAACAAAATTGGGAAAAACTGAATTTCTCACAGCCAAACCCAGTCGCGACGGCCAAAAATCCCGTTGTGACGACTGGGTTCAGAACACCTAAAAACTCCATTTTTAAGGCCTAAACATGTCAATTTTTCCATAAATTCGAACCTCAATCATACCATACCCAAAATTAACTTCTTACAAATAAAAATCACCACAATAGAGAGCTAACAACAACAACAACAATTCTCAAAATTCAAATTGTTCAAAAAACCCAAAATCATGCTTAACACACAACTCTTCAAGCTCAAAGACTTGAGCTTTAAATCCTTCAACCTCATAATTGTCAAGCAGCATATCACCTTAAAAACACATGAACCCAAGCTAGCAAAACACTCCAAAAATCTCACCTAAGCTCAATCAAAATCTATACCAACATATAATCAAAGATTCATGTAAAAACATGCATAAATCATAAGGAGAATACTAACATGCAACCTAAGCTCATCAACAACCTTTTTCATGCTCTTAACCATAAAATCCAGCAAGAGAAATTCAATTAAAATCTGAAATACCTACCTCAAGACTTAACCAAGCACAACCCCCCACAATCTAGCTCCAAGAATTAGCTCCAAATCACACCAATTCACCAAACAAAATTTTGAAACCAAAGGATGGTTTGAGAGAGAGAGAGAGAGAGAGAGAGAGAGAGAGAGAGAGAGAGAGAGAGAGAGAGAGAGAGAGAGAGAGAGAGAGAGAGAGAGAGAGAGAGAGAGAGAGAGAGAGAGAGAGTCCAAGGGAGAAGAAACTAGAAATTGAATCCCTTTTTGCCAAAATTACTTCTTTTATTAAATATAAAGTAAGGGTCAAAATGACCATTTTCCCCTAGGGCTAAAAATCAAGCTCACATATACACAAGGGCAATTTAGTCAATCTCATCACAAATATTCTCAAATTAATTTCAGATTAATCACATATAAATAAAATGCCAATAAATTATCCCAAAATTGTATTTCGGCCCCGAACCCGGTTCGACCCGAAACACCCGGTTGTGACTAATACCGCGCCAACTTGTCAGAACACACCTGAAAAAGACAGCACATGCACACTATATAATAATATAGTCTCATAAGCACGTAAATATATTAATTTCAACATTTTACCCTTCTCGGGTCATAATTACGAAAATGCCCCTGACTCACCAACGGGGTCTTAACATGTCATAAATCATATTAATTCACATATACTGAATTATATAATAATACAATTCCTCAATTATTCATAATTATCTAATTAGGGTTTTGCTAATCCATTTCTTAATTCTAGGGTATTACAATTACCCCCTCCTTATAGAAATTTCGTCCCGAAATTTACCCGAACAACCCCACATATTTTTACTGCATATTTGTCTTGAGTTCCCAGGTTGCCTCTTCTACTTTACTGTTCCTCCACAATACTTTCACCAGTGCCACTGTCTTGCTTCTCAAGACTTTCTCTCTTCTATCGAGGATCTGCACTGGTTATGCCTCGTATGACAAGTTTGGTTGGAGTTCCAATGCTTCATAACTCAGAATATGGGACAAGTCTGAGACATACTTTTGAAGCATTAAAGCATGGAACACATCATGCACAGCTGCCAGTGCTAGGGGCATAGCCAACCTGTACGCTACTTGCCCTATCCTCTCAAGGATTTCAAAAGGTCCAATGAACCTCGGGCTAAGTTTTCCTTTCTTACCAAAGCGTTTAATGCCTTTCATCAGTGATGTTCGGAGAAACACCTTGTCCCCGATTTGAAAATCAATATCCCGACGCTTTGGATCAGTATAACTTTTCTGTCTACTTTGAGCCGCGAGCATTCGCGCTCTAATCTTGTCAACTGCCTCACTCTTTCTCTGAACAGCCTCGAGACCCAAGAACTTTCTTTCACCCACTTCATCCCAGTGAATAGGTGATCAGCATTTCCTTCCATATAAAAGCTCATAAGGGGCCATCCTGATTATTTCCTGATAGCTGTTGTTATAAGAGAACTCGATCAGGGGAAGGTACTTTACCCATGATCCTTCAAAGTCAAGCACACATGCCCGTAGCATGGATTCTAAAATCTGAATAGTCCTCTCGGATTGCCCATCCGTCTGAAGATGAAATGCAGTGCTGAACTTTAACTGAGTACCCATAGATCAATGAAGACATTCCTAGAATCTTGATGTAAACTTCAGATATCTATCCGAAACAATGGACTTTGGGACACCATGAAGATGAACAATGTCTCTGACATATAACTCAGCGTACTGGTCAATGGAGAAACTCGTCCGAACAGGTAAGAAGTGGGCTGACTTTGTAAACCTGTCCACTATGACCCACACATAGTCAAATTGTCCCGTGGTTCTAGACAAACCTACCACGAAGTCCATAGCAATATCTTCCCATTTCCACTCTGTTATGTTCAGTGGCTGCAGTAACCCTGCAGGTTTTCTGATGTTCAGCCTTTACTTGCTGACAGGTAAGACATCTTGCAACATACTCAGCAATATTATTCTTCATGCCTGGCCACAAGATCATGGCCTTTAGGTCTTGATACATTTTCGTTGACCCTGGATGGACTGAATAAGGAGTTGTACGAGACTCATCCATTATCTCTCTTTTGATACCATCATCCATAGGCACACAAACACAATTTCTGAATCGCAACATTCCTGTTTCATCCACTGAAAAATCACTAGTCTTTCCAGCCGAAACCCTATCTCGGGTTTTTACCAATTTTGGATCTTGCATTTTCACTTCTTTAATTCGCTCTAAAAGAGTAGATTGCAGAGTAATATTAGCTAACGCCCTACAACCAACTCAATCATAGCTCAGGTCATCTCATTTACTAGTTGCTGGGAGATTTGTTTCACCGTATTTATCTGACTCTCTCCCTTTCTGCTCAAGGCATCAGCAACCACGTTGGCTTTACCAGGGTGATAAAGGATCTCACAATCACAATCCTTCACCAACTCTAGCCAGCGTCTTTGTCTCATATTTAGATCTCTCTGGGTAAAGAAGTATTTTAGACTCTTGTGATCAGTGTATATCTCACATTTCTCGCCATATAGGTAATGCCGCCAAATTTTAGCGCAAAAACAACTGTTGTGAGTTATAAATCGTGAGTAGGGTACCTCTGCTCATACTCCTTTAACTGCCGAGAAGCATAGGCTATTACCTTTCCAGCTTGCATAAGCACACAGCAGAGACCTTGTCTCGAGGCATCACAGTAAACCACAAACGTTTCCTTATCTAAAGGAAGAGTTAGTATTGGAGCGGTAATCAAGCGCTGCTTTAACTCTAGGAAACTTTTCTCACACCAATTAGTGCAAACAAACTTCAAGTTCTTCCGAGTCAGTTTCATTAAGGGTACAACATTCTTTGAAAAAAAAAACCTCAACGAACCGGTCATAATACCCAGCTAATGCCAGAAAGCTCCTAACTTCAGTAACTTATTTTGGTGTTGGCCAGTCCCGAACAGCCTCAATTTTGGCTAGATCCACCATGATCCCATCTTTATCTACTATGTGCCCCAAGAAAGAGACACAAGATAACCAGAATTCACCAAGATGTCATCGACAAACACGATCACACATCTGTTCAGGTAATCCTGGAACATCCGATTCATATAATCCAAATCAGATATAATATGCAACCTTGGCTCGTCATTCACCCTAATGGAAATCTTGCATTTTTAATATTCCAGATATGATCTGAAAGAGGATCCTTGACCTTGACGACCACCTCAATTTCCCTGAAGCTTTTTAATACTCCCTGATGCTCCGGAAGCCTCAGCCTTCCATTTGTGATCAGGGTTGCCACTGTTGGTCCCCTTACTGACATTACCACTAGCAGGAGGATTTGATGCCGTGACGACATCCTTTGCAGTTTGCTCTTTTGCTACATGTTGCTCAGCCTCCTCATAATTCAAGGCTAGCTCTACCACTTTCTTATACAAAGTGTCATGTGATGTGGTAATCTTAAAGTCCCGACTGATTGTAGCATTAAATCCTCTCACATATTTCTGTTTCCTGGTGAAATCTGTGGGCACCAGATCACCAGCAAACTTAGATAGCCGATCCAACTCCAGGATGTATTCGGCCACTGACATCTTTCCCTGAGTAAGCTTCACAAAGTCTTCCATGTGTGAAGTTCTCACAGCGATGTAGTAAAACTTTTCCTCAAACAAACTTTTAAATTCTTCCCAGGTCATTACACTGACATCCCGAGTTTGGCCCACGATATCCCACCAGACGCGGGCATGATCTGGTAACATGAAGGCTGCACAGTTCACTCTTTCAGTTCCTGTCACTCCCATATTATCCAGGATACGGGTAATAGTGCTCATCCACTGTTCGGCCTTAATTATATCAATACCTCCCATAAAAGTCGGAGGTTGCAGCTTCACGAACCGCTCAAATACCGAGTCCCTATGCGGCATAACAAACCCCTGGTTACCCACCACTGGCATAGGTGCTGGTGGTAACACTTGATCAACAGAGGCAGCCGGTGCCGGTTGCCTTAATCGTCGCAACTCTTCTTCTTGACGAAGTATGACACTTCGCATTTCTTGAAACATCTGATGCCAGTCAGCAGGAGGATTAGCATTACAAACCCCCGCATTATCCCCCGAATTCTGCGGAGGTGGAGGCGGTGCTGGTGGATTGGTTTGGGCAGCCCCAGGCTCTACTTGCTCGCCCTGTGGTCTAGATGATTGCGGAGGGTCCATTACTAGTACCCATGTAATCAACAACCCCAGCGAGTTAAGCACCAATACCACACTTGCGCACTTATTGCCTTAAACCCTAACTCAACTATTTACCCCATATAAAAAACGCTTAATCATATAACATTTAAAGCATGGCATCACATAACACATAAATACTCTAGATGCTTGCATACTGCCTAAAATGGAAAGCAGTAAACAGATGATCACACAAACAGTAAAGTATTTACTCTCAATACTTACTGCACCATGAGTCAAGCTTGTCTCTGATGATGAATGTACATGTTCGGCCGGTCTACAGGAATTTTAAAACCTTGGCACTCTGATACAAAATTGTAACGCCCTAAATAATTAGGCACGCTACCCAAGATACTTATGAAACCCTAATCCCCTAAACGGGATTACTAATGAGATTAGCGCGGAATTTAAACTTTACGATAAACGGAATGAAAATAAAACTTGTAATAATTTAAACTTTACAACAGTTGGGATCCCAAAAAAATATTTACAAATTTTATTACAAGTCTCTTTCAGTTAGCCGGCCTAAGCAACAAAATAGAGTTTCAAAAATTAAACACTAGTAGACCCTTAACCCGCTTGGTCTGATATGGCCCGGACATGTACATTCTTCGTCCAGCCCCTGCACTCATGGCTGATCAACGACAGTCTTACGCTTTCCTGCAC
This sequence comes from Cannabis sativa, assembly GCF_029168945.1. Lineage (NCBI taxonomy): Eukaryota > Viridiplantae > Streptophyta > Magnoliopsida > Rosales > Cannabaceae > Cannabis > Cannabis sativa. The sequence goes on from NC_083604.1 coordinate 60,463,418, forward strand.
AGTTGAGCACCCGTGAGCCAAGCCCAGCAAGACAGTATAAATGTTAACAAATATAATATGCTCATCATGCTATTTAAACAGTAATGCCATTCATATATGTCTGTGTGTTACAGACCTGCATGTCACACTCACATGCCTATTTATGTCTACGTGGCATAGGCCTATGTGTTGCGCTCACACATCTATTTATATCTACCTGGCATAGACCTACGCATTTCTCTCACACGTCTAATCACAATAAGGCCTTAGAATAGTTCATCTCGGTTCTGGTTACTGAGTCCAACTTGATTATGCCTTGACGCATAACCCTTAATCTCAATGTGTAACACATAATTATTGGTGCCACTACAATATTTGTCTATTTGCTATAGACCTGCATGTTACGCTCACATGCCTATTTATGTCTACGTGGCGTAGACCTACATGTTGCTCTCACATGTCTATATACAATAAGGCCTCAGTAGGGTTTACCTCGGTTTTTGTTACCGAGCCTAACCTGGTTATGCCTTGCTTGCATAACCCTATTCATGTATATACGTAATCCATGTATTACGTTCTTTCGGTGGTTTATCCTGGTTATATATACAAGGTGTAACCCAGTTATGTCTTATACACACAATTCTTAACATACATGCGTGTATTCAATATTTATTACAACATATATAATCTTAGGGTAATAACCCTAACTTGCATACTATGTAATCACTCTTATAATACATTTCTATATAGTCAGATAACATTTACTAAGAGTGTCAACCCTAACTCATGCTTTCACTGGATTCATAATATTCTAGGGTAATAACCCTAGACCGCATTAAAATTAAACTCAAGGTACTAGCTTACCAAGTCTAGTTTAATTATGCCTTAAGCGCATAATTCATAATCTAAATATATACACATATCCGACATGGCATAGTATTTACACAATATAAATCACTAGGGTAATAACCCTAGGCTATTAAACCGGTCATATTAGGGTAATAACCCTAATCCCGGTTACAATTACTCACATATATCATATTCAACATAAGCGCCACTGCGCATACTCTACGTGCAAACTACTGTCTTACCTGTTGTCCTGCAATAATAGAGATTCCAAACCCCTGGGTGATCCTGATCAACTGCCGGTAATCCTAGTCACACAACCTAGGATTTTACAAATACGGTTAATCCCTAATTTCACTTTCACAAAATATAAACATGGCATTCAAAACACAGATAATCAAATAGATCTCGGAACGAGCTTTCCAATGATATAAAGAACGTCCCAAACGGAGTCCCGAGTCAAAAGTTATGGCCAAAACAAAATTGGAAAAAATAGAATTTCTCACTACCAAACCCAGTCGCGACGGCCAAAAATCCCGTCGCGACGACTAGGTTCAAAACACCCAAAAACTCCATTTGAAGGCCTAAACATGCCAATTTTTCCATAAATTTGAACCTCAATCATACCATACCCAAAATTAACTTCTTACAGATAAAAATCATCACAATAGAGAGCTAACAACAACAACAACAATTCTCAAAATTCAAATTGTTCAAAAAACCCAAAATCATGCTTAACACACAACTCCTCAAGCTCAAAGACTTGAGCTTTAAATCCTTCAACCTCATAATTTTCAAGCAGCATATCACCTTAAAAACACATGAACCCAAGCTAGCAAAACACTCCAAAAATCTCATCTAAGCTCAATCAAAATCCATACCAACATATAATCAAAGATTCATGTAAAAACATGCTTAAATCATAAGGAGAATACTAACATGCAACCTAAGCTCATCAACAACCTTTTTCATGCTCTTAACCATAAAATCCAGCAAGAGAAATTCAATTAAAATCTGAAATAACTACCTCAAGACTTAAGCAAGCACAACCCCCCACAATCTAGCTCCAAGAATTAGCTCAAAATCACACCAATTCACCAAACCAAATTTTGAAACCAAAGGAGGGTTTGAGAGAGAAAGAGAGAGAGTTAAAGTCCAAGGGAGAAGAAACCAGAAATTGAATCCCTTTTTGCCAAAATTACTTCTTTTATTAAATATAAAATAAGGGTCAAAATTACCATTTTTCCCCTAGGGCTAAAAATCAAGCTCACATATACACAAGGGAAATTTAGTCAATCTCATCAAAAATATTCTCAAATTAATTTCAGATTAATCACATATAAATAAAATGCCAATAAATCATCCCAAAATTGTATCTCAGCCCCGAACTCGGGCCGAAAAGACACCATAGGCACACTATATAATAATATAGTCCCATAAGCTCGTAAATATATTAATTTAAATATTTTACCCTTTTCGGGTCATAATTACGAAAATGCCCCTGACTCAACAACGGGGTCTTAACATGTCATAAATAATATTAATTCACATATAATGAATTATATAATAATATAATTCCTCAATTATTCATAATTATCTAATTAGGGTTTTGCTAATCCATTTCTTAATTCTAGGGTATTACAAGAGAACTTCATGGTGAGATGATAGATGGACGTCACGATCTTCATCTCCTTTAGGATAGGTCGACCAATCACAGTATTATATGCCGAGTATTAGTCAATTACTGCGAAGTCAGCCGTCGACTTACCTACTACGGGCGCGGTTCCCAAAGAGATTGGGAGTTTGATCATCCCCTTTAATGTGATGACATCTCTAGTAAAACCGTATATACTTGATGCCACAGGTCCCAGATCCTTCTCATGCAACCCAATTTGTTTGAAGGCCTGAAAATTCAAGAGATTCACAGAACTTCCATTGTCTACGAGTATGCGGTGGGCATTATCTCCTCCAATGTTTGCGATGATGACCAGCGCGTCAGAATGCGGGTGGTGGACCCATCTCGCATCACTTTCCATGAATGTGATATCGTCACACTCCCTTTTTAACAGCTTCTCCGGCCGTTCTCTCAAGTTGTTCACATTGGTGAGCGGCTTATCTTTGGCTTCTCTCGCATATCGCTCCTGCGACTTCCTGGAATCTCTTGCGATATGGGGTCCGCCAATAGTAGTCAGGATATTGCGAGGAGTCCTCGAACCACTCGCATTTTGATTTTCTTCTTTGTCATCCGCTCGGGGATGACTTTACTCATTTTTCTTGTGTTTGCTGAATTTTCCTCTCCTGATTAGTTCTTCAATCTCGTCCTGCAAAATCCAACACTCCAGAGTAGTGTGACCAATATCTTTATGGTACTTTATCGCGGTTTCCCCTGATTGGGGGAGGCTTTTTGAAGACCCCGTTCTTTTCTTCAATGGCGTAGATATGGTCCTGAGGGACTGCCAACTCTGTATAGTTTACAAAGCGCGGACCACCTTTCCTTTTTCGGGGAGGATTCCTTCTTTGGAGGGGACTTGGCTAATTTCAGACTTTGCTGTCTCTGTGGACTGCGTCTTCTCGGGCTCCTTCCTCTGGAATTCTTCCCTCTAGGACTGCGAGATCGTGACCGCGACACTGGTGACTTATGTTTATCTTTGCCCTTCTCTAGCTCAGCCAGAGAATTCTCAATCCTCCTATGTGGCTCCGCCATGGCAAAGAACTCGACCAACGATTCAGGTCTTCGAGCTTGCAGTTCCTTCCAGAAATCAGTTCTTGGTAGGACACCTATTATCAACATACATACTAGCGAAGACTCGGGAGCCTTCTCTACTTTTGTTTGAAATAGTCCTGTAAAGACTCACCAGGTTCTTGTGTGATATTAGCCAGAGTGGTATAGGGTGGCCTATATGTCATCGTGGCTTGGAAATGCGTGAGGAATAGGTCGACAAAGGTCTCCCATGTCGAGATAGATGGCTCGGGCAATTGGATGAACCAATCATGGGCATTTTCTTCCAACGTTGCCGCAAGAATGCGACATTTTGCGAGTTGAGGTATCTGATCCACTTCCATAATAGTATTAAAATTTTCTAAATAGTCAATGGGATTACAGGTACCTTTGTATTTTAGGGATTCGGATAACCAGAATCCCTTGGGGAGTCGAGCTTGTCGCACTTTTGCAGTGAAAGGAGAGGTCCCATGCAGCTTGTATATGGGCTTTCTCTGCTGCTCGAGCATTTTTAAGGCCTGCAGAAGCATACCTTGATCGATATTCCCAGCTAGGGGAGTATTGACTTGTGTTGCTGCAGGCGTTATCACTACTGCGGCGATGTTTGCTGGGATATTAACCCCAGTCGTCGCAGCTGGTGCGCTAGGCGGATTGATACGATTATTTACACCCTGATCGTCCATTCCGGGATCACGGGGCTCTTTGACATCACGAGGTGTCTAGGAGCGCACCTTGAAGACAACGTTAAGGTGATCGCGTAGATCGCCCCTGTGAACCTGATATCGTCCTCCTTGCGGTGTTTCCACCGAACCCGATCTAGTGTACCTGCTGGGTGTGCGACCATGCGAGGATGAGGAGGCAGATTCAATGTCGTTGTCTCGCGACTGAGGTCTGCTGCGAGGATTGAGTCATTCAAGGTCTTCCTCAGTCTGTGCCTCCGGATTGAGGTGTTCCCTCGATGTTGGTTGGTTCAAATCGAGTCCCTCCGGGTTGGCCCTCTGTTCCCTGTGAGTACGGTTATTACGGCGTCTAGAATTAGTTACCTGATGGTTTTCCGTGCGAGTAGCGGGTACTCGAGGAGGACATCGAGTCCTGTTTTGTCCATCCACCTCGGCCTGCAGAGCGTGTAGCTGGTCTTGGATTGCAGTGTATTGATCGGTGGTTAGTTGGATAATACCTTCGGACACCACCGCTGGAGTACAAGGTGGAAAATGTCCCGTTGTGGCTGCCGGTGTAGACGTTTCCCCGGCGCGAGGGCCAGTAGTTTCAGGGAATAGGTTGAGAGGTCTTACATTACCCCGACCTATTCCGCCGTTGATGACATCTACGGGAGGCACTCTGCTTCCTAACAGTGGAACGTTCATCATTCTGATATTGATGGATTCGTTGCTAAGACCCCCGTTTTCTTGGTTTCCAGCCATTATGATTCTCTCTCTAAATTAGCAAGAAAGTATTTCTCGTTTCCCACAGACGGCGCCAAATGTTGTTGAAGGAATTTCACAACACCAAAAATAAATAATAACAACAACAATAATAATAATAATAATATGATGAACAAGTGCGAGTATTCAACCTAGAACGGCGAGTACTCGAACTGGGTACACAAATATTTAACAAAAACTAGAATATACAAAGAACACGAAGGAGTATAGTGGTTCAGTCAGATCACGGTCTGCTTAGTCCACTGTTGCAAAGATTTTGTAGGTCTCCCATTTCACGGCAGATCACTCCTTTATATACAAAGCAAGCGTCTAATAATTTACACAAGGACTGCATTGATTGTCAATCCATTTGCACATTGATATACAATAATTAAGCTAAAATAACGTAAACGTTAATAAATAAAGAACAGTTTCTATTCACTAAATACAGCAACGTATCCGACTATTAAGGTACGAGTTCGCTGTTCATATTCTTGCATAAGCTTGTGGACTTAGAATACACCTAACATTTTAGTTGAGTCTAAGATGTCTGCGTTCTTGTATAGTCGCATTTACGGACATCGTATAACGAGCTGATAGAACCAAGACGTGTGAGTCTATATTAGTTTATCGAGGCTGTTGGGTCATCGAGACCAACTCGCGCTATAGAGAATCGATCTCTATGGTTTTGTAGGAGGATCGAGAGGATATTCACATATATCTTGGTTTATGCGAGTTAAATCTGTTCCTTGGTCCTATATAATGCGAGTCACACGAATGCGACTAGGCTTTGTCATATTTGCATCATCTCGCTTGAGTTTAGCTCAGGCGAGGTTTAAACTCGAGGAGTCTCTCATTGACATCTCAGCTTTCCTTGGGGAAATTGAGTACACGTGTCCTTCAAACAGGAGTCTGGTCTCGAGTTTCTAGGTGAGAAAAATCTCACTATAACAGTTAAATTCCTCTCCTTTGGGCCTTGTGTGAGAGTTAGGGGGCCAATAGCAGTGGGTACGACATACTGGACCCAGCCGTCCCTCACATGAACCACCCCAATTGTGAAGGCCAATTTGCCTTATTTAAATAAATAGGTTAATTATATTAGTCTAACCTAATTAAAATTGAATTAGCAACATAATTAACTTTTAAAATATATGAAATTTATTTTTTCATTGAATATTTTAAAGTTAATTGTAGAAAAACATTTAGTTAATGAGATATATTCTAGATAGTAATTTCTAGTGACTAGTTATATTTTCTAATATTTAATTAGAAAATATTTTAAGTTGAAAATTAATTATTTATTTTAATTAATTTTGGACCAACTTACATTAAGAATATTTTTCCTAGTATTAAATTAGAATTAATGATTACGTTTTTTTATACTTGATTATTTAATTCCTGTATTTAATACATTTAATTAAATTAAAAATTAAATATTTAAGTTGATTTCAATATTCTTGATACTTAAATATTATTATTTTCAGAATATTTAATTAAATAAAAAATTATTTTAAGTTGGAAATTTGAATTTCAAAACAACTTAAATTTGAATAATTTTCAAAATATATTTTATTAATCATTTTTTTATATATAATTCGAAATTGCATTTTTAATTTAAATACAGAGAATTTTGAGTTTTTAAAAAATAGATAAAACTTGAAAATTAATTAATTTTTAATTAATTTTGGACCAACTTATATTAATAATTTTTTCATTTAATGATTAATTAAAATAAATGAACTAAAATATATTATTATTAAAAAATGAATTAATTAGTCAATGAAAGTCCAAATAGTTATTGTCTGTTTGCTTAAAGTATTTTTCTAGTGATATTTAATTAAATAGAAAATTAATATTTAAGTTGATTTTCATCATGATACTTAAAAAATTTGATTTTTTTTCTTAACATTTAATTAAATAGGAAGATTATATTTGTATTGAAAATTAATATTAATTAATTTTGGACCAACATAAATTAGAATAATTTTTCAGGATTTATTTTATTTTATTTTAAAGCATTTTTTTTTTCAAAAATTGTATTTATTTTTTAAAATACATTAGTTTTCAAAATGCAATCTATATTTATAGAAAATTAAATTTGAGTTGTAAGTTAATTTAAATTAATTTTGATACAACTTAAATTGAATAATTTTCTAAATATTTATTAAAAATTATTACTAAGATGGAAAATAATTCATTTTATTCTTCATATCCATCTAAGTATAATTTTATAAATATTAAATTAAAATTTATATTTAGAATTTTTATTCTAAATTGGTAATTTTATTTAAATAAATATATTTTAAAATAAATTGATTAAAATAAACATCAAAGAAAATACAACTCCTTAAAATAATGAGCTTTTAGTTATAAAGATATTCGATCTCCATTGTTGGTCTTACAATAGTTAATGTTTTCAATATAACCTCGAGACGGTAGACTTCGTCTCCCTTATAGATGGTTATTCGTTGAAAGCATTTAACACCGTAAGATCTGATATGATAAGTATATTGTAAGTTTTTCGTCTGTATTAGACTCTCCCCTACGGTGACTACTTAGAGATAAATTTACGAAGTATGAAACAATGGTGGAAGCTCATAAAATAAGATAACCTTAACTCTCGCCTACCGGAACAACGTTGGATTCTTATTTTGATCGAATAAAAGGTTGCTAGAATGATTTCCATTTTAGATGAGCTGACAACTCTATTCAATGAATGATACTTTGACTCTCACCTACCGGGACACTGTATCAGTTTGTTGGAAACCTTAGAAATTATTTAAGATGTGCCTATTTTGTATTTTCACATGTTTTTGTTATTTTCTAAATGCTTGATAATTTCTGAATTGTGTTTGAATTTATATTGAACGATGTTGTTTTCTGTTATTAATTGTAGTTTAATTTCGAATCTTCATTGTTGGTCTAACTAAGCTTGTTATTTTGAATGGGGCAAATCCTAATGAATTGTCATCCATTAGACAAACATAACAATGTTAGATCTCGATAGATAAATATTTGTAAATGCAACATCTAGATGTTCATCAATTAATGACACCTTAGACAAGTATTTACAATATGAAACAAGAAGATTGTACAAATAAGAATAACTCTCTCGCATACCGGGACATCGTTGGATTCTTATTTTAAATCGAAATTACCCTTTACTTATTCCTCTTAGCTTATTCATTTCGAATTAGCTTAAATAATATATCACTGGATGAATGGTTTATAAATCATATAATGTCATTCTATTTTCTCTTAAGAAATTGATTGACGCATGTGATTATATTCTCGACATTCTATCCCGAAATGATATAAATCCTCAATCTTAGAAATCTCCTACTTATATATGCTTTGATGAGAACACTAAGGCTAAAGATACAAGTAAAGTTCCAGTTGGCCCGGTGACAAGGGCGCAAGCCAAGAAATTAAAAGAAGAACTCAACAACTTAGTCAACAGAATTTTAAAATAAGAGGAGACCGCAGTCAACACTGAAGGAGAGCAAAAATTTGTGTTTCTCATCAAAGTGGACTCAATTTAGACCCAAGTTGAGCTTATCACGTTTTCCAAGGCAATAGGCAGCTTTCCTTTTTTAATTTTGTTTCCTTTATTTTGTCTTTGTTTTATTTGGAAAGTTGTCTTTCTTTTAGTTTCATTTTTCTTGGTTGTAAGTTGGCTATATAAAGCCTTGTAAACATTTTTAAAAATCAGAATATTTTGAATTAAAATTTTGAGAGGTTTTCTTCTTGAGTTCTTGAGAGAACTATTCGAACTTATCAAGGAGTATTCCTTGTGACGTTCAACCTGACTTATCAAACGGATTTCCATCACCGTTTGTGGCGTCTTCCTTCATACCAAGGTCATGCTTAACTAAGCATTGGGTCGCGGTTCCACATCCAAATTTCGAGAATTCTTAGAGTTTGCCATATTTGGTGTCGGGTTTCATCACAACTGTTGGTGTGATTCGTATCATGCTTACTTTAGGCAAATAATAATTAGAGTTAGGTTAGTAGTGGTAATCCAAGCTAGAAGAATACTCATATACATTTGGAATAAATTTAAGTCTTTGACTTTAAATTTTAGACTCCAAATAGAAATTTTAATATTCCTGTTTCTAGAATAGAATACAGTTCAACTTTTACAAGTTATAAATATCCATCTTCTATGAATGGATTCACACTGTATGTTAAAAGTATGGAATATTGTTAGGCTAAAATTAGTCTAAGTTTCGGGTCATATTTTCGGTTAGTTTTTACTCTTTGTTTCTAGTTTTAGGGCTATTTTACGCTTGATTTTTTTGTTTTAAGTCCTTGGGTGTTTAAAGAAAGTATGTACAAGAATTGAGGACGCGTGGTGAAAGAATCAAGAAGAAAAACCAAATATTTTGTCACTGCCTGTTCCAGTCGCGACGGGGAACATGCCTGTCGCGACGGGAACTGGCAGAAAGTTTTTCAAGAATTCGCTGCTTAACCTCGTCGCGACGGGGACCCAGAGACGGGATTTTCGGGCAGTTTTGTAATTTCACGAATTTTAAAGATGAGACTTGGTTTAAATAGAGAGAGCTCGTGAAAATTAGGGTGCATTCAGATTTGGAGCCTTAGAAACAAAGGAGGAGGTTAGAAGAGCAGCTTGTGGCGACCCAGATCAATTGCGTCAACTAGTTCTTTCTCTTCTCTTTAATTTTTCTATGCTATTTTCTGTTTCAATATTAATTATTGGTTTGATTATGGATGTTTTGAACTGAACTCCTATTTAGGGAGAATGATGAATGTTGTTTTAAGTTTTTCCTAGTTAATGAATAATTGCCATTCCTCCATCTTGATTGTGAACACTATGTTGGGTTTTATGCCCTAAATAAAACTCATTTCAATATAAATCAGATTTACTTATTAATATAGATCAGAAATAACATTTAATGTTGCATGGTTCACATGATTTATTTCATGATTATATGTACATAATGTATAAATTCATCTGAAACCCTTTTCACATACTTGATCCTGTTTATTGTGTTGTCAACACATTGGAAAGTAAACATGACTATGTGAATAAAGTTTCCTAGATTTATCAGACATAGGGTTTTACTGATATGATAATCTACAACAGAGTTTACTTGCATTTGGAGAAGTGCTATGTTCTTTCCAGAGCATTGGTTAAAGTAAAGCTCAGGTTGGATGCATGGAGTATGCATCGGAAGGGACCGATATTGAACTTTGACTTAGATTTATTAAACTTACCGTAATATCTATTCAAGTCAATATCGCCTAGTTGATCCTAGATCAAATGTTCTTAATCCTGTTATGATTAGGCTCAATCTTGAAAGGCTATTCGTGTTCTTTGATTTGTTAGCTAAGCCTACTTTTAGGTCAGGGTGATACGTACATTTTGGGAACACGGTAGTGCAATTGAGTGGGAGCGCTAACATAAACATGGAATCTATAGCTTCTATCTGGCGAATAGTAAGTAAAGGATGATCTCCTTCGAGCTTGACCAAACGAACATAAATGGTGGAGTACTCATTTCACATAAGCTGAAATATCATTTATACGGGGTCAAGTGTTTTAAGGAATAAATACATTGTAGGGTGTAACGGTAATTTAATCCCTTTACAGTGTAGATCATTCATATAGAGGATCAGTGATCAAATTAGGATTATAACAATGGATAACTAATGATGTGTCTATATGGTGGAACATATAGAGCATTCTATATAACTGAGAGTGCAATTCTAAGTTCTATGCGTGGATTCAACGAAGAATTAATAAGTGAATTTTAGTAATAAATTCTTGATCTACTTATTGGAAGCTCGATTATATAGACCCATGGTCCCCGCACTAGTTGAGATAATATTGCTTGTAAGACTCATGTAATTGGTTTTGATTAATCAATTATAATTCTCAAATTAGACTGTCTATTTGTGAATTTTTCACTAAGTAAGGGCGAAATTGTAAAGAAAAAGTTTATAGGGGCATATTTGTTAATTATTATACTTTGTATGGTTCAATTAATAAATATGATAAATGACAATATTATTTAATAATTATTTATAGTTATTAAATAGTTAGAATTGGCATTTAAATGGTTGAATTAGAAAATTGGCGTTTTTGAGAAAATCAGATGCAGGAAAGGTAAAACTGCAAAATTGCAAAAAGTGAGGCCCAAATCCACTAGTATAGGGCCGGCCACTTTTGTAGGAAATTTAAACTGATATTTTCATTATTTTAATGCCAAATAATTCAAACCTAACCCTAGTGGAATGCTATAAATAGATAGTGAAGGCTTTAGGAAATTTACACTTAAATTTTCTACTTTTTCATTCAGAAAAAACTGAGCCTTCTCTCTCCCTATCTTTGGCCGACCCTTCTCTTTCTCCTTCCCTCTTCAATTTTGAAAATCTTAGTGTGAGAGTAGTCCCCACACACAGCAAGTGATACCTCAATCATAGTGAGGAAGATCGTGAAGAAAGATCATTCAGCAAAAGGAGTTTCAGCATCAAAGATTCGGAGAAAGAGATCCAGGTTCAGATATTGATAATGCTCTGCTACAGAAAGGAATCAAGGGCTAGATATCTGAACGGAAGGCGTCATATTATTTTGCTGCACCCAATGTAAGGTTTCCTAAACTTTATATGTGTTTATTTCATCGTTTTAGAAAGTTCATATTTATGGTGTTAATCAACATACTTGTGAGTAGATCTAAGATCCTGGTAAAATAAATTTCCAACACACTATTATTTGTGTTTAATTTCCATGTGCAAGATTGATCACCTTTTACATGTTTTATGATCTCAATTCGAAATCTGAGAAGTGAGAATTGAGAATGCTAAAATTGAATAGTCTAGGTTTTGATGTGAAACGAGAGTATTTACATAGCCTTTGTGACAAATATATTATTGATTAATGCTAATTTCATGTTAGTTTAATTAAGAGATTAATTAAAGAGCATGTGATTTAGAACCTAAAAGATCTGAAAAAGAGTTAGGTTCATTTATAATCTGTCATTTACTTCAATAGGCATTAACGATTGGTAAACTGACAACAGGATTCTTCTCCCTATTTTCTTATCTTGATTAATCTTCCTTTGTTATTTTTAATTTTCTGAATTGTCTTACTTAATTCATAAAAAGTATTATTTTACCAGATAGAATCATAAGTATAATTTAGTAGTAATTAGTCCAATTCCCTGTGGTTCGACCTCACCTGTGTGAGTTTACTACTTGATTGCGTATACTTGCGTAGTGGTTGTAATTTTTGTAATAATTTTTTGGCGCTGTTGCCGGGGAATTGTATAAAGATTAATATTACACAAAATTATACTAACTTCTACTTTGGTTTATTTTTCTTGCTAATTACTAATATATTTCTTACAATATTTTCTTTATCTATTTCAAGAATCCTAAGTGTATGCGCCGTCAAGGACAAGCAGTCATATTACCAGTTGATCCTGAAATCGAGAAAACTTGTAGGAGAAACAGAAAGAACAAGAGGCAAGAAAGAGTTTCAGCAACTGCTGAAACATCAGAAATCATGGCTGAAAACGCTAATAATGCTAATAATGGAGGCAACAACGGTAATGATGGAGGTGCCGTTGAAGATCAAGCTAATGGTCGTAGCTTGAGAGATTATATTCTCCCTACTCTCACAGGGGCTCAGTCATGTATTAGGCCACCGGCAGTGGAGGCTAACAACTTTGAAATCAAGCCTGCCATACTCTAAATGGTGCAGTCTTCAGTCCAGTTTGGTGGACTCCCTTCTGAAGATCCCAATCTGCATCTATCAAACTTCATAGAGTTGTGCCAGACTTTCAAAGTAAATCGGGTTAGTGATGATGCCATCTGATTGAGACTGTTTCCTTTCTCACTCAGAGAAAGAGCCAAAAGTTGGTTAATTTCCTTGCCACCCAACTCCATTGCCACATGGAATGACTTGGCTACAAAATTCCTGTCCAAGTTCTTTCCTCCAGCAAAGTCAGCCAAGTTGAGAGGAGAAATCAACAACTTCTGTCAGCAAGAAAATGAATCTCTCCATGAGTCTTGGGAGAGGTTTAAAGATCTCATCAGAAAGTGCCCTCATCATGGTATTGAGAAGTGGATGCTGGTTCACAACTTCTACAACAGGTTAGTTGGTAACACAAGAACACTTATAGATGCTGCAGCTGGTGGAGCATTTATGAGAAAAAGTGCGAATGAGGCTTATGAGCTGTTGGAGGAGATGGCCCTAAACAATCAGCAGTGGCAAACTGAAAGAACTCAAACTAAGAAGGTCGCTGGTGTGTTGGAGGTCGATGCCATTACAAAGCTGACAGCTCAGGTTGAGGCCCTAACAAAGCTGATCGCAGGGCAAGCTAAACAAGCCCAAGTTGTTTGTGAGATATGTGGAGGCAACCATCACTTTTCTGAGTGTCAGGCAGATGTGGATGATTTGCCAATGGATGAAGCAAAAGCCATTGGAAATTATTCGCAGAACAACAACAACAACAATTATGGGTTCAACCAAGGAGGTAACCGAAGGAACAGTGGGTTCTATCAGCAAAGAAATCAGAACCAGACACAGAACCAATAGTACACTCAGCAACAAAGCTCTAGTGGAAATTCTAGTTTGCAGACAGATTTATTGCTACAATTCATGACTGAAACTAGATCTTCCATTAAAGATTTGGAGACTCAAATGGGGTAGCTAGCAACCCAGGTAGCAACCCGTCCTCAGGGAAACTTGCCTAGCACAACTGAAGTTAATCCAAAAGAAAAATGCAAGGCAATTACCCTGAGGAGTGGTAAGAAATATGATGGGCCCAAGAAGATGCAACCAGTGGATGAAGAGATTATAGATAAAGCGGCACCAACTCCAACATCAACAGAAGAGAAGACTACTGATAGTCCTGCACCACCACAACAGTCTCCACCAATCAGTATTGATCATCATGTGAAGATCCCTTATCCTCAGAGACTCTGTAAGACCAATCTAGACAAGCAGTTCACAAAATTTCTAGAGGTCTTTAAAAGATTACACACCAACATTCCTTTTGCTGAAGCTTAAGAGCAGATGCCGAGTTACGTGAAGTTCATGAAGGAGATCTTGTCCACAAAGAGAAAAATGGAGGACTTTGAAACAGTGGCATTAACTGAGGAGTGTAGCGCCATTCTGCAAAAGAAACTCCCTTCCAAACTCAGAGATCCAGGGAGCTTCACTATTCCTTGTACCATTGGGAGAATTGAAGGAATAAATGCGCTATGTGACTTGGGAGCCAGCATTAACTTGCCTCTGTCTGTTTTTAAAAGACTGCAGTTGGGAGAAGCAAAGCCAACCACAGTAACTCTACAACTGGCAGATCGATCACTAGCTCATCCTAGGGGACTTATTGAAGATGTGTTAGTCAAGGTTGATAAGTTCATCTTTCCAGCTGATTTTATTGTTCTGGATATGGAAGAAGATAACAACGTCCCAATCATTCTTGGGAGACCATTCTTGGAAACTGGCCAAGCTTTGACGATGTTCAGAAAGGTGAATTAAAGCTGCGTGTCCAAGGAGAAGAAGTGGTTTTTAATGTGTTAAAGGCGATGATTTACCCAAAGGCAAGTGATAATTGTTACTTTGTTGATCTGATTGATACAATTGCGAGTGAGAAAAAGTTGGTAGAAGATCCTCTAGAACTGAGTTTAAATGAAGATGATCTGACAGAGCAAGAGGGAAAAGAAGTAATGGGTTATGTGAAATGACTTGACTCTCATGGGCCATTGAACAGAAGGTATTATGAGGAGCTGGGAGTAGTGCCAAAAGAGCTTATGCCATCTACTGAAAAACCTCCAGAGCTTGAGTTGAAGGTGCTTCCTAGTCACTTGCGGTATGAGTTCTTGGGAGAAGATAAAAAGCTGCCAGTTATTGTGTCAACTTCTCTTTCTAATGTGGAAACTGAGAGATTTCTGAGAGTACTTCGGGTGCACAACAAGGCCATTGCTTGGACACTGAGTGATGTCAAGGGAATCAGTCCCTCGACTGTGATGCACCGAATTTTGATGGAAGAAAACGTTAAGCCAACAATTGATGCACAACGCAGACTCAATCCACCGATGAAGGAAGTTGTCAAAAAGGAAGTGGTCAAGTGGTTGGATGCTGGAGTGGCCTATCCCATCTCAGATAGTAAATGGGTTAGTCCGGTGCAAGTAGTTCCAAAGAAAAGGGGGGTGACCGTGATCAATAATGAAAAAAATGAGTTGATTCCCACAAGAACAGTCACTGGCTGGAGGATCTGCATCGATTATAGAAAACTCAACAAAGCAACCCGCAAAGATCATTTTCCCTTGCCCTTCATTCATCAGATGCTTTACAGATTGGCGGGGCAAGAGTATTATTGTTTTCTTGATGGCTACTCTGGATACCACCAAATAGCCATAGCACCGGAGGATCAGGAAAAAACGACCTTCACATGTCCTTATGGTACTTTTGCTTTTAGAAGATTGCCATTCAGATTATGCAATGCTCCTGCTACTTTTCAAAGGTGTATGATGGCTATCTTTTCGGATTTAATTGAATCTTGCATTGAGATCTTTATGGATGACTTCTAGGTCTTTGGTTCTTCATTTGATCATTGCCTAGAGAATCTGGAGAAGGTGCTAATTAGATGCGAAAAGTCAAATTTGGTTCTAAACTCGGAGAAGTGCCACTTTATGGTGAAAGAAGGGATAGTTAAGCAGGGATTGAAGTGGACAAGGCTAAAGTGTCAACAATAGAGAATTTGCCATCCCTAGTTTCTGTGAAAGGAGTAAGGAGTTTCTTGGGTCATGCCGGTTTCTATCGACGATTTATTAAGAACTTTTCAAAGATTTTTAAACCATGGTCCAGTTTACTTGTTAATGGTGTACCCTTCGAGTTTGGAGATGAATGTTTAAAGGCATTTCAAGTTCTTAAAGAGAAATTGATTTCAGCACCAATAGTTACTTCACCAAATTGGGAGTTGCCCTTCGAATTGATGTGTGATGCAAGTGACTATGCAATTGGAGCGGTCTTGGGTCAAAGGGTTGATAGGGTGTTTCACACAATCTACTATGCTAGTAGAACCCTGAATGATGCTCAACTGAATTATGCCACAACGGAGAAAGAGATGCTGACAATTGTCTTTGCATGTGATGAGTTCCGCCCCTATCTGATTGGGAATAAGGTTGTAGTCTACACAGATCATTCTGCAATTAAATACCTTATGACCAAGAAGGATGCTAAGCCAAGATTGATTCGATGGGTACTTCTACTCCGGGAGTTTGACATAGAGATAAAGGACAAGAAGGGCACTAAAAATCTGGTAGCAGATCATCTGTCAAGACTAGAGTTGGAAGAGAGCTAGAATACAAAAGAAGTACAGATAAATGAGAAATTTCCTGATGAACAACTCTTTAGTGTGAGGGAAAACTTGATGGTACCTTGGTATGCTGATTATGTCAACTTCTTGGCTGCCAGTATAACTCCTCCTGAGCTATCTCATCAACAACTAAAGAAGTTCTTTTCTGAGGTGAAACATTATTATTGGGAAGAGCCAATCCTCTACAAGCACTGCGCTGATCAGTTAGAAGATGCGTGCCTGAAGAGGAGATGTACTCTATTCTCAATCTCTGCCATGCTTTACCATGTGGGGGACATTTCAGTGGGACAAGAACTGCTGCTAAGGTGTTGCAGAGCGGATTCTTTTGGCCAACACTTTTTAAAGATGATAGTACTTTTGTGAAGGCATGTGATCGTTGTCAACGTACAGGTAATATTTCAAGGAGGAATGAAATGCCTTTAACAAGAATTTTTGAAGTGGAATTGTTTGATGTGTGGGGGATAGACTTCATGGGTCCGTTTCCTTCATCTTTTAGCAATCTGTACATTTTATTGGCTGTGGATTATGTGTCAAAATGGGTTTAGGCTGTAGCAACACCACAAAATGACGGTAAAACAGTTCTTCGCTTCCTTCAAAAGAACATATTCACTAGGTTTGGTACTCTCCGAGCAATCATAAGCGATGAAGGGAGTCACTTTTGCAACAAACAGTTTAAAGCACTCCTTTCAAGATATGGTGTCCGTCACAGAACTGCTCTACCGTATCATCCCCAAAGTAATGGCCAAGCTGAAATTTCTAACCGGTAAATAAAGATGATTCTGGAGAAAACAGTGCAGAGATCAAGAAAAGACTGGTCAAGAACGTTAGATGTTGCATTGTGGGCATATAGAACAGCCTTCAAGACACCGATCGGGATGTCACCATATCGGTTGGTGTTTGGAAAAGCTTGTCATCTACCGGTGGAATTAGAGCACAAGGCCTATTGGGCTATGAAGACTCTCAACATGGATTTGAAGGCTGTAGGAGAGAAAAGATTACTGCAATTGGATGAATTGGAGGAGTTTCGGAATGAAGCTTATGAGAATGCCAAGATTTACAAGGAGAGAACGAAAAAGTGGCATGATCGAAGCTTAGTCAAGAAGGAGTTTTAACCTGGGCAGCAAGTTTTACTTTTTAATTCAAGGTTGAAATTGTTTCCTGGTAAGCTAAAGTCAAGGTGGTCAGGGCCATTTACAGTGGTTAAAGTGTTTCCTTATGGAGCGGTGGAACTGAAAGGTGAAAGCCCCGAGACTTTCAAAGTCAATGGGCAGCGGTTAAAGCTCTACTTGGGAGGTCAATTTGACCAAGCCAAGTCCGCCATGATTCTGGCACCACTATGAAGAAATCGGTCAACGTCTAGCTGAACGACGATAAAGACAGCGCTATTAGGAGGCAACCCAATCTTTCATTTGATTCTACTTTATTTTTTCTTTAGAATTTTTAGAAGACATTTACAAGTGTTTTGTAGCATTTTAATTTGTTTCATTGCATTTGTTAGTTTTAAAGTAAAACCGTGAAAATCGTGAAAAAAAACATGCAGAAGAAGGCCACTGCTACAGTAGTCGCGACGGGCGTAGTGTCTCATCGCGATTGGGCCTTCTACGAAAAAAAAGGGGCAAGCTTCAGTAGTCGCGACTGGGGCATTTCCCGTCGCGACTGGGAAAGTAACGAACAAAAATTAAAATTTTCTGCCAATTCCCGTCGCGACGGGGCACCTTGCCCGTCGCGACGGGACCCCCTTTTCAGCCCAATAAATTTCCCAAATCGCATACAACCTCATTTAACCTAAAAATCAAATCCCACCCGACCCCCTTCCTTTTCTCAGCCCCCACACCCTCATTCCACCATTAATCATCAAATTTCTTCAAAATCTCTTCAAATCTTCCATCTATATCACCAAAAATACAAATTTTTCTCATAAATCTTCCTTTTCCTTCAAAAAATCACACCACAAATTACCCTTTTTCACCCAAATCCGAAATTACCACTATTCATCATCTTCAACCTTGAGTTTTCCATGGATATGCAACAATGGTGGTGGATGAACGACATTCTCGCTTACGTACTAGAACAGGGCAATCGGGTGCTTCATCGTCGAAACCACCAACACCAGCGTCAAAGTCCAATTTTGAAAAAGATAGATTTGTTAGTTTGAAAGCGCAAGAAAGATACTTTGAATTGCAAAAGAGAGCTTTCATTATGGATGGAGGTATCGAATATGATGGCAATCCCACCCCGAATAGCCCATTATTCGAAACTATGAGGCAACAAATTCAGACCCGCCAATGGGAGAAGTTCGTGAATGTTCCAGAGAGGATTAATCAAACTTTGGCTCTTGAATTTCTAGCAAATTTTCCTGAGGAGGAAAACGCAAGGGTGAGAGTCCGCAAAACAAATGTGCTTCTAAACATTGACGCCATCCATAGACGGTTTGGTTTAGAAATGGTGAATAACGCATATTACAAAAGGTTTCTGAAATTAATGATTGACCCTGTGGACTTGGCGGAGACAGTTGGGGGGTTGAGATTGCATGAAGTGGATGGGGAACCTCAAATGCTTTGTTGCTGTGAATTGATTCAAGTTGCTCGCGCTTGGATGTTTTTTGTAAGTGCTAGGCTTATGCCTAGTAAGCATTTATCGGATTTTCCATTGGATAGACTCAAGGTTATTTATGCAATAATGAAGGGGATTACTGTGCCAGTTGGGGGAATAATTCTGCAAAGCTTCGATAACATGGTCGCAGGATCTACACATGCGGGAATTGGCCTCGCAAGGTTGATAACAGAGTTGTGTATTGCCAATGGTGTGCCACAATATCCTTATGATAATCAAGTACAACCACAACGGAATATTGATTGGACAATGGTGCGTAACCTTAAGCCCCCTCATCCATATGGTCAACCGCCTCCTCCTCGTTGTAATCAGCAGCAAGAAGCTCATGTCCCCGAGGAAGAGGACAATCCAAATGAAGAAATGCCTCAAGCGGTTCCCACTCCCACTCCTCTTGATGCGGGGATGCAACATATCCATGCTCAACTCAACTACATTATCCAGCAAAATAATCATATCTAGAGTTACATGGTGCAAAGAAGTGAATTTGATGAAAATCAAGTGAGGCAGTTCAATCATTTAATTGATTCGTGGAGTCTTGGGGTCGAGGACCCGAATTACTTGGCATATCCTCCTCGCTTTCATCCCTATGATCAGCCAGCACCGCCAAACCCCTTCTGATGGGGGTTCAGGTAAGTCCTTCTCACCTTGAATATAATAGCACATTGGGGACAATGTGAATCTTTAGTTTGGGGGGAGGGATTTAAAAATTTTATTTTTTGCATTTTAATTTGCATTTTTTATTTTCTGCTTTAATTTTCTGTTTTAGTTAGGAATGGCAATAAGATAAAAGATAAATGTGTGCTGCTGTTTAATGTAATGTGCTCTAAAATTGCGTAATAACTATGTGCTTAATTCTGTTAACTCTTTGGATTAGTTTGGATGCTTGTATAACATGTGTAAGAATGCAATTTGATGATCTGTGAAATATGTTATAATTGTTTTACTATGGTTTGTGGTAAGATTGACTGGATAGCTTAGAACTTGCATGTTTTATTCTTTTGAGGCGAAATCCTTGACAACATTCAATAGGAATATGATTTAGGCATTTGTTGGATAGTTTGAGCCTTTCAAGCCTACCATGAAATGATTATCCTTAGTTGACCCTCTTGAGCCTAAACCTATTTTGTTCTTCACCTGTTGAACGAAAATATGTATCCACACTGTTAATTTTGTCCTCACTATTTTATCAATGATATCTTAAGCTATATAATTAGTTTGAGGGAGCAAAGTGCATGGTGTGAGAGAAGATAAAATAAAAAAAAAAGAAAACTTGCAAGATTGAGGAAAAAAGATGTTTGGTAAGATCAATATCACTGAAAAAAAAAAGACAACTGTATAAATAATGAAAGAAAAAAAAAGGAAAGAAGAGAAAATGATTCAAGAAAAAGAAAAAATAATAACATTCAGTGATGTTGAGAAAAAGAAAGAAAATAATTTTTCTCAATCATGGCGGGTTGTGGGAACACTTTGGGAAATTTGAAATTAGAAGAAGCTTGGGGGTTATTTTTGTGCTTATGATATCTTTAGCCAAAATTGTTTTTCATTCTCCAAATATCTAAGCCATACTCTCTAAACCTCAAAAAGCCCTATTGATTCCGAAAGGATTTAGTCAACATTAGTGGAGAGAGGTAAGCATGCGAGCATATGAGTTATCGAGTAGTGGAATGGTTGGAAAGAGTAAAACCATTATAACGTTGTTTTGATTGTGAAGTCATCTTGTGTTTGTGCATTATGTGATAAGCTGAGCATCTAAATTAATTATTAGAGTTGGTGGAATTGAAATTCTAGTTTGAGCAATGGAAGAGAACACCACAATAGTATTGTGATTATCTTATAGCGTAGTTAGTAGATTATTAGTTAGTAGTATTTATCTTACTCGAGGGTGAGTAAGAATCTAGTTTGGGGGAATTTGTTAGGCTAAAATTAGTCTAAGTTTCGGGTCATATTTTCGGTTAGTTTTCACTCTTTGTTTCTAGTTTTAGGGCTACTTTACGATTGATTCTTTTGTTTTAGGTCCTTGGGTGTTTAAAGAAAGTATGTACAAGAATTGAGGACGCGTGGTGAAAGAATCGAGAAGAAAAACCAAATATTGTGTCGCTGCCTGTTCCAGTCGCGACGGGGAACATGCCAGTCGCGACGGAAACTAGCAGAAAGTTTTTCAAGAATTCGCTGCTTAACCCCGTCACGACAGGGGCATTGCAAGTCGCGACGGGGACCCAGAGACGGGATTTTTGGGCAGTTTTGTAATTTCACGAATTTTAAAGATGAGACTTGGTTTAAATAGAGAGAGCTTGTGAAAATTAGGGTGCATTCAGATTTGGAGCCCTAGAAACAAAGGAGGACGCTAGAAGAGCGGCTTGTGGCGACCCGGATCAATTGCGTCAACTACTTCTTTCTCTTCTCTTTAATTTTTCTATGCTATTTTTTGTTTCAATGTTAATTACGGATTTGATTATGGATGTTTTCAACTAAACTCCTATTTAGGGAGAATGATGAATGTTGTGTTAAGTTTTTCCTAGTTAATGAATAATCGCCATTTCTCCATCTTGATTGTGAACACTATTCATATTTGTGTTTAATTTCCATGTGCAAGATTGATCACCTTTTACATGTTTTATGATCTCAATTCGAAATCTGAGAAGTGAGAATTGAGAATGCTAAAATTGAATAGTCTAGGTTTTGATGTGAAACGAGAGTATTTACATAGCCTTTGTGACAAATAGATTATTGCTTAATGCTGATTTCATGTTATTTTAATTAAGAGATTAATTAAAGAGCATGTGATTTAGAACCTAAAAGATCTAAAAAGAGTTTGGTTAATTTATAATCTGTCATTTACTTCAAGAAAAGGATAGCAATTAGGCATTAACGATTGGTAAACTGACAACAGGATTCTTCTCCCTATTTTCTTATCTTGATTAATCTTCCTTTGTTATTTTTAATTTTCTGAATTGTCTTACTTAATTCATAAAAAGTATTATTTTACCAGATAGAATCATAAGTATAATTTAGTAGTAATTAGTTCAATTCCCTATGGTTCGACCTCACCTGTGTGAGTTTACTACTTGATTGCGTATACTTGCGTAGTGATTATAATTTTTTGTAATAAATATGAGTTTAGTATTCTGTGACCAGGATCCATTTAGACTATTCTAAGAACACTTTATTGTAACTAAGCCTAAGTCATCAAAAGACACAACCACATTTTAGTATCTATGGCATTTGTATCTTGTTCATAGTGGTTTTGACAAGATCCTTCTCTACAAAGAGTCAATATGCCTATATCCACTGAAAGTATAATCATCTCATTCGAAGATGGAGGTACATTCAGGGGTGGATATGAGTTTTTCGTTATATTCTTAAGACGATCACTGTAGATTTTACATTATGCAAAAGATATTTGAAATGTTTGAAAAATTTCATGAATTTCTAGGAATGGTGGAAAACCATTAAGGTAAGTGGTTAAAGATCTTGCGAACTGATAGGGGTGGAGAAATATTTGAATATGGAGTTCAAAGATCATTAAGTTGAATCTTGAATTATATCCAAACTTACCTCTCTAGAAATTCGATTTGCATATTGATGATAATACATGATCTATGATTAGTTACTACCAATTGCCTAAGTCCTTCTAGGGATATACCCTAGTGATAGGAAAATTTCAGAATAATGGAATGGTTGTGTACTCAGTATAAACCATTACTAGATTCATGGATGACGTAATCGTAATCTCAAGAAAAGCTAGAACTGTTAATCAAGGTTTTCATGTTTGTTAGCTATTGTAAGTGGTGAGGGGTGGACCATCCCATAGTCATTAGATAAGCAAGTGTTTGTTTTAACAAATACTACTTTTCTAAGAAAATGACTAAGTCTGAAAACAAAGTAGCAAATAAAGGAGATATTTTTCTTGATTCCAAAAGTGTTCTATCATCTTATTCGATATATGATGATCCCACTGCCTCTGTTGTTTTGACACAACTAAAGAGGACAATATTATTTAGTATTCTTAGACAAAATTCACGGTACCTTGTCGTAGTGGGAGGGTTTCAAGGAACTCACCCTGTTATGACTTGGAAGACACTTGTGATTAAAATCCATTGTTAGTTTAAACAAGTAATGGATTGTTAGAATAAGGAACTAAGAAGTAAATCCAAGAGAACTATTATGGTTAAAACCATTCATATAGAGTAACTAAAAGTTTTCTATTACAAGGACAAGAAAGGAAATTTCGTTAGTAAGTCTATTCAATGGACTTAACAAACTTCCTATTCCTAGTATTATAGGTTTGAGTTTATCTAAACCTATGGCTTGTGGTATACCTGGTTAATTAATTAATTAATCTAGTGCTAGCAACTTACTTTAGTAAGATGCTGGAACATTTTTCTAATGGCAATCTATAGAAGCTTCTCGACTGCTAGACATAGATTTTATTTATCTAAGGAAAAGTCTCATCTATTCCAGAAAAGATAAAGCCATGAAAGAATTCTTTGAATCAATAGTGAGAGGTCTCAAATATGCTTTCCTATGCATTAGACCAGACACCTACTGTTTAGTGGGAGTAATGAGTAGGTATCAGATTAATCTAGGAAAGGAACATTGGAAGACAATCAAGTGAATCTTAAGATTAAGGAGAGGAACTATATGTTAGTCGATAAGGGTGTATTTAATACTCTTAGACTACACCAAATCAGATTTCTAGACTTGCCTTAGTGCTAGAGAGTCTGCTGATGAGATGGTGATTACTCTGGGGGTGGACTAGTGATTTTGGAGAAGTGTAAAAACCTATCTGAATTCTCTAAGTCTACCAGAGAGAGACTGAATGTTAAAGTTACGGGAAATATACTTATTCAGTCTAAGGAAAGTTCTATACATTTTTGGCATTGTTACAACATTTATTAACTACTGGTGTTACTTCCTAACTAACGCAAAAGTAGTGGCCAAAAAGTAAAGAATCCAGTATCCCTAGAGGAGTAGACATATAGAGAGGAATTTCACAATATCAAGTATTTTGTGATTAAGGAAATGTAATGGTTGAGAAAAGGTTGTATTAATACAACCTATCAGATCCTATTACGGAGAGTATACATACTACACTTGATTTGTATATCAAGGTGTTGAGATTATTTGAAATGCACTTTTTGTTTTATATTAGTACAAGTGGGAGTTTGTTGGGTTTTGTGCCCTAAATAAAACTCATTTCAATATATAATCAGATTTAATTAATAAAGATCAGAAATAACATTTTATGTTGCATGGTTCACATGATTTATTTCATGATTGTTTAATGTATAAATTCTATTAACTCGAGAACATATGTATTTGTTCATGATTATAGTGTTGTCAGCACAATGGAATATAATCATTATTATATGTTCAAAAGTTTAATTCCCTGATTTGTCAGTTTACTGGATTTAGACTGGCACGATAATCAGCGATAGGTATACTTACACCTTGGATAAGTGTTATGTCCTTTCCAGGGCATTGGCAAAGTTTACCAGTATCGAATGTATGGAGTATACATCGGAAGGGACCGATATTGAACTTAGATTAGATATGATAATTTTACCGTAATATCTATTCAATACAATATCACCTAGTTGATCCTAGATCAAATGATCTTAATCTTGACATGATTAGGTTCGATCTCAAGAGTGTTATTCGTGTTCTTTGATTTGTTAGTTAAGCCTACTTTTTGGTCAGGGTGATACGTACATTTTGGGAACACGGTAGTACAATTGAGTGGGAGCGCTAAACATAGATATGGAGTCTATAGCTTCTATAGGTATTTAGAAGTGAAACGATGATTTCCTTTCAGCTTGCCAAATAGAGATAAATGATTAAGATCTCATTTTAGTGATTATATTATTTCACTAAAATATCATTTATAGGTGGCAAGTGTTTTAAGGATAAAATACATTGAAAGGGTGTAACGATAATTTTATCCCTATGCAATGTAAATCACCTATAGAGGATCATTGATTATTGGGATTATAACAATGGATAATTAATAGCGTATCTATATCGTGGAACATATAGAGCGTTCTATATGACTGAGAGTGCAATTCCAAGTTCTATGAGTGGATGCAATGAGGAATTGATAAGTTAGTGGATTTACTTGGTAAATTCTAGGACAGCTTATTGGAAGCTCGGTTATATAGGCCCATGGTCCCCATACTAGTTGAGACAAACTGCTTGTAAGACTCAGTTAATTGATTTTAGTTAATCAATTATAATTCTAAAGTTAGACTATGTCTAGTTTATGAATTTTTCACTATGTTATGGCTTGATTGTAAAGAAATAGTATTTTTGGGTTAACTTGTTAATGAAGAGACTTTATTGAGTCTAATTAATAAATATTATAAATGAAAATTTTATTTGATAGTTATTTTAATTATTAAATAAATAGTTCTGGCATTTATAGGTTGAATTGGAAAATATGGTATTATTTAAAAGAAGAATAAGTGATTGGAAAAGTGGTAAAATTGTAACTAGTAATTGGTCTCATTAAAGTGTACGACCACATGTTATTTTTTCCCAATATTTTATTCTTTTTTAATCCATTTAATTCAACCCTAACCCTATTGAAGAATAGTATAAAAGGAAGGCTATGGTCTCATTATCCAACTAATGCCTCCAAAGCTAAAAACCTAGATGAGACCTCTTCTTTCTTCTTTCTTCTTCAATTCGAAACACTAAGCCTTTCTTCACACTAAATAATTTTAGCCATTAGTGATAGAGTGAGTGACCACATAGATCAAGTGGTATCTCAATCATAGTGTGGAAGACTGTGAAGAATCCAATCAACAAGAAGGAGAATCGGGCTCAAGAAGGAGAGAACGAGATCCAGGTTCAGATCTTGATAATGCTCTGCTACAGAAAGGAATCAAGGGCTAGAGATCTAAACGGAAGGAGTCATTATATTCCGTTGCACCCAATGAAAGGTTTCCTAAACTTTATATGTGTTTATTTCATTGTTTTAGAAATTCATATTAGGATGTTAATGAAATTCATATTACATGAACCTGCAATCTAGAAGCCAACTTGAGCACCTAGGGTTTTACCCCATGCCCAAGTTGGCGTTCCCAACTAGGGTTTTAATTTTTGGGACCGTCTTAGTGCAAATGGGTCAAACATTGCATTGGCACATCAACTAGACATACCACAGACATATTTGAGGCATTATAATCAAATTCGGAGCAATTTTATTTTTGAGCACCCAAAGCACCCGGAGCTTGGGAACTTAATGCCTAGGTTGACAATTTGTCAATCTAGGCACCTTCCAAGTATCATATCGACAATTCGACTATCACATCTTCTTCATCTTCATCAAAAATAGGGAAATATGTACTTTTGGAGAAGAAACAATACTTCTGGGTGCCAGAAGTAAGGTCGAGCGCCCAAGTTCACATTTTGTCAACCTAGGCCGATCTCGATGATGTTTTCTAAGGACTCTTTTGAGAATCTTCTCCATTTTCAACAAAGATTAAGATTCAACTATTTTTAGGGACCAAACACAACTTCTAAAGGGCCAAAAGGGGAGCCCAATGCCCAGGTTAACACCCGGCACTGGGCCTAGCGCCCAGGTTAACACATGGAACTAGGCCCAGCACCCAGGTTGACATATTGTCAACCTCGGCTATTTCAAATCAAGTTCTCAAAAATTTGTTTTAGGAATTTTTTCTCATTTGAAATAATGAAGATTCAAGTAAACTTGGGGAGAAAACCAAAATCTCGAGACCCTAAAAATAAGGCCTAGCACCCCAGGTTGACCTGGTGCTGGGCCCAGTGCCCAAGTTGACCTGGTGCTGGGCCCAGTGCCCAGGTTGACCTGGTGCGCTGGTTTCAATCACTCAAATGAAAAATATAGTTCAACCATTGAATATAGAATGGTTAAAAATAGGGTGGGAGACCACGTCCTCAAGTTCTAGAACCTTGGAAGTATTAAAACAACATCCCAAAAGCTTTGAAATGAGTACCTAGTGCCTAGGTTGACAAATGGCCTGGCGCGCTGGCATCTGCTTATCTGATTCTGATTATATTTTTACCGTACATCTAGTTTTTCACAATAACTAAGATCCATAAAGTTAGAGAAGTCAAATTCACAACTTTTCATTTATCATTTTCAACATGGGAAACTCACTCGAAAATGAAGAGTTTCGAGTCTCTCGTTTCCATAGAACAACAACATCTCCGAGAACTGGTGACCAACTTTGCTAGGACACAGGAATAGACTAAGTGATGTCAATATATCACTTAGGCATCAGAAAGTATATCCCCTAGAAGATTTTCACTTACCTAGCGTCCAGTTTGACGTCATATGTCAACCTAGGCGTTGGATGTTAATCAGGGCATTGGATCATGAACAACCTTCAGTAAAATAGCCATTTTCACTCAATATTGATCTGATTAACATGATTAAACTTTCATTTTGAAGCTATTTCAATGATCTATCAAGTTGCATCTCACATTTCATTCGCAACTTTGAAGTTATTGGTCCCAAATTTCACCCTAAGAGAGTTACGAAAATAAGCTCTAGCTTAGCTGAAGCATGTCTCGCCGTCATGACCTGGACTCCAAAAATCGACGATCAACTTTAGAAGTTAATTTTCACAGCTATATCATTATCTACGGTTAAAAATAGCCAATTTGTATTTTCCCCTATTTTTTTGGGTCTTCTTCACCTATAAAAGGAGAGCTCCCTTAATTCATTTTTCAGATTCAAAACACTACCCACAAGGTCAGAGCTTCTCTTTCTAGAAATTAAAGCTTTGACACTATGCATTTTTCAATAATACTATCTCGTGAGAAATAAAAACTCGAAGTAGACATAGCTCTATTACTGTCACGATACAATGAGTGAATAACTATAAATTTATGTGTCTCTCTTTACTTTTACTTAACAAATATTTCATTCTCGCCAATCTAGCAAGAGAATGTGGCTTGGAAGTCTATGTTTAGATTTTTGAGTAAATATTTTGGTGCTTTCATTGAGAGCAACAACTCAAGAAAGTCACAAGCAAAATGGTTGCAACATGCTCAACAAGTGTTTGATAGAGTAATCACAACTTTTGGCCAAACAACTGGGGGCACTCCAGTTGATTGAGTTGGAATTGGGACTACTCTTGCGCCCCAAGTGCCAGGAGCAAGCCTCAGAACCAGCTCCACAACTCTCCGTCCAGGGCTACCACAAGCTTTCGAGATTGACACCAATAACTAGATCCCACCTAGGGAGCGTCATGTGGAGATTGATGAACCTAAGGAGGTCGATCCTCGGGTTACCCAGCTCACCCAAATTGTTACTAATCTACAAAAACAACTGCAAGACTCTCTTCACAGCCAACATAAATGGTTTTAACACTGATTCAAGAAAAACTTGTAGAACATCGAAAGCCAACGAGTTAAGCATGAACATCAGAGAGCTAACTTGTCTCAATAGATCAGAGAAGCTGATCAATCTGGTCATGGAACTACTCTCCACAGGGTTCTTTCCAAGTTGGTGAGAGGGACTCCCCATCGACCAACTAGTCACGTGAGAACTAGTGCTCAAGGGGAAACCCTTAATGCACGGAACACAACTACCACACCTAGTAATTGTGCAAGCACTAACTAAACACTAGGCGTGGAGACCTCCTAGAGGAAAAGCACATTCGAGCATGAGACTCAAGCTCGTGGGAGCCAACCAATAGGCCCTCCACCTGATGTGGAATGACCTCAGAACACCGAGAGAACTAATAGGACTCTTCCACCAAGTCCTTCTCAGCGCTCTCATAACACTAGGCCCCAAAACCCTGCAAGGGGGAACGGACCTGTCACTCAAGATAACTGAGGTGGACGGAAAACTAACTTTGAAAGTAGAGTCTATGAGATCCGACAGGTGAGGACCAATGAACCAATTCACACTCAAAAATATTTTAAAGATGAAAGGGGTGAGTTGTGTCATTACTTTGAATGTGGCCTCGATGGCCAGCAGTATGATTACTTCCCTCGAGTACATGGAGATGAATTAAACTTAAGCAACCAGTTCATTTCTCTTCACACTAATGATCTGAATGAATACTAATTTGAGGGAAGTAGCCCCTACAACACTCTGCATGATCCCACAGCAGATCATCCCGAGATGATTTGGAGTTCATCCCAAAAACATCTCTTGAGTTGCCCCCACAACCTCGTGGTCAGGAGACAACATCAAGACCCAAGTTGATCAAAGTGCATGTTTAACTTGGAAGACTAAGGGACCTACGTGACCTCTTGACAAGAAGATGAACAATGGAAGTAGGTGCTTATAGAGGAGACCCTACCTGGGTAACAAAAACTCCAACTGGGACGCAAACAACCACCCATGGGGTCAACCAGGTAGAATTCGACACTTTAGCAACCTTAGTGAAAAGGATCACGACCCCTAAATTGTCAAAGTTCAAACTTGACAGAGAGTGGTGCTCACCACTCTCTGAAAGAATTAAAGCTCTTCCCACCCCTCTAAAGTTCAAGAACCCTTCCTAGCATCAATACAACAGGAAGGAAGATCCACTATCTCACATTCACTGCTTCAAAATGCAAACCGATCTACAAGGTGTGAGAGATGATGTCAGTTACTGAATCTTCCCTGCCACACTGACAATCCTAGCTCAATGATGGTACCTTAAGCTCTCCCCTAGATCGATCGAGTCATGAAAAGATCTAGTTGATGCTATTGGCAACCAATTCTCTCCTTTCGAGCAACGGCAGATCGAACCCAATGATTTGGTGAATGTCAAGCAATAGGAAGACGAGTCCCTCAATGACTATATCCAACAATTCTTAGAGGCAGTCGCTAAGACCAAAAGTCTTAGGGAGGATGCAAGGGTAATGGTACTTGCAGTCAGACTCAAGGAGATGAGTCCTCTGTGGTTTGACCTTTGTCTCAAGACTGTTTACACCATGAACGACTTCCTCGATAGAGCGGATGGCTTTATCAATTGAGAAGAAGTCGTCACCGGAGCTAAGGGCTAAAAAGGTGGCAAGAATAAGTAACCAGACTCCCAAACCCTTGCTAATGAGGTGCAAGACAATGGGAAGAAAGGAGGAACAAACGGAGGGAAGAGAGCCAATAATGATGGTAAGACAGGAAACTCCCCTAGTGGAAAGAAGCCTAAGACTGGGGGTAGGTCCTTACAAGAGTATGAGCCTCACTTTACCACCTACTCTATTCTCTTGGCCCTAAGAAAGGAGATCTATACGGCCACATAGTCAACAGTATCGTGTCGCAAACCTCTTCCCTTCAAAGAGTCAGGGAAGAGGGATATGAACAAATTTTGTCACTAGCACAATAATTACGATCATGAGACTAATGAGTGTAATCAGTTGCGGGACAAGAGAAATTATCTTATTAGATAGAAACATGCTTCTCTTCAGCAGTATGTATGACTTGAAGCTTTAACTGGGGGTAATGCACCTCTCCAGCCTGCGCTAGTTCCAGGTAGGTCGGAGAATGTATTTAAAGGCCCTCACCTAGCTGGAAATACAAGGAAGGCCTTATAAAGGTATGCAAGATCCTTCCAACATGAACTAAAAGCCGAAGTACATGAGGTTTTAGAATGTCCTCCAAAGTCTCAACGTTATGGGTGTGGTCCTATCACATTCGAAGAATCGAACTCCTATCGTGTCAGCCACCCTCACGACTATCCCTTGGTTGTTGAGGTTCAAATAGCATGTATGATGGTGGTAAAGGTGGTGATTGACGACAAAGCATTCTCAAACATCCTATTCCAACATGCCCTAATCATAATGGGTTTGACCTTAGAAGACCTGGAACCATGCAAACAACTTATGTATTGTTTTACCGGAGTCGACATTGCTCTGTGTGGCAAGATCAAACTGCCACTCACTATCGACACTACCACATGGAAGACCACCATCATTGTAACACCCTAACTAGCATAGGTGTATTACATAATTTTTAAACGTATTGTTCAACTCGTTGCTAATCAACGAGGTTTATAGAAATCGTGATTAATTAAAATTTTTTCTTTTCAATTAAACTTATAAAATATTTATACAAAATACTGTGGGATCCCATTTACAAAAAGCTTTACAAAAGTTACTGTCTTATACAAAATACTTTTCGCCTAGCGACTAATTACAAAAACACCTTGCTGTCCCGAGGATCGTACGCTCCAAGCCTAACCGCCCCGACATGTACAATCTTCACCGGCTCGCTCTCACGGTCTTTCAGCATTAGCCTTCCCCTTACCTACACATAAACATAGCACTGTGAGTCGACAGACTCAGTAAGAAAAGCATAAATCATAAACATACATAAATCCCGGGTTATGATCAGACGGTCATACCCCTGACCATAATCCTAACTGCCGTGTCCCACACGATACTGAGTCCTGAATGTTCATAAGACGGTACTATTGACAAGTAACAGCCTATACTCGGTACACTGGTCATACTCCAGCCGCTAGTCATACCCTAGCCCGTACCCATATGTTACAGTATCAGCCTATACTCGGCACACTGGTCATACTCCAGCCGCTAGTCATACTCTAGCCTGTGCCGATGCGATACGTCAAATAGTACAGAACCACCAACCCTAGTATCAGTCTATACTCGGTACACTGGTCATACTCCAGCTGCTAGTCCTACTCTAGCCTGTACTGATGTGATACAGTGTCAGCCTATACTCGGTACACTGGTCATACTCCAGCTGCTAGTCATACTCTAGCCTGTACCGATGTGACACAGTCGGATGGTTCGAAGCCAACATACATATCTAATGTAATCTAACAGGCTTCCTACATCCACGCTAAACATGTAATAATATGCATACTGTTATACTAATCTTACCTCAATTCTGAATTCAGGTGTGCCGGTCAACCTGACTGGAACGAACTGCGCGACGGTTTACAGGCTCCTAAACCATAACAATCACAACACTATAAGTGATACCCTAAATCACTTCCAGGGGACTTAAACTAGGAACTAAAAGTTTCCCTATCGATAAAAAGCATGGCAATACCCCAAATAACACAAAAACGAGAAAATCTAGGGTTCTTGAACATTTCCCAACCGACAGACCGGTTGCACAACCGGAATTCCGGTTCCTCGCAGACAACATTCAAAAATTCATAACTTCATCAATTTGAACCCAAAGCATATCAAACCTTCCCACTTCCATTCAGGTAGGGTTAAAGGCTGTAACAACCCTGCTGGTCTCTGATGTTCAGCCTTAATCTGCTGACAAGTGAGGCATCTCGATACGAATTCTACCAAATTCTTCTTCATATCGCTCCACCAGAAGTACGGTTTAAGATCCTGGTACCTCTTGGTGGTGCCGGGATGTAGAGAATAAGGGGTAGAATGAGCCTCCTCAAAGATCTCATTCCTGAGTTCCACACTACTCAGAACACAAACCCTAGCTTTATACAGAAGCATCCCGTTGTCTGACACTGAATAATCCTTGGCTTGACCAATCGAAATCTCATCTCTGATTTTCACTAACTCTGGATCAGTCATCTGAGCGGCTTTAATTCTTTCTAACAGATCAGATTGCAGCGTTAAGTTGTGAAGCTGACCTATAACAAACTCAATGCTGGATCTAACCATGTCCTCTGCTAACTGAGGTGAGATCTGAACCATGCTAGCCACTTGTCCGGGTCCCTTCCTGCTCAGGGCATCGACCACTACATTGGCCTTCCGAGGGTGATAGGGAATCTCACAGTCGTAATCTTTCACTAATTCCAACCAACGCCTCTGTCTCATATTCAAATCTTTCTGAGCAAAGAAATATTTGAGACTTTTATGGTCGGTATAGATTTCACAGCTTTCTCCGTAAAGGTAATGCCGCCAGATCTTCAATGAAAAAACCACCGCGGCCAACTCTAGATCATGAGTCGGATATCGCTGTTCATAATCCTTTAACTGACGGGAGGCATAAGCGATAACCCGATCGGCTTGTATCAGCACACACCCAGACCCTGTCTGGATGCATCACAATAAACTATAAATTTCTCATTGTCTGAAGGTAGAGCTAGAACTGGAGCGGTAATCAATCTCTGTTTCAGCTCTTGGAAACTAGCTTCGCACTTATCTGACCAGACAAACCGCTGATTCTTCTTTGTAAGTTCAGTTAAGGGTGTTGCAATCTTAGAAAACCTTTCCACGAACCTACGATAATACCCGGCTAAACCCAAGAAGCTTCTAATTTCTGTCACTGTCTTCGGTCTCGGCCAATCCCTGACAGATTCTATCTTCCCGGGATCTACCTTGCTCCCATCTTTGCTGACAATGTGCTAAGAAGGACATCTGGGATAGCCAGAATTCACATTTCTTGAATTTGGCATAAAGCTAATGTTCCCGAAGCCGTTGCAAAACCATCTAAAGATGTAACTCGTGCTCCTCTTCTGATTGAGAGTACACAAGGATGTCGTCGATAAACACGATCACACAGATATCGAGGAAATCCTTGAATACCCTATTCATCAAATCCATAAATGCTGCAGGAGCATTGGTTAGTCCAAACGACATAACCAAGAATTCGTAATGTCCATACCTTAGTACGGAAAGCCGTCTTCGGAATGTCCTCCTCTCGGATTTTCAACTGATGATAGCTCAAGCGGAGATCAATCTTGGAAAAGACCGTCTTCCCCTGAAGTTGATCAAACAGATCATCGATTCTAGGTAGTGGATATTTATTCTTCACTGTTAGCTTGTTTAACTCCCGATAATCGATGCACATCCTCATAGTTCCATCTTTCTTCTTGACGAACAGAACCGGAGCTCCCCAGGGTGACACTCTAGGCCGAATAAACCCTATGTCAAGCAACCCCTGAAGCTGAATCTTTAACTCCTTAAGTTCAACTGGAGCCATTCTATGCGGAGCCTTGGAAACCGGTTCCACTCCGGGTGCCAAATCTATAAGGAAATCAATCTCCCGCCGAGGTGGTAACCCTGGAAGTTCTTCGGGAAAAACATCTAAAAATTCCCGAACCGCCTTGATGTCCTCTGGCCGAATGGTATCTGGCCGAGTGGTGTCCATCACCACGGCCAGAAACCCTAAACAACCGCCATGTAATAACTCCTTAGCTGACATGGCCGAAATCACCGGGATCCGAGATCCCCGAACTGAACCAACAAACAAAATGGTTCATCACTTTCCGGTTGGAAGATCACCATCTTCCTCTTGAAATCAATACTAGCCGAGTATTTAGATAGGAAATCCATTCCTAAAATAATATCGAAATCTACTAGGCTCATTTCTATCAAGTTAGCACTTAACTCTCTACCATCTATTCTGTTCGGCATAGACCTAATCCATCTTTTGGAGATAACTAACTCTTTGCCAGGTAATAGGGTTCCAAACCCTGATTCATAACTATCACACGGTCTATCCAACTTACTAAAGATTCTGGCTGCCACATAAGAATGTGTGGCCCCAGAATCAAACAGCACTCAGTAAAATGAATTATTAACCAAAAGCTGACCTGTTACAACTGAGGGGCTGGCATCTGCATCAGCCTGCGTGATGGCGAACACTCAAGCTGGAGTGGGTCTCGCCGGAGCCCTAGGTGCCTCTGGTCGGAGCTGGGGACAATCCCTCTTGTAATGTCCGGGCATGCCACACTGAAAGCATCCCTGACCTCTGCACTCACCCTGATGGTGCCTTTTACAACTGGGGCACTCAGGAT
Organism: Cannabis sativa; assembly: GCF_029168945.1. NCBI lineage: Eukaryota > Viridiplantae > Streptophyta > Magnoliopsida > Rosales > Cannabaceae > Cannabis > Cannabis sativa. Next base: position 60,498,014 of record NC_083604.1, read on the forward strand.
AAGAAAACCGGGTCTCAGCATCACCCTGACGGCTGCCTCTACTTTGGTTCCCTCAGAACCTCTTGTTCTGCCCCGAGCCACCAGATGCAGTGGATGTTCTCCTCTTCTGGTCCATGGCCGAACCACTACTTCCCCTACTTCCCCGCCACTCGCTCGAGTACTAGCCGACTCCGACATACATCCAACTGCGGCCTCAGCTCGCAGCGCCTTCTCCACCATCTCAGCATAGGTGGTCTTGTCGTCGGTGGTGATCATAAGTTCATGTTTAATCTTCACATTTAATCCGTTCAGATACTTCTCCTTCTTGCTCAAATCGGTTGGCACAATTCCCGAGGCCAACCTCGCCAACCGATCAAACTGGGTGGTATACTCAGTCACGCTCATATTTTCCCGCTGGGTCAGGTGGGTGAACTCTTTCCTCTTGGCACTTCTAACTGCCTTATTATAATACTTGGCGTTGAAGAGTTCCTGGAACCTTTCCCAGGTCATGGTGGTGACATCATGAATCTGAGACACCATGTCCCACCAGACTGGAGCGTCTTCTTGGAACTGGAAGGTGGCACACACCACTCTGTCATTTCTGGTGACACCCATAAAGTTCAAAATCTTGGTAATCACTGTTAGCCACTGCTCGGCTTTCATGACATCTGGACCTCCCAGAAAAATCAGAGGTGCTTGCTTCCGGAACCTTTCATACAGGGGTTCCATTCTGTTTGCCGCTACTACTATCTCGGCCTGAGCAGCAGGGGCGGGTGCCACAGAAACTTCTGGCACAGGCACTGTAGGAGCCCCCTGCTGCCTCAATCTCTGTATCTCAAGATCTTGCTCCTCTATCCTGGCTTGCATTTCAGCAAACCTAGTCTCCCAATTCTGGGCTTCTTGCTCGGCTTGGGCAACCTGGGCAGCCTATGGCGGGTTATCGTCACCGCGACCATGAGCCCTGCCCCTGGGACCTCTACCACGGCCCCTAGCATGCGGGGGAAACTGGGCTCCCTGACCCTGATTTGACCCTATTGAGTTGCCCTGGCTCCTGGTATTCCGCCTGGCGTCCATCTAGTCTGAACCGCCTGCGAAACCAAGAGTTGGCACATCAGGTCATGATCAAAGAGAGCTTACTAATGCCGCTTAATTTGGAAATTAAAACAAAACATGCGCCTATTCTACTATCAGGCTACTAACATGCTTCCTATCAGGCTTTTCTTATTTCATAATAATTAATAAGCTACTAAAGCAATAAAAGCTTACTGAACCGTAGAACGAGCTAATTGCTGATGATGATTGTACATGTCGTGACGATCTTCGGAAGACAACCTGGCGGCTCTGATACCAAATTGTAACACCCTAACTAGCATAGGCGTATTATTTGATTTTTAAACGTACTGTGCAGCTCGTTGCTAATCAACGAGGTTTATGGAAATCGTGATTAATTAAAATTTTTGCTTTTTAATTAAACTTATAAAATATTTATACAAAATACTGTGGGATCCCATTTACAAAAAGCTTTACAAAAGTTACTATCTTATACAAAATACTTGTCGCCTAGCGACTAATTAGAAAAAAGCCTTGCTGTCCCGAGGATCGTACACTCCAGGCCTAACCGCCCCGACATGTACAATCTTCACCGGCTCGCTCTCACGGTCTTTCAGCCTTAGCATGGCCCTTACCTACACATAAACATAGCACTGTGAGTCGACAGACTCAGTAAGAAAAGCATAAATCATAAACATACATAAATCCCGGGTTATGATCAGACGCCCATACCGCTGACCATAATCCTAACTGTCGTGTCCCACACGATACTGAGTCCCGAACGTTCATAAGACGGTACTATTGACAAGTAACAGCGTATACTCGGTACACTGGTCATACTCCAGCTGCTAGTCATACTCTAGCCCATACCGATGTGTTAGAGTATCAGCCTATACTCGACACACTGGTCATACTCCAGCCGCTAGTCATACTCTAGCCTGTGCCAAGGTGATACGTCAAATAGTACAGAACCACCAACCCTAGTATCAGCCTATACTCGGTATACTCGTCATACTCCAGTTGTTAGTCATACTCTAGCCTAACCGATGTGATATGGTCGGATGGTTCGAAGCAAACATACATATCTAATGTAATCTAATAGACTTCCTACATGCACGCTAAACATGTAATACATATGCATACTGGTATACTAATCTTACCTCAATTCCAAATTTAGGTGTGCCGGTCAACCTGACTGGAATGAACTGCGCGGCGGTTTACAGGCTCCTAAACCATAACAATCACAACACTATAAGTTATACACTAATCACTTCCCGGGGACTTAAACTAGGAACTAAAAGTTTCCCTATCGATAAAAAGCATGGCAATACCCCAAATAACACAAAAACGAGAAAATCTAGGGTTCTTGGAAATTTCCCAACCGGAATTCCGATTCTGGAAATTCCTGAACCCCATCCGGAATTTCGGATGCACAACTGGAATTCCGGTTCCTCGCAGACAACATTCAAAAATTCATAACTTCATCAATTCGAACCCAAAGCATATCAAACCTTCCAGACCTGTTCTAATTACCCCTAAGAACAAATCCAAAGCAAGAGAACCAAGCTTCAATCACAGAAACTCAATTCACCATTGGAGGTTCAAGATTGAGTTCAAAACTCAAAACTTGACTAATCCTTCCAAACAGCCACTAAATCATGCATAATTCAACATACTTCAACATCATTTAACACCAGAAAACACTACTCAACCATAACAGCAACCACAACAACGAAAATCAAGAATTTACTTTGAAAACCATAGCTTTTGCACTAAAAATTCACAAACTTAAACAAGGGTAACAAGCATGCATGAAACCTACATTAATCCATTCAATTCAAGCATAGAAACACAGAAAACAACCTAGAACTACAGCAGCAACAACCTCTTCAAAATTAAACATGCAAGCACCAACATTTCTTAATTTTCAAGAATTTTAAAGAGAGGAAGAGAAGGAGCTAACCTAGCTTGAATTGAACACAACAACACTTGAAATCTCAAGGAAGAAGGAGCAAGCCCCAGCTGCTCAAAGGGCCGAAAATAGAGAGAGAAGCTAGAGAGAAAATGGTTGATTTTTCTTTTTCTAAATTTTGAAAATAAAAGAAAATAAGCATAAATCCCTTATATTCAGCCAACATAAAATCAATTAACATTTAAATTTCCCATTTCTAAGTTCACTAAAGGACAAAACATAAATGGAGCAAAATGACCATTTTGCCCCTCCTCACTAAAATAACATAAAGAGCACTAAAGGGGGTATTTTGGGAAATTCTAAATTTCCGGCCAATCCCGACATTCCCAATGTCTAAATAACCGTCCCAATATACTAACATACTAAGTTGTGATTTTACTGAGCCAAACACCGAGTTCCATGTCACCGGGCACCGGAAATGCAAAATTATGAAAATCACTAAATGACATAAAATGCATTTCAGAATTCAACAATAACAGTATAAATAATTATTTAAATATCTATAAATAATTTTCTAAAATTAAACATGATTAACTGCTAATTTCCAAATTAAACTAAGCGGTCTTTACAATCATGGCCACATTCATAGTGGTGGATGTGAAGTCTCCGTACAAGTGATGCTCGAAAGGCCAACCCTATGCAACCTACGAGGCATCTCGTTAGTATACCACTTACCCGGCAAGTTCCCAACATTGGTTGATATCAGTTGTCTCCTTGGTAATCAAGGAACTGCCCGGGAGTGCTATAACACTTTGTTATCACTTGCCAAGAAGACCTCCTGCATCACTATGGATTCTGAGGGGATGAGCAAGACCTCCCCTACTAATATGGAACCAGTGGGGACGAGTAAGACCTCTTACACAAAAGTTAGAGAGATGACAAAGACCTCCAAAGTTCAAACTACGGCGAAGACAGAGATGGAACCTAAAGCCACTTGAAGGTGCTTTTGGAAATTATTTTACCAGGATCTTAGTCTACTCACAAGTATGTTGATTAACACCCTAAATATGAACTTCTAAAACGATTATAAAATAAACACATATAAAGTATGAGAAACCTTACATTGGGTGCAGCGGAATAAAATGTCTCCTTCCGTTCAGATCTCTAACCCTTGTATCCTTTCTGTCGCAGAGTATTATCAAGATCTGAACCTGGATCTCTTTCTCTCCTTTCTTTAGTGCTGAAACTCCTTCTTGTTGAATATCTTTCTTCACGATCTTCCTCACTATGACTGAGGTATCACTTGTTGTGTGTGGGCACTACTCTATCACTAAGAGGTTCGAAATTATTCAAGGAAGAAGAAGAGTATGAAGGTGGCGGCTAGGGTTTATAAAGAGAAGGCTCAGGTTTTTCTCTGAAGGAAACCATAAGTAAAAGTGTAAATTTTCTGAAGCCTTCACTATCTATTTATAGCATTCCACATAGGGTTAGGTTTGAATTATTTGGCATTAAAATAATGAAAATATCAGATGATAAAGCCTATAAAAGTGGCCGACCATGGCTATATGGATTTGGGACTCACTTTTTGCAATTTTGCAGTTTTATCATTTCTGCATCTCATTTTCTCAAAAACACCAATTTTCAAATTCAACCATTTAAATGTCAATTCTAACTATTTAATAACTATAAATAATTATTAAATATAATTGTCATTTATCATATTGATTACTTGAACCATACAAAGTATCATAATTAACAAATATGCCCTAAAACTCTTTCTTTACAATTTCGCCCTTACTTAGTGAAAAATTCACAAATACACATAGTCTAATTTGAGAATTATAATTGATTAATCAAAACCAATTAAATGAGTCTTACAAGTAATATTGTCTCAACTAGTGGGGGGACCATGGGTCTATATACCGAGCTTCCAATAAGCAGATCAAGAATTTATAACCTAAATTCACAGAATTATTAATTCTTCGTTGAATCCACGCATAGAACTTAAAATTGCACTCTCAGTATATAGAACGCTCTATATGTTCCACCACATAGACACGTCATTAGTTATCCATTGTTATAATCCTAATTTTATCAATGATCCTCTATATGAATGATCTACACTGTAAAGGGATTAGATTACCGTTACACCCTACAATGTATTTTATCCTTAAAACACTTAATCCCGTATCAATGATATTTCAGCTATGTGAAATGAGTACTCCACCATTTATTTTTGTTTGGTCAAGCTCGAAGGAGATTATCCTTTACTTACTATTCGCCAGATAGAAGCTATAGATTCCATGTTTATTTTAGCGCTACCACTCAATTGCACTACCGTGTTCCAAAAATGTACGTATCACCCTGACCCGAAAGTAGACTTAACTAACAAATCAAAGAACACGAATAACACTCTTTAGATTGAGCCTAATCATAACAAGATTAAGATCATTTGATCTAGGATCAACTAGGCAATATTGACTTGAATAGATATTACGGTAAGTTTATAAATCTAAGTCAAAGTTCAATATCGGTCCCTTCCGATGCATACTCCATGCACCCAACCTGAGCTTTACTTTAACCAATGCTCTGGAAAGAACATAGCATTTCTCCAAATGCAAGTAAACTCTGTTGTAGATTATCATATCAATAAAACCCTATGTCTGATAAATCTAGGAATCTTTATTCACATAGTCATGTTTACTTTCCAATTTGTTGACAACACAATAAACAGGATCAAGTATGTGAAAAGGGTTTCAGATGAATTTATAAATCAAATAGATAAGCAATTGATAACATGAACCAAAACATACACAAATGAATGAAAAATACTTCTATTTCTTTATTGATGTTGAATAAAATGGATTACATTTAAATGGAGTTTTATTTAGGGCATAAAACCCAACAAACTCCCACTTGCACTAATATAAAACTAATCAGTACATATCAATTAATCCTAAATTCTGACAGTGCTTTTCAAATGCAGTCACGGCCAAGACTTTGGTGAATGGATCAGCTAAGTTGTCTTCTGTGTCCAGTTTCTCAACTAGTACATCCCTTCTAGCCACATATTCTCTGATGATGTGATACTTTCTTTCTATGTGTTTGCTTCTCTTGTAACTTCGAGGTTCCTTACTATTGGCTATTGCTCCAGTATTATCACAAAGTAGGACCAGAGGCTTTTCCATTCCAGGCACGACACTGATACTGGTGAAGAACTTTCTTAGCCAGACAAGCTCTTCAGCAACTTCTGCTGCAGCTATGTATTCTGCTTCCATCGTAGAGTCCGATATCGCGGTTTGTTTAGCACTTCTCCAAACCACTGCTCCACCCCCAAGAGTAAACACCATCCCAGATGTAGATTTCCTGTCTTCAAGAGATGCCTGGAAATCTGAATCAGTATAGCCTATGGGATTTAAAGCACCACCCTTGTAGACTAACACAAGATTGCTTGTACACTTTAAGTATTTCAGAATATACTTAACTGCATTCCAATGTTCCTGTCCTGAATTTGACTGATACCTGCTCACGATTCCAACTGCATAGCAGATGTCAGGTCTAGTGCATAACATTACATACATTAGACTTCCAACTGCAGAAGCATAAGAAATTTTCGCCATGTCCTCTATCTCTTGAGGATCAGTAGGAGACTGTTCCTTAGACAGACGGATACCATATCTAGAAGGCATGTTCGCCCCATTGGTGTTGTTCATGGAGAATCTCTCTAAAACTTTGTCAATATAGGTTGTTTGAGAGAGAGCAAGAGATCTGTTCTTCTAGTTTCCGATAATCTGAATACCAAGAACATAGGCTGCTTCACCCAAATCTTTCGTACTGAATTGAGTGTTAAGCCATTCCTTGATGTTAGTCATTTTCTTGATATTGTTTCCAATAATCAAAATGTCGTCAACATAAAGGACCAGGAATACTACTACTTGGTCTTCCTTGAGTTGGTAAACACAAGGTTCATCTTCATTCTGAAGAAAGCCGTAGGTCTTGATGATTTCATCAAACCTTTTGTTCCATGAGCGAGAAGCTTGCTTTAGTCCATAGATAGACTTTTAATTTGCAAACTTTCTTTTCACATACGGAAGAACATAGCCTTCTGGTTGCTCCATATAGATGGTTTCTTCAAGTACCCCATTAAGGAAGGCAGTCTTGACATCCATTTGCCAGATTTCATAATCGAAAGCAGCGGCTATGGAGAGAAGAATTCGGATGGATTTGAGCATGGCAACAGGACTAAAAGTTTCCTCATAGTCCACACCTTCTCTTTGGGTATAACCCTTGGCTACAAGTCTAGCTTTAAAAGTTTCGACTTCGCCTCCAGCTCCTCTTTTCTTCTTGTAAACCCACTTACATCCGATTGGACGATAGTCATCGGGTGCGTCTACTCCCAGACTTTGTTCTTTTTCATGGAATCCATTTCTGAATCCATGCCGGCTGACCATCGTTTCCGTTGCGAACTAGCCATTGCCTGTTTATAGATTAATGGGTCGTCTTCAATACCGTCACCAACGACCATATTGATTTCACCATCCAAGCCATAACGAGCTAGTTTTGTTGAAACCCTCCCACTACGACGAGGAGCGGTGATCTTCTGAACAGGAACTTTAGCAGTAGTTTTCTCTGTAGGTTTGACTGAGGGAGTGGGATTGTCCTCTTCTCGAGTGGAAGAGGACGGAACATTGGAAGGACTTATATCTGAAAGCATTTCCTCCAACACTACTTTACTTTGTGGTTTGAAATACTTAACATAGTCATCTTGGCATTTGTAGAAACAAACACTTTGTTATCCTTGTGACTATAAAACAGTCCACCCCTATTCTCTTTAGAATTTCCGACAAACATGCAAACTTTAGTTCGTGACTCAAGTTTGCCCGTCTTTCTTTCTTAAGACATGAGCAGGGCACCCCCAGATTCTGTAATGGCGTAAACTAGGTGTATGACCATTCCATAGTTCTAAAGGTGTCTTAGAGATTGATTTAGATGGAACAACATCTAAAATGTCGGTTGCCATCTGAATTGCATATCCCAAGAAGGACGTAGGTAGAGTTGAGTAACTAAGCATGGACCTAAACATTTCCAAAAGCGTGCGATTCCGTCTTTCTGTAACTCCATTTTTGCTGTGGAGTGCTTGGGCGGTTAATTGGGATTCAATTCCAAGTTCAATTAAATGATCTTTGAACTGCATATCCATATATTCTCCACCCCTATCAGTTCGCAAGATCTTTAATGTTTTACCTAATTGGTTTTCAGCCAATGCGTGAAATTCCTGAAACTTTTCAAATGTTTCAGATTTCTTATGCATAAGGTAAATACGTCCATATCTAGAGTAATCGTCAATGAAAGTGACAAAGTACTCATAACCACCTCGGGCTTTTACATTCAAAGGTCCGCAAATGTAACACCCTAGCTAATTTAGGCGTATTACGTGATTTTTAAACATACTGTGCAGCTCGTTGCTAATCAACGAGGTTTATGGAAAAACGTGATTAATTAAAATTTTGCTTTTTCATTAAACTTATAAACCATTTCACAAAAAGTCTCGGGATCCCGATTTATAAAAATATTTACAAACGTTTTTACTGTTCAACTTTTACATCAAAATAAAGTCGTCTAACGACAGTTACAAAATCTCAGCCCTGCTGTCCCGAGGATCGTACGCTCCAGGCCTAACCGCCCCGACATGTACAATCTCATAAGCTCGCTCACGGTCCATCAGCAACTGCCTTGCCTTTACCTACACATGAACGTAAACTGTGAGTCGACAGACTGAGTAAGAAAAGCATAATAAAATCATACATAAAACTGACTGCCGTGTCCAACACGATACTGAGTCCCGCTACTGCCATGTCCAACATGGTACTGAGCACTACTGCCATGTCCAACATGGTACTGAGTTTTGAACGTTCAGGGGACGGTACTATTGACAAGTATCCTCCTGATCGGTCGAACCGGTCATACTCCGCCGCTCGGTCATACTCCAGCTCGTACCGACGGGATAGGTCAATAGCATCGAACCACCAACCAGTGTCACTGATCGGCCGAACCGGCCATACTCCGCCGTCGGTCATACTCCACTGTACCGACGTGACAGGGGTTGGGTGGTTCGAAGCCTAAATACATATCTAATGTAATCTAACAAAGGCTTCCTACATGCACGCTAAACATGTAATCTACATATGCATACTTGTTATACTAATCTTACCTCGGATTCCGATTTCAAAGTGTGCCAACCCGATTGAACCGAAGCCGAATCTACGGATTACATCGGCTCCTAAACCATAAAAATCACAACGCTATAAGTGACACGCTAAATCACTTCCCGGGGACTAAAACTTGAAACTAAAAGTTTCCCTATCGATAAAAAGCATGGCAATACCCCTAAAAACCCAAAAACGAGGAAAACTAGGGTTCGGAAAAATTCCCCAACCGGTAGACCGGTTGCCCAACCGGAATTCCGGTTCTGGGAATTACTGGACACCCATCCGAATTCCGTTGCACAACCTAATTCGGCTCGCAGAAATTTTCAAAATTTCACAACTCACTCAAATCTAACCCAAATCATCCAAGACTTTCCAGACCTGATCAATATACCCCAAATAACATATCCAAGGCAACAAATTCACCCAGAACTCACAGAATCACAAAATGCCATTAAAGACCAAGCTTTGAGTTCCAAAACTCAAGCTTGATTAAAAACCACTAACATGCCATCAAACTAGATCAAACCTACTTAAATATGCATAACTAAGCCTCTGAAAATGAAAATGATTAACCACAGCCAGCAATTTACAGATTCACATACATTTTCGAAAATCATGCTCTTGAACTAAAAACTCCCAAAACAACACTTCAAGTAATCCACATGCATACACTAGCTTTAAACTACTTAAAAATAGCAAGATAAACTTTAGAAAACAACATCACAACACAGCAGCAAGTACTTCAATTCAACATGCATTTTCATCCATTTTCACTTAAAAATTCAAGAAAACAAAGAAGGACAAGTTCAAATATCTTACCTACAATTGAATCACACTAAGAGAAGGAGAAAATCACAAGCAATTGAAGAGAAAATCCCTGCCCTAGCAGCCAACACCAAGCCGAAATGAAGAGAAAGAAAAGAGAGCTTCTTTTTTCTAAGTTTTTTTCTATTTTTTGTTAAGTGTAAAGTTGAGAGAAAACAAAGATTTGCATGCATATACTACTTTATTTCAGCCAAGAAAAATAATTAAAATTAACATTTAATTTCCATTTACAAGTCACAAAAGACAAAAAGTCATTGGGGCAAAAAGACCATTTTGCCCCTCCACCATAAAATTACATAATTCATACTAAAGGGGTAATTTTGGGACATTCTAAATTCCCGGCCATTCCCGACATTCCCAATGTCTAAAACCCGTCCCCAAAATACTAACATACTAAGTTGTGATTTCTACTGAGCCAAACGCCGCGTTCCAAAATACCGGACACCGGAAATACGAAATATAAAAACTGCTGAAGACATAATTATGCCTATCTGAATTCCATAAATAACAATGATAAATTATTTAAATAGCTATAAATAATTTCCTGATTAACATAAATAACTGCTAATTTCCAAATTAACTAAGCGGGCTTTACAACTATTCCCCCCTTAAAAAGGATTTCGTCCCCGAAATCTAACCTGAATAACTCTGGATATTGAGCTCGCATATCTGACTCAAGCTCCCAGGTGGCTTCCTCCACCTTGCTGTTTCTCCAGAGAACCTTGACCAATGCTATGGTCTTATTCCGAAGGACTTTATCCTTTCTATCCAGATCCGCACCGTCGTTCCTCATAAGACATATCCGACCGAGCCGAAGGCTCTCATAACTGAGTATATGAGAGGGGTCTGAAACGTATTTTCTCAACATTGAGACATGAAATACGTTGTGCACTGCTGATAAAGCTGGAGGCAATGCTAACCGATATGACACTTGACCTATCTTCTCGAGAATCTCGAAAGGTCCTGTAAATCTAGGGCATAACTTGCCTCTTTTCCCGAAACGTTTAATCCCCTTCATCGGAGATATTCGTAAAAACACATGGTCCCCTACTCGGAACTCAACATCCCTACGTTTCGGATCCGCGTAACTCTTCTGTCTGCTCTGGGAGGCAAGCATTCTAGCTTTTATCTTTTCTATTGCCTCATTGGTCCGCTGAACTGAATCCGGACCTAGGTATTTCCTCTCCCCTGTCTCATCCCAGTGGATAGGGGATCTGCACTTCCTACCGTACAACAGTTCATAGGGTGCCATCCCTATCGTACTCTGATAACTGTTGTTGTATGAGAACTCTATTAACGGTAGGTATTTATTCCATGAACCCTCAAAGTCCATAACACAGGCTCTCAGCATATCCTCCAGTATCTGAATTGTCCTTTCGGACTGACCATCTGTCTGAGGATGAAATGCTGTACTGAATTTTAGCTTCGTACCCAATGCCCGTTGCAAACTCTGCCAAAATTTGGAGGTGAATTTCGGATCCCTGTCCGAAACTATAGACTTCGGTACCCCGTGAAGTCTCACTATCTCCCTGACATATAACTCTGCCAACTGATCCACTGTAAACGTTGTCCTGACCGTAAAAATGAGCAGATTTCTGCAAATCGATCCACCACTACCCGGATGGAGTCATACATACCCGTGGTCCTAGGTAACCCGACCACAAAATCCATCGTAATATCCTCCCATTTCCATTCCGGTAGGGTTAGAGGCCGTAACAACCCCGCCGGGTCTACGATGTTCAGCCTTGATCTGCTGGCATGTGAGGCATCTCGAAACGAATTCTACCAAATTCTTCTTCATACCGCTCCACCAGAAGTACGGTTTCAAGTCTTGGTACATCTTGGTGGTGCCGGGATGCAGAGAATATGGAGTAGAATGAGCCTCCTCAAAGATCTCGTTCCTCAAGTCCACACTGTTCGGGACACAAACCCTGGCTTTATACAAAAGCATCCCACTGTCTGACACCGAAAAATCTTTGGCTTGACCAGCCAATACCTCATCTCGGATCTTTACTAACTCCGGATCTGTCGTCTGAGCAACCTTTATTCTTTCTAACAGATCAGATTGCAGCGTTAAGTTGTGAAGCTGACCTACCACAAACTCAATGCTGGATCTCACCATATCCTCTGCTAGCTGAGGTGAGATCTGAACCATGCTAGCCACTTGCCCGGGACCCTTTCTGCTCAGGGCATCGGCCACTACATTGGCTTTCCCGGGATGGTAAAGAATCTCACAATCATAGTCCTTCACCAATTCCAACCAACGTCTTTGTCTCATGTTCAAATCTTTCTGAGTAAAGAAATACTTGAGACTTTTATGGTCGGTATAGATCTCGCACTTCTCCCCATACAAGTAATGCCGCCAAATCTTCAGTGCAAAAACCACTGCGGCCAATTCTAAATCATGAGTCGGGTATCGCTGTTCATAATCCTTTAACTGACGGGAGGCATAAGCGATAACCCGATCGGCTTGCATCAATACGCACCCCAAACCCTGTTTGGATGCGTCACAGTAGACCACGAACTTCTCCTTGTCCGAAGCGTTAAAGCTAGTACCGAGCAAGAATCAACCTCTCGTTTCAGCTCCTGAAAACTAGCTTCGCATTTATCTGACCAGATAAATCGCTGATTCTTCTTGTAAGCTCGGTTAGGGGCATTGAAATTTTGGAGAACCTCCACGAACCTACGGTAGTACCCGAATCCCAAGAAGCTTCTGATCTCTGTCACTGTCTTCGGTCTCGGCCAATCCCTGACGGATTCGATCTTCCCGGGATCCACCTTGATCCCATCTTTACTCACTATGTGCCCTAGGAAGGACACCTGAGACAACCAGAACTCACATTTCTTGAACTTGGCGTAGAGTCTATGTTCTCGAAGTCGTTGCAGTACCATCTGAAGATGTAACTCATGCTCCTCTTCTGACTGAGAGTACACGAGGATGTCGTCGATAAACACAATCACACAGATATCGAGGAAATCCTTGAATACTCTATTCATCAGGTCCATGAATGCTGCAGGAGCGTTGGTTAGTCCGAATGACATAACCAGAAACTCATAGTGTCCATACCTAGTGCGGAAAGCCGTCTTTGGAATGTCCTCCTCTCGGATCCTCAACTGATGATAACCCGAACGGAGATCAATCTTAGAAAAGACCGTCTTCCTCGAAGCTGATCGAACAAGTCATCGATCCTAGGTAATGGATATTTATTCTTCACCGTCAGCTTGTTCAACTCTCTGTAGTCGATGCACATTCTCATAGATCCATCCTTCTTCTTCACGAACAAAACCGGGGCTCCCCAAGGTGACACACTGGGCCGAATGAACCCTATGTCAAGCAACCCTTGGAGCTGAATCTTTAATTCCTTAAGTTCAGCTGGAGCCATCCTATACGGGGCTTTAGAAACCGGATCCACCCCTGGTGCCAAGTCAATCACGAAATCAATCTCCCGCTGAGGTGGTAACCCTGGAAGTTCTTCGGGAAAAACGTCCAAAAATTCCCGAACCACGCTGATGTCCTCTCGGCCGAGTGGTGTACCGGCCGAGTGGTGTCCACCACCACGGCCAAAACCCTAAGCACCCACCGTGCAATAATTCTCTCGCCGACATAGCCGAGATCACCGGATCCGAGATCCCCGAACCGAACCCACAAATACGAACGGTTCTTCACTTTCCGGTTGGAAGACCACCATCTTCCTCTTGCAATCAATGCTCGCCGAATATTTAGATAGGAAATCCATTCCTAAAATAATATCAAATTCGACTAAGCTCATCTCTATCAGATCAGCGCTCAACTCTCTACCATCTATCCCGATCGCATAGACCTAATCCACCTATTGGAGATAACCAATTCTCCGCTGAGTAAATGGTTCCAAACCCTGACTCATATCTATCAAAGGGTCTACCCAACTTACTAAAGACTCGGGCCGCCACATAAGAACGTGTAGCCCCAGAATCAAACAGCACTGAATAAAGCGAGTCGTTAATAAAAAATCGACCTGTAACACACCGATGGGCCGGCATCCGCATCGGCCCTCGCGTGATCGCGAATACACCGGCCGGAGTGGGTATCGCCGGAGCTCTCGGTGGCTCCGGCGGAGCCGGGGACATTCCCTCAAGTGCCCCGGCATGCCACAATGAAAGCATCCCCGCCCCTTGCACTCTCCCCGATGGTGCCTCTTGCGGCCTAGGGCACTCGGGATAGGAGAAGCGAGTCTCATTACCACCAGTGACGACTCCTCTCGTTCGGTTCCCCCGAACCTCTTGTTTTGGCTCGAGCCGCCGGCGTGGGTGCCCTCTTCCTCCGATCAATGGCCGAACCACTACTCCCCCGCCGAAGCCCGATGCGGGAGGGTAGGAGCTCCGCCACCAACCGGAGACCGGGCCGACCCGGATACACCCCACCGCGCCCCGCCCGCAAGGCCTTCTCCACCATCCGAGCGTAGGTGGTGCGTCGTCGTTGGTAATCATCGGGTCATGCCCGATCTCGGGATTCAACCCGTCCCGATACTTCTCCTTTCGCCGAAGTCGGTAAGACAATTCCCGAGGCTAACCTCGCCAACCGGTCAAACCGAGTAGTATACTCGCGTGACGCTCATGTTCTCCCGCCGGGTCGTGTGAACGAACTCTTTCCTCTTGGCGCTTCTAACCGCCTCATTGTAGTACTTCGCGTTGAAGAGTTCTTGGAACCTCTCCTGTGTCATGGTGGTGACGTCATGGATCCGAGACACCATGTCCCACCATACTGCAGGCATCCTCCCCGGAACTGAAATGTGGCGCACACCACTCATCGTTGCGGTGACACCCATGAAGTTCAAGATTCTGGTGATCACCGTAAGCCACCGCCGGCTTTCGACACATCCGGACCTCCCGGGGAATACCGTGGAGGTGCTCGTCCTCGAACCGCTCATATAAAGGTTCCACCGTGGGCCGCCACTACCATCTCGGCCTGGGCAGCAGGGGCAGGTGCCCGCTGGAACCAACGCTGGCACCGGAACCGCAGGAGCACCCCGGCCGTCTCAACCTCCGAATCTCGAGGTCTTGCTCTTCGATCCCGGCTTGCATTTCCGCAAACCGTAACTCCCGCTCGGGGGCTCCCCGATCGGCCGGGAGCTCGGGCAGCCCGTGGCGGGTTTTCATCACCCCGACCACGAGCCCCGCCGGGACCTCTACCTCGGCCCCTAGCGGGTGGGGGAAACCGAGCTCCCTCTCCCGATTCGACCCCACCGAGTTGCCTCGACTCCCGGTAGTCCGCCCGGCGTCCATCTAGTTAGAACCGCCCGCGAAACCAAGAGTTGGCATATCGTGTCGTATTCAAGGCGAGCTTACTAATGCCGCTTAATTTGGAAATTAGAAATGAAACATGCGCCTATTCTACTATCAAAGCTACTAACATGCTTCCTAATGTGCTTTTCTTTTTTTTTTTTTTATAACCGAATAAAATAAACTACTAAAGCAATAAAGGCTTACCGAACCGTGAACCGAGCTAACTCGCCGATGATGATTGTACATGTCGTGACGATCTTCGGAAGACAACTCCGGCGGCTTCGATACCAAATTGTAACACCCTAGCTAATTTAGGCGTATTACGTGATTTTTAAACATATCGTGCAAATTTCGTTGCTAATCAACGAGGTTTATGGAAAAACGTGATTAATTAAAATTTTGCTTTTTCATTAAACTTATAAACCCTGTCACAAAAAGTCTCGGGATCCCGATTTATAAAAATATTTACAAACGTTTTTACCGTTCAACTAACTTTTACATCAAAATAAAGTCGTCTAACGACGATTACAAAATCTCGCCCTGCCGTCCCGAGGATCGTACGCTCCAGTGCCTAACCGCCCCGACATGTACAATCTCATAAGCTCGCTCACGGTCCATCGGAAGAATCGCCTTGCCTTTACCTACACATGAACGTAAACCGTGAGTCCCGTACTCGCAAGAAAAGCATAATAAAATCATACATAAAACCGACCGCCGTGTCCAACACGATACTGAGTCCCGCTACTGACATGTCCAACATGGTACTCAGCACTACCGCCATGTCCAACATGGTACCGAGTTTTTGAACGTTCGGGGGACCCGCACTATTGACAAGTATCCTCCCGATCGGCCGAATCCCGGTCATACTCCGTTGGCCGGGTCATATTTCCAAATCCGTACCGACGGATAGGTCAATAGCACCGAACCACCAACCAAAGTCGCCTGACGGCCGAACCAGGCCATACTCCGCCGTGTCATACTCCACCGTACCGACGTGACACGGGGTTGGGTGGTTCGAAGCCTAAATACATATCTAATGTAATCTAACAGGCTTCCTACATGCACGCTAAACATGTAATCTACATATGCATACTGTTATACTAATCTTAATTGATTCCGGGTGTGCAGGCCAACTGACGAATCGAAGCCGAATCCATGACATCGGCTCCTAAACCATAAAAATCACAACGCTATAAGTGACACGCTAAATCACTTCCCGGGGACTAAAACTTGAAACTAAAAGTTTCCCTATCGATAAAAAGCATGGCAATACCCCTAAAAACCCAAAAACGAGGAAAACTAGGGTTCGGAAAAATTCCCCAACCCAGAGACGGCGGCCCAACCGAATTCCGGTTCGGGAATTACCGGACACCCATCCGGAATTCCGTTGCACAACCGAATTCGGCTCGCAGAAATTTTCAAAATTTCACAACTCACTCAAATCTAACCCAAATCATCCAAGACTTTCCAGACCTGATCAATATACCCCAAATAACATATCCAAGGCAACAAATTCACCCAGAACTCACAGAATCACAAAATGCCATTAAAGACCAAGCTTTGAGTTCCAAAACTCAAGCTTGATTAAAAACCACTAACATGCCATCAAACTAGATCAAACCTACTTAAATATGCATAACTAAGCCTCTGAAAATGAAAATGATTAACCACAGCCAGCAATTTACAGATTCACATACATTTTCGAAAATCATGCTCTTGAACTAAAAACTCCCAAAACAACACTTCAAGTAATCCACATGCATACACTAGCTTTAAACTACTTAAAAATAGCAAGATAAACTTTAGAAAACAACATCACAACACAGCAGCAAGTACTTCAATTCAACATGCATTTTCATCCATTTTCACTTAAAAATTCAAGAAAACAAAGAAGGACAAGTTCAAAGATCTTACCTACAATTGAATCACACTAAGAGAAGGAGAAAATCACAAGCAATTGAAGAGAAAATCCCTGCCCTAGCAGCCAACACCAAGCCGAAATGAAGAGAAAGAAAAGAGAGCTTCTTTTTTCTAAGTTTTTTTCTATTTTTTGTTAAGTGTAAAGTTGAGAGAAAACAAAGATTTGCATGCATATACTACTTTATTTCAGCCAAGAAAAATAATTAAAATTAACATTTAATTTCCATTTACAAGTCACAAAAGACAAAAAGTCATTGGGGCAAAAAGACCATTTTGCCCCTCCACCATAAAATTACATAATTCATACTAAAGGGGTAATTTTGGGACATTCTAAATTCCCGGCCATTCCCGACATTCCCAATGTCTAAAACCCGTCCCCAAAATACTAACATACTAAGTTGTGATTTCTACTGAGCCAAATGCCGCGTTCCAAAATACCGGACACCGGAAATACGAAATATAAAAACTGCTGAAGACATAATTATGCCTATCTGAATTCCATAAATAACAATGATAAATTATTTAAATAGCTATAAATAATTTCCTGATTAACATAAATAACTGCTAATTTCCAAATTAACTAAGCGGGCTTTACAGCAAACATCTGAATGCACTAACCCTAGGGGTTGTTTGGCACGCTCTCCCTTTGCAGAGAAAGAACGTTTGGGCATCTTTCCTTCTAGGCAAGACTCGCAAATAGGTAATTCACCTAAGACGACATTTTTCAATGGACCGTCTTTGGTTAGCCTATTTAGTCTATCATAGCCTATGCAACCCAAACGTAAATGCCATAGATATGTTTCATTATCATCATCGATCTTTTGCTTTTTGTGGTTTCTAGGTTTAGCTACTTTAAAAAGTTTGTTATGTAGGGCAAATGGTGTTTCTGGTCTAAGAACATAATGCCCCTGTTCCATGGATGTAGCACAAATATGAATGTCATTTCGAGAAATGGTTGAACCAGAACTCAAAAAGTCTAATTTGTATTGTTGCAATTGTAAGCATGAAACAGAAACCAAGTTTCTACTGAAATTTGGAATGTATAAGACATTGTCTAATTCAAAAATTCTGTTTTGAAACTTGAGTTTGGCTTTTCCTCTAGCTCTAACTGAAACCATTTCGCCATTACCAACCTTAAGTTTCAACTCTCCAGATTTCAAATAATTCCATTTCTCAAGCAATTGCAATGAACAACTTACATGGTTTGTAGACCCAGAATCAAGAATCGAAATGGATTTATCATTCTCTAAAACACATGATTCAAAGACTAAAGCATCACTGCTTATTCGTTTGTGAATTGTTGTTCTTCCTGGTTCATTTTGTTGTGAAGTATAACTTGAGGAAGTGAAATCACTTTCTCTTATCTTCTCAACTAAGCTTGAAATAGTAAGATTTATGGAGTTATGAACTATTTGCTCTTCAGAGTGAACAATTCCCAGCTTACCTGCTTTCTGGAATTTTATGTTCATCATGAGCATATGGGAAGTAGTACTCTGACGAGGAGTTTATAACTTCAAGTTCATTTGCTAAGATATTAACTAGGAGTGGAATGGGATGAGGGTTATTGGCACTACAACCCATCAATAAAACAGAAGTAAGGTTTTGGTTCAAATTCATACACAAGTTCAGAAAATAACGAATAATCACATATGTTATAAAAATACTAAATCTAACATAGTTTATTTTCCAAGGTTTCCAACATAATGAAATACAGTGTCCCGGTAGGCGAGAGTCAAAGATAACATTAGTTGAATAGAGTAGTCAGCTCATTTAAAATAAAACCATTTTAGCAACCTTTTATTCGATCAAAATGAGAATCCAACGTTGTCCCGGTAGGCGAGAGTCAAGATTATTCCCATTTTGTGAGCTTTCACCATTGTTTCATGTTTTATGAGTTTATCTCTAAGTAGTCACTGTAGGGGAGAGTCTAATAGAGACGAAAACTCACACAACACTTATCAAATGAGATCTTACGGTGTTAAAAGTTTTCAACGAATAACCATCCATAAGGGGGACGAAGTCTAGCGTCTCGAGGTTATATTGAAAAAATTTAATTATTGTAAGACCAACAATGGAGATCGAATATCATTTGATTAAAGCTCATTATTTAAAAAAAAATATATATGTATTTTATTTAATCATCAGTTCCATATTTTAATAATGAAAAACTACAAATTAAAGTTGGTTTAAATAAAAAATCAACTTTAATTAAATTTCAATTATTATTTAAATTCAAAAATAATGGAACAAATTTGAAAATATCTTATTTAAGTTGTTTAGAAGAATCTAAAAAATCAACTTAAATATCTTTCAAATTAGATTTAATTAAATATAAAATTAAGTTGTAACCACTTAATTTGAAAATATTCCATTTTAAGTTAATATTTGAAAAAATATCAACTTAAAAAATATCTAAAGAATCTTAATAACCAATTCCTAAAATTCCTCAACTTAATTTTGAAATTTGAAATTCAAAAAATATTCAGATTTAAGTTGATTAGTTAGAGATAACTAATTTTCAACTTAAATAGTAATATTTAATGAAAAATTTAAATTAAGCTTCAGAAAGAATCTAGTTGGTTATAATTCTATATTTAATTAAATACAAGAAAATACATATAGTTTAGCTTAGAATATAATTCATTAAACTATGTTTTTCTTAAATTAATTCCAAAATAAATGAAATTAATTATGTTGCTAATCAATTTTATTAGGTTAAACTAATTTAATTAACCTAGTACAATTATCCAAATCAGGCAAATGGGCCTTCACAATTGGGGTAGTTCATGTGAGGGGGAGCTGGGTTCAGTATGTCGTACCCACTTCTATTGGCCCCCAACTCTCACACAAGACCCAAAAGAGAGGAATTTAACCTTAAAATGAACAACTGTTATTAATTAAATAGGCCCAAAAACTAAATGGGCCTAAATAAAATCTATCAAAAACTATGATATTTTATTTAGCAACAACAACCTATATGCATCTATAACAAAATTAAACATATAGGCTCACACAGGCACACATTTGGATGGATCCTATCATGTTGCTAGGTCATACACAGATGAAAGAAGATTGTAAAATTTACCTGTTACAAATTATTTACTTGACCAATTGAACCATGAGTTAAAATCAAATCATTGGATCTGTCAACAAGTTAACCATGGCAATTTAAATCAAGCAATAATAGGTTTTATAAAACTTACATACAAGCTAAAACACATACTCCTGCAACAAGATGAATTGGATAGTTGGATGTAGGAATTATTTAATTTTAAATAATTATTTTCGAAAATATTTAAATATAAAAAAATATTTTGATTTTTAAGAATAAAATAATAATAAAAAAAATTTAAAATTAAACCTACAATTTTTGAAAAATTAGGTTTCAACTAACCTAAATATCATTTCAAAAAGAATTGCTAACCACCTTTTAAATTTTTAAAGTTAGTTTATAAATTACATATAAAATAAAAAAAAATTATTTTTCAGATTTTATAATTTAATTTAAATAAAAATAACAAAATTTAAAAGTTAGCAAAATATCTTACTTCTATTTAAAATTACACGATTATAGTAATCTTATTTTAAATTTAAATAAAGTCAAATAATGTAAAAAAAATTAATTTAAAAAATATTTAATGTCTGACCTTTAAATTTAAAAAATAAGATAAAATAATCAAATTTAAAAATAAGATATAAAATCAAGCAAAAAGATAGATTTTTACTTGTTTTCAAATTCAAATTACACTAATATCTAAAATTAAATTTAAAAAATTCAAATTAATTTATTTCTGATATTAGATTTGAAAATTGAAAAGTAAAAATCAAAATACAAAACTACACAAAAAATCGGAAGTTAAATCCATGAAATAGCATGAAAAATTGAAGAAAAACGAAAAAAATTGCGAGTTGTACGGACAGTATGCATTGCATACTGTCCATGGGCGCGCACGAGGTGGACTGACCGAGAAAACTCGTGCTGTCTGAGGGAAGCCCCTCTCGCGAACGCGTGTCCGTGCGCGTGCGGTCTGAGGGAAGCCCCTCTCGCGAACGCGTGTGACAGTTGCACCATCCCGATATTTTTTGAAACTTCAAAAAATCATAACTAATTCAAATTAAATCGAAATTGAGTTCTGTAAAAAATTAAATTACTTAATTTTTTCCATACTATCCAATAAAAATAATTCCAGAAATAGATATTCAATTATTTTTCACGAAAATTCACAAGCATCAATCAATCATCATACAACACACAAACCAACATGATACCATCCAAAACACAAACAAATCGTTCTAAGTCCAAATTTCTTGCAAGCAAATAATTTACCATGGCTCTGAGGCCAGTTGTTGAAAATTATTTTACCAGGATCTTAGATCTACTCACAAGTATGTTGATTAATACCCTAAATATGAACTTCTAAAACGATTATAAAATAAACACATATAAAGTATGAGAAATCTTACATTGGGTGCAGCGGAATAAAATGTCTCCTTTTGTTCAGATCTCTAACCCTTGTATCCTTTCTGTCGCATAGTATTATCAAGATCTGAACCTGGATCTCTTTCTCTCCTTTCTTTAGTGCTGAAACTCCTTCTTGTTGAATATCTTTCTTCACGATCTTCCTCACTATGATTGAGGTATCACTTGCTGTGTGTGGGTACTACTCTATCACTAAGAGGTTCGAAATTATTCAAGGAAGAAGAAGAGTATGAAGGTGGCGGCTAGGGTTTAGAAAGAGAAGGCTTAGGTTTTTCTCTGAAGGAAACCAGAAGTAAAAGTGTAAATTTTGTGAAGCCTTCACTATCTATTTATAGCATTCCACATAGGGTTAGGTTTGAATTATTTGGCATTAAAATAATGAAAATATCAGATGATAAAGCCTATAAAAGTGGCCGGCCATGGCTATATGGATTTGGGACCCACTTTTTGCAATTTTGCAGTTTTATCATTTCTGCATCTCATTTTCTCAAAAACGCCAATTTTCAAATTCAACCATTTAAATGTCAATTCTAACTATTTAATAACTATAAATAATTATTAAATAATATTGTCATTTATCATATTTATTAATTGAACCATACAAAGTATCATAATTAACAAATATGCCCTAAAAACTCTTTCTTTACAATTTCTCCCTTACTTAGTGAAAAATTCACAAATACACATAGTCTACACTGTAAAGGGATTAGATTACCGTTACACCCTATAATCTATTTTATCCTTAAAACAGTTAACCCCGTATAAATGATATTTCAGCTATGTGAAATGAGTACTCCACCATTTATTTTTCGTTTGGTCAAGCTCGAAGGAGATCATCCTTTACTTACTATTCGCCAGATAGAAGCTATAGATTCCATGTTTATGTTAGCGCTACCACTCAATTGCACTACCGTGTTCCCAAAATGTACTTATCACCCTCACCCAAAAGTAGGCTTAACTAACAAATCAAAGAACACGAATAACACTCTTCAGATTGAGCCTAATCATAACAAGATTAAGATCATTTGATCTAGGATCAACTAGGCAATATTGACTTGAATAGATATTACGGTAAGTTTAATAAATCTAAGTTAAAGTTCAATATCGGTCCCTTCCGATGCATACTCCATGCACCCAACCTGAGCTTTACTTAAACCAATGCTCTGGAAAGAACATAGCATTTCTCCAAATGCAAGTAAACTCTGTTGTAGATTATCATATCAGTAAAACCCTGTGTCTGATAAATCTAGGAATCTTTATTCACATAGTCATGGTTACTTTCCAATGTGTTGACAACACAATAAACATGATCAAGTATGTGAAAAGGGTTTCAGATGAATTTATAAATCAAATAGACAAGAAATTGATAACATGAACCAAAACATACACAAATGAATGAAAAATACTTCTGTTTCTTTATTGATGTTGAATAAAATGGATTACATTGAAATGAAGTTTTATTTAGGGCATAAAACCCAACAGGTGCACCCAAGACGGGACAACATTGACCCCCATTTCAGGAAAATTGACTCAGGAGTTGGTCCGACTGAGGAACTCAAAGAACTTCCCCTCAACACAACAGACCCGACCAAGGTTGTCAAGATTGGAACAAACCTGACAGAGGTCTTAAGTGATATGCTTATGGTTTGCCTTAGGACAAATCAAGATATTTTTACCTGGTTGCATGAGGACATGACCAGGATCAAAACCTAGGTCATTTATTATGCCCTAAACATAGACGAAGTAAACTTCTAGCCTGTACAACAGAAACGCAGGCTCCTTGACAAAGAGCGCTCTAAAGCTCTCAAGGAAGAAGTTGAAAGATGTAATGCCCTAATCTATAGGGACGCCACGTATGTAATTTTATAAACTAGTTTAATACTAATAGATTGATTAATTATTAAAAACTGTGATAATATTAAAAATTTGACTAAAAAAATACTAAAAATGGACATTATAAAGGCATAAAAATTGTGTTCCGAGGATCCATGTTATAAATTTTTTTACAAAAGAACTATATACGAAGATGCCTCAAAAATATAACACTAAAATACATAATAGATACAACCCAAAACAACTTCTGGCAACACAGCACGCAGGTCGGCGAGGTCAATATGTACATTGCTAGTATCGGATGTATGGAGTATACATTGGACTGAGACCCATATTGATCTTGGTAAAGATATTATAATTTTATCGTTGTATCTTTCCAAGTCAATATCACTGGTTGATCTTAGATCAAAAGATCTTAATCCTGATATGGTTAGGTTCGATATCATGGGTGTTATTTGTGTTCTTAAAGTTGTTAGTCAAAGCCTACCATTTGGTTCGGGTAACATGTACAGCTTGGGAACATGATAGTACAATTGAGTGGGACAGCTAATCATAGATATGGAATCTATAGCTTCTATCTGGACATAAAAGTGATGGAATGATGATTTCCTTCGAGCTTGGCTTAATAGAAATAAATGGAAGAGCTCTCATTTCAGTGATTATATTAGTTTACTGAAATATCATTTATATGAAGCTAAGTGTTTTAAGGATAAAATACATTGAGGGATGAAATGGTAAATTTATCCCTACTCGATGTAAATCATCTATAGAGGATCTTTGATTATTGGGATTAGAACGATGGTTAAATTTTCATAGAGTATCTATATCGTGGAACACATAGAGTGTTCTATATAATTGAGAGTGCAATTCCAAATCTATAGTGGTGCAAGGAGAAATTAATAAGTTAGGGAACTTACTTGGTAAATTCTAGATCTGCTTATTAGAAGCTCGGTTATATAGGCTCATGGTCCCCATACTAGTTGAGACAATACTGCTTGTAATACTCAGTTAATTGATTTTAATTAATCAATTATAATTTTAAAATTAGACAATATCTTAATTATGAATTTTCACTAAGCTAGGGCTTAATTGTGAAAAAAAGAGATTTTAGGGTCTATTTATTAATTAAGATACCTAATTAATAAATATATAAAATGACAATTTTATTTGATAATTAATTTTAATTATTAAATAAATAGTTTTGACATTTAAAGGATTGAAATTAGAAAATATGACATTTGTGAAAAATAGGATGAACAATTGAGCAAAATGGCAAAAATTCTAATTTAGTGGGGCCCACTATGTGGCCGGCCACTTAAGGGGATTTTTGCCCAATTTTTATCAATTTTTAATGTTATATAATTTAAATCTAACCCTAAGTGAAATAGTATAAAAAGAATAGCATGGTCTCATTATCCAACTAATGACTCATAACCTAGTTTACTAATTGATAGACAACTAGAGAGTTTTGAGACCTCATTCTTCTTTCTTCTTCTTCTATTTCAAAATCCCTTAAGTGTTCTTCAAAAAAATTTTGAGCCTCTTAGTGATAGAGTACATGCCCACACATAGGAAGTTGATACTCAATCATAGTGTGTAAGACTGTGAAGAATCCAATCAACTAAAGGAGAATTGGGCTCAGATCTTGTTGATACTCTGCTACAGAAAGGACACAAGGGGTAGAGATCTGAGCAAAAGGTGTCATTTAATTCCGCTGCAACCAATGTAAGATTTCTTTAACTTTATATGTGTTTAAATTCCATTGTTTTAGAAATTTATATTTAAGATGTTAAACAACATACATGGTAGTAAATCAAGATCCTAGTAAAATAATCTCTAACAATTGGCCTCAGAGCCATGGTAATGATTTACTTTCATGAAATGTGGATTTAAAATAATTTTTGTGTTGATTTGGATGTGTTCATGTTGGTTTATGTGCATATTTGATGATTCCATAGAAATTGCAATTTTACTACGAATTAAAAAATTTAGGCTTTTACAGAACTCAATTTGGATTTTTTATGAATTAGTTATGATTTTTTGAATTTGAATAAAAATATCTAAAACTTTGCAACACCATGCATGTGCGGACACGGTTTCAGACACGGCTTGACCGAGATTACTGGGACACAAGCTGTCTGAATGAGCAGCTGACCAAGCTAGCTCGGCCAAGAAGGCTGCAAGTAGCCTCTTTTCATGCCCAAGTCCCACTCTTACGCGCGCAAGGAGTATGCATTGCATACTCCCCTTGGCCAAACTTATTTTTGTGATATCTTTCGATTCAAAAATCATTTTTCAGTGAAACAAAATTCAAATTTTAGTAGAATTTTGTGTAGAATCCAAATTTTCAAATAAAAGTCTAATTATAAGAATAAAATTATTATTCATTAATTTTTTAATTAATTAAAATTAGTTTTAGATATTAGTGCCTTTGAATTTAAAATTTTGATTTTTCCACAAACTAGCCTTTAGTTAATTTTTGAAATTTTGATTATTTTTGTTTGTTTTATTTATTTTAATCTTAAGATTAGATATTACTTATTTTATTATTAAAATTTGAAATGATCTTATTTTGATATCAAATCATTAATAAAACTTAAAAATAATCTAGTTAAAATTTCAAATTTGCTAACCATATCAGTTTTTCAAAAAATTTATTTTTGAAATATATTTTATTAAATTAAATTATAAGATTAGAAAAATATTATTTTTAACATTTTATCTTATTAGGTATTTATTTTAATTAAAATTTTATTTTTGTCAAATAATATGAAGTTTTAAAAATTTGTTAATTTTTGTTTAAATAGAAATTTTAGGTTTTCGTAACTATAAAATTTTCAAACATAGGATATTTTATTCTATTTATTTATTAAATAAAATTGATAATATCCTAACCATCTAAATATTTTATTTTCAAATTGTTTATTTTTGTATATTTGATGTAGTAAATTATAAGATTAGAAATATAATATTAGAAATATTTGAATTTCAAATTAAGATATTATATTATATTATCTTATTAGATATTTAGTTAATTTAAATTATTTAAATTAATTGAAAATTTGAAAATTAGTTAGCTATTTGATTTTCAGTTAGAATTTTGGATATTTAGGACATTTGTTAGACTGTTAATTTTTTTTTAAAATATTCTCAAACAACCTAAATTTTAAATTCTAGTTAAGATATATTTTTTAATATTTTATTTTATAATAGAAATATCCTAACCTACTTTTCAGAATCTGTTACATGTTTGTTTGTTTATTTATTTATTTATTCAAAATTATTTTTACAAACCTATTATTTGTTTGATCTAAATTGCTATGATTAACTTGTTGACAGATCCAATGATCAGATTTTAATCATAGTCCAATTGTCAGTAGATCTTATAAACAATTTATAACAGGTTAATTTTGTAATTTCTTTCATCTGTGATAAACCTAGTAACATGATAGCACCCATCCAAATCATTTGACCTATGTGAATCTATATATTTGCTTTTGGGCTTTGATGCATATAGGAAACCCATTTAAGTTTAGCTAATTAAATGGACTAGATTAATAAAATAAAAGGAAACTTACAAAAATATTTGAATTTGGGTTAACTTTTACAAAAATACAGTCACACGGAAATCTTTTAAAAAATACTGTGTTTTTATAAAATACCAGTAAAACACAAAGCAGATCAACTAAAAATACCAGTAGAACACCAGTGAAAACTTAACACAGTATACTGCTGTATGAAACTTATAAAAATATACAGTAAAAAAGTAAAAAAAAAAAACCACCTGACAATATTTTTGTAAAAAAATAGCAAAAGTTAATATAACATGTAAATTTTCCTAAAATAGAATATCACATAAGATAGTTTTATTTAGGCCCAATTAGTATTAGGCTTATTCAATGAATAACAATTATTTATTTGGTGGTTGAATTCCTCTCCTTTGGGTCTTGTGTGAGAGTTAGGGGCCATAATAGTGGGTACGACATACTGAACCCATCTCTCCCTCACACAAACCACCCCAATTGTGAAGGCCTATTTGCCTTATTTAAATAATTGTATTACGTTCATTAAATTAGTCTAACCTAATTAAAATTGAATTAGCAACATAATTAGTTTTAAAATAGATGAAATTCATTTTCATTAGATTAATTTAAAATTAATTTTAGAAAAATACTTAGTTTAATGAGATATATTCTAGATAGTTATTTACAGTAACTAATTATATTTTTTAATATTTCATTAATTAGAAAAAAATATTTAAGTTGAAAATTAATTTTAATTAATTTTAGACCAACTTAAATTAGAATATTTTTCTTAAATATTAAATTAGAATTAATAATTAAGTTGATTTTATTCAAGATACCTAATTATTTGTTTCTTAAATTTAATTTATATTTAATTAAATAGAAAATTAAATGTTTAAGTTGATTTTATTCTAGACACTTAAAGATTAGTTATTTTCGGGATATTTAATTCGATAGAAAATTATATTTAAGTTAGAAATTTTAATTTTAGAACAAATTAAATTAGAATAATTTTCAAAATATATTTTATTAATTATTCTCCCACTTAATTTTTAAATGCATTATTTAATACAAGAATTTTTGAATTTTTTTTTTTAAAAAAACATTAAAGTTGAAAATTAATTTTAGACCAACTTAAATCAAGATAAGTTTTCATTAATGATTGATTAAAATCAATAGACTAAAATATATTATATTTTAATTAAAAAAAATAAGTAATTAGATAGTGAAATATCTAGATAGTTATTTTATGTATACTTGTGGTATTTTTCTAGTTATATATAATTAAATAGAATATTAATATTTATGTTTGATTTTATTCAAGATACTTAAATATTTGATATTTTTCTTAGAAATTTAATTAAATAGAAAATTATATTTATGTTGAAAATTTATTTTGATTAATTTTGGACTAACATAAATTAGAATAATTTTTTCTGAATTTATTTTATTTTATTTTATGTAAATTTTGAAAATTTATTTATTTCTAAATACATTATATTTCGAATTTGGCCACATATATATTTATAGAAAATTGAATTTGAGTTGAAAATTAATTTAATTAATTTTAGACCAACTTAAATCAAGTAATTTTCATAATATTTATTGAGAATTATTACTTAGATGGAAAATAATTTTATTTATTTTCAGATCTATCTAAGTATAATTTTATAAATATTAAATTAAAATTTATATTTAGAGTTATCTAAATTAGTAATTTTAATTAAATAAATATATATAAATAAAATAAATATTAGATGAAAATACACTTTAAATAATGAGCTTTATTATAAGGATATTCGATCTCCATTATTGGTTCTAAACAGTTCTTGTTTTAGTGAGATTCATCCCCAATAAAAAGACGTTTATTAGCAATTTAACGCCGTAGAATCTCGAAAGAAAAGTATTATTGTAAGTGTTTTATTCTTAGTAATGTCTATCTGAATAGTGGCTACTAAGAGTAGGACTTACAAGGTATGAAACCATGGTAGAAGTTTATAAAATAAGAATGACCTTGACTCTCAACTAAAATGAAGCAACATCTGATTCTCTTTTCGATCGAATAAAAGGTTACTAGAATGGTGTTCATTTTAGTTGAGCTGACTGCTCTATTCAATGAATGATATCTTTGACTCTCCCCAATACAAAGCACTGTATCAGTTTGTTGAAAACCTTAGAAATTATTTAGGATTGTTTATTTTTTGTATTTTCACTTGTAATTCCTGCTTGCTAAGTGCTTAATAATTTCTGAATGTGTATGATTTTGTATTAAACCTAACTTGAATTCTATTTAATGATATTTGTAGTACCCAATATGACTATGAAGAACCCTATGGTGTCACTGTTGACTGACAACAAGCTCTCTGGAGCTAACTTTTTCAAATGGAAAAAGAACATTAATATTGCTCTCATAGGTGAAAATACCTTGTTTGTGTTGACTAAAGAGCCTCCCGAGTAGCCAGGTGAGAATGCGACAAAGGCAGTCAAGGAAAAGTTTGAGCGTTGGCAGAATGCTAACAATAAAGCTCGATACTTTATACTTTCTAGCATGGTCGACACCTTGAAAATAGGGTTTGTCAATAGTCTCACAGCTGCTGATATCATGAACTAGTTGACTGAACTGTTCGGGATGGCGTCAAATCAAGCTCGGTTTGAAGCGACTAAAAATTTCATCAATGCACGGATGTAGCCTGATCAGAATGTGCGTGATCATCTGCTCTAGATGGTAAGTTACTTCCAAAAAGTTGAGAATCATGGAGCTATTATAGATTAGGAAACTCAAGTGAGTTTGATCTTAAATAGTTTGACTCCAGCTTTTCTGCCCTTCACCTCAAATTATGTCATGAACAAGTTGACTTTTGACTTCCACGTGTTAATTAACAACCTTCAGACATTTGAGAATTTGATTGGAGGACCACACAAAGGAGGAGAAAAAGCTCCTAGTTCTGGCATTGCTAATGGTACGTCCAAGTGTGAGGCAAACATTGCCTCTACTTCAAAACCCTGTAAAAATAAGAAGTGGAAGAATAGCAAGAAGCCTCTTAAAGCTGTTAACACGACCAATAAGAATAAAAAGACTGCTGCTGTTGGATTATATTTTACCAGGATCTAGATTTACTACCATGTATGTTATTTAACATCCTAAATATGAATTTCTAAAAACAATGTAATTTAAACACATATAAAGTTTGAGAAACCTTACAGTGGTTGCAGCAGAATTAAATGACTCCTTTCGCTCAAATCTCTAACCCTTGTATCCTTTCTGTAGCAGAGTATCACCAAGATCTGAGCCCGATTTTCCTTCTCTTGAATTTGGATTCTTCACAGTCTTACACACTATGATTGAGGACTTACTTGATATGTGTGGCCATGCACTCAATCACTAACGCTTGAAATTTTTTGTGAAGAGAGGCTATAGCGTTTCAAAAATTGAAGAGAAAGAAGAAGGAAGAGGTCTCATCAAACCTAGAGAGAAAACTAGGTTTTTAGCTTTGGAGGCATTAGTTGGATAATGAGACCATAGCCTTCCTTTTATACTATCTTCAATAGGGTTAGGGTTGAATTATTAGGAATAAAAAAAATGATAAAATAGGGTAAAACAACACTTGATGGCCGACCACTTAATGGGCCCCACACAAGTTTGGGTTTTGTCATTTTTCCCAACTATTTTATCTATTTTTCATAAATACCACTTTTGCAACTTCAACCCTATAAATGTCAAAACTATTTATTTAATAATTAAAATAACTATCAAATAAAATTTTCATTTATAATATTTATTAATTAGACTCCATAAAGTCTCTTAATTAACAAATAAACCCCAAAACACTTTTCTTCATAATCAAGCCATATCTTAGTGAAAAGTTCATAAACTAGACATGGTCTAATTTTAGAATTATATTGATTAACTAAAATAAATTAACTGAGTCTTACAAGTAGTTTGTCTCAACTAGTATGGGGACCATGGGCCTATATAATCGAGCTTCCAATAAGCAGATCTAGAATTTACCAAGTAAATTCACTAACTTATTAATTCCTCATTGCCTCCACCATAGAACTTGGAACGCTCTATATGTTCCACGATATAGATACGCTATTAATTATCCATTGTTATAATCCCAATAATCAATGATCCTCTATAGATGATCTACATTGCATAGGGACAAAATTACCGTTACACCCTTTTAATGTATTTTAGTCACTAAAATGAGCGCTCTATCATTTATCTCTATTTAGCCTAGCTCGAAGAAAATCATCATTTCACTTCTATGTCCAGATAGAAGCTATAGATTCCATATATATGATTAGCGCTCCCACTCAATTGTACTACCATGTTCCCAAAATGTACGTATCAGCCAGACCAAAAAGTAGGCTTAACTAACAAATCAAAGAACACAAATAATACTCTTGAGATCGAACATAATAATGTCCGGATTAAGGTCATTTGATCTACGATCAAGTAGGTGATATTGAATTGAATAGATATTACGATAAATTTATCATATCTAATCCAAGTTCAATATCGGTCCCTTCCAATGTATACTCCATACATCCGATACTGGTAAAGTTTGCCAATGCCCTGGAAAGGACATAACACTTATCCAAGGTATATGTATACCTATCGTTTATTATCATCCCAGTCTAAATCCAATAAACTGACAAATCAGGGAATTAAACTTTTGAACATATAATCATGATTATATTCCACTGTGCTGACAACACTATAATCATGAACAAATACATATGTTTTGGACTAAATAGAATTTATACATTAAATATAATCATGTAACAAATTATGTGTACCATGCAACGTAAAATGCAATTTCTTATCTTTATTAATTAGTAAATCTGATTATATTGAAATGGATTTTATTTAGGGCACAAAACCCAACAGCTGATTCAAAGACAAAGCAAAAAGGAAAGTACTTCTATTGCAACGAAAAGGGTCACTGGAAACCCCAGTGTCCTATGTTTTTGGGAAAGAAACAAGGTATTTCTATTTTGTTATAATTCCATGTGTTCTAGAGAAGTATTATCCTCTTTGGTTATTAATTCTGAATTTACTAACCATGTTTATTTTCTTCTTATTTCAGCTTAAACTGCTTAAACTTGGATCGCTATCCTAGCAAGTTGAGTCGGATGGTTGGACAGAAGGGTGGTGTAACGCCCTTATACTTAGGCGCGCTACAGTGATTTTTCAATTGCAGTGCCACATTTGCTAGTCAAAGGATTTTTCCTGAAAAACGTGTCAAATTAAAACTTTAGATTTAATTGCTAAACTTTATAAAGTTTTAAACATTTATTTACAAAAGTTGGGATCCCGTAAATAAAATTTTACAACATTATCAAAATATTTTTAGTTTGGTTGCACAGGGACTACAAAATAAAATCTCCAGATGTCCCAAAACTAAACACTCTAGGTCCCGCCACCATGACATGTATAAACACCTGTTGGAAATTATTTTACCAGGATCTAGATTTACTAACAAGTATGTTGGATTAACAACCTAATATGAATTCTAAAACAATGAAAATAAACACATATAAAGTTAGAAAACCTTACAGTGGGTGCAGCGGAATAATATGACTCCTTCCGTTCAGATCTCTAGCCCTTTATTCCTTTCTCTAGCAGAACATCACCAAGATCTGAACCTGGATCTTCTTTTCTCCTTCTTTGATGCAGAAATTCCATAGTCTTCCATACTATGATTGAGATACCACTTGATGTGTGTGGGCACTACTCATCTCACAAGGATTTCGAAATTTTCTCTCTTTTTCTCTCTTGAATTTCGTGGCTTATGGCTTACAAGAGAAGAGAACAAAGGTTGCTTTATATAGGGAGAAGGGAGAGCACAACTTTCCAAATAAAATAGTTTCCTTAATTACTGTGTAATCAATTAACTGCCTTATTTAGTGTGATCCACAACTTTCCTATTTTTGCTAGGCTTTGATTAGCAATTACATGGCAATTAAAATTGAAAATAATAATTGGAAAACACACAAAGAGGTGCCGGCCATAGGGTGATATGGGCCTCACTTGGATTTTGCAGTTTCCTCAATTTTATTTCAATTTCTCCAAAAATGCCATTTTTCCAATTCTAATCATTTAAATGCCAAAACTAATTATTTAATAACTAAAATAGATTATTAAATAATATTGTCATTTAAAATAATTATTAATTAGACATACAAAGTCTCTTAATTAATAATTAAACCTAGAAACCTTTTTCTTTACGATTTCATCCTTAAACTGTGAGAATTCATAAAGTAGACATAGTCTAACTTTTAGAATTATAATTGATTAATTAAAATCAATTAACTAAGTCTTACAAACAATATGGTCTCAACTAGTATGGGGACCATGGGTCTGTATAACCGAGCTTCCAATAAGTCGAACCGAATTTACCAAGTAAATTCCCTAACTTATTAATTCCTCATTGAATCCACACTTAGAACTTGGAATTGCACTCTCAGTCATATAGAAACGCTCTATATGTTCCACGATATAGACACGTCATTAGTTATCCATTGTTATAACCCTAATGTGATCAATGATCCTCTATATAGATGATTTACACTGTAAAGGGATCAAATTACCGTAACACCCTACAATGTATTTTATCCTTAAAACACTTAACCCTGTATAAATGATATTTCACCTAAGTGAAATGAGATCTCCACCATTTATCTTTGTTTGGTTAAGCTCGAAGGAAATCATCCTTTACTTCTATTTGCCAAATAGAAGCTATAGATTCCATATTTATGTTAGCGCTCCCACTCAATTGCACTACTGTGTTCCCAAAATGTAAGTATCACCCTAACCCAAAAGTAGGCTTAACTTAACAAATCAAAGAATACGAATAACACTCTTGAGATTGAGCCTAACCATATCAGGATTGAGATCATTTGATCTAGGATCAACAGGTGATATTGAATTGAATAGATATTACGGTAAATTTTAACATATCTAATCAAAGTTCAATATCGGTCCCTTCCGATGTATACTCCATACATCCGATACTTGTAAACTTTGCCAATGTCCTGTAAAGGACATAACACTTTTCCAAGGTGTAAGAATACCTATCGCTGATTATACCATGTCAGTCTAAATCCAGTGTTCTGACAAATCAGGGAATAAACTTTTGAACATATGATTAAGATTATATTCCACTGTGCTGACAACACTATAATCTTTAACCAACTCATATGTTCTGGACTTAAAAAGAATTCAGACATTATATACATATAATCATGAAATAAATCATGTGAACCATGCAACATAAAATGTTATTTCTGATCTTTATTAATAAGTAAATCTGATTATATTGAAATGAGTTTTATTCAGGGCATAAAACCCAACAAACTCCCACTTGCACTAATATAAAACAAAAAGTGCATTTCAAATAATCATTAACACCTTGATATACCAATCAAGTGTAATAGTAGTAAACTCCTCGTAATAGGATCTGATAGGTTGAATTAAACACAAC
This sequence comes from Cannabis sativa, assembly GCF_029168945.1. Lineage (NCBI taxonomy): Eukaryota > Viridiplantae > Streptophyta > Magnoliopsida > Rosales > Cannabaceae > Cannabis > Cannabis sativa. Next base: position 60,532,498 of record NC_083604.1, read on the forward strand.
CTCTTCTCCACTATTACTCTTCCTTAATCACAAAATCCTTGATAATGTGAAATTCCTCTCTATATGTCTACTTTCTTGGGATACTGGATTCTATACTTTTGGGCAACTACTCTTTGGTTATATAGGAAGTAACCCTAGTAGTTAAGGCAAGTTGGAACGGTGCCACAAATGTATAGAACTTTCCTTAGACTGAATAAGTATCTTTCCTGCAACTTTTAACATTCAGTCTCTCTCTGGTAGACCAAGAGATTTCAGATAGGTTTTTACACTTCTCCAAAATCACTACTCCACCCCCAAAGTAATCACCATCTCATCAGCAGACTTTCTAGCACACAGGCAAGTCTCGAAATCTGATGTGGTGTAGTCTAAGAGTTTTAAACAAACACCCTTACTAACATATAGTTCCTCTTCTTAATCTCAAGATTTACTTGATTGTCTTCCAATGTTTTTCTCCTGGATTAATCTGATACCTACTCATTACTCCCACTCAACAGCAGGTGTCTGGTCTAAGGCATACTAAAGCATATCTGAGACCTCTCACTGTTGATTTAAGAAATTCTTTCATGGCTTTATCTTCTCTGGAATAGTTGAGACTTTTCCTTAGATAAATAAAATCTATATCTAAGAAGTTGTGAAGCTTCTATAGATTTCCATTGGAAAGAAAATGTTCCAGCATCTTACTAAAGTAAGTTGCTTGCATTAGAGTAAGTAATTACCAGGTATACCACAAGTCATAGGTTTAGATGAACTCAAACCTATAATACTAGGAACAGGAAGTTTTGTTAAGTCCATTGAATAGACTTATTAACGAAAATTTGCTTTCATGTCCTTGTAACAAAAAACTTTAGGTTACTCCATGTGAATGGATCAAACCATAGTTCTCTTGGCTTTCTTCTTAGTTTCTTATCTTGACAATCCATTACTTGTTTAAACTCACAATGGATTTTAATCACTAGTGTCTTCCAAGTCATGAGAAGGTGAGTTCCTAGAAACTCTCCCACTACAACAAGGTACCGTGAATTATGTCTAAGAAAACTAAATGGTATTGACCTCTTCGGTTGTGTTAAGACAACAAAGGTAGTGGGATCATCTTGCAAAATAAGATGATAGAACACTTTTGGAATCAAGAAAAAATATCTCCTTTATTTGCTACTTTATTTTCAGACTTAGTCATTTTCTTAGAAAAGTATTATTTGTTTAAACAAACACTTTCTTATCTAATGACTACGGGATGGTCCACCCCTAATCACTTAGAATAGCTAACAAACATGCAAACCATGGTTAACAGTTCTAGCTTTTCTTTAGATTTCGATTAGGTCATCCATGAATCTAGTAATGATTTACATTAAGTATACAACCATTGCTTCATTCTGAAATTTTATTACCTTAGAAGGATTAGGCAACGAGTAGTAACTAATCATCAATATGCAACTCAAATTTCTGGGGAGGTAAGTTTGGATATAATTCAAAAATCAAATAAATGATCTTTGAACTGCATATCTACTAACTTTTTCTCCACCCCTATCAGTTCGCAAGATCTTTAACCATTTACCTTCACCATTGCTAGAAATTCATGAAATCTTCAAACATTTCAAATTTCTTTTGCATAAGGTAAGATCTAGAGTGATCGTTTTAAGAATACAACGAATACTCATATCCACCCCTGAATGTACATCCATCTGCGAATGAGATGAAATTACTTTCAGTGGATATAGGCATATTAACTCTTTGCGGAGAATGATCTTCTCAAAACCACTATGAACAAGATACAAATGCCATAGATTTATAAAATATGGTTGTATCTTTTGATGACTTAGGTTAGTTACATCAAAGAGTTCTTAGAAAAGTGCAAGTGGATTCTGGTCACAGAATACTAAACTCATACAGTTTGAATCCATTGATAGAAAATGGTTATTAAACACTTGTGAAAGTGTAACTGTATAATTAGTAACTCTTTCTTGGACCACCACTACTAATCTAACTCTATGATTTGCCTATACAAGTAGGAGATATCTAAGATTGAGGATTTATATCATTTAGGGATAGAATTCTGGGAATATAATCATATGCGTCATCTAATTTCTTAAGATAAAATAAGACTTTATATGATTTATAGACCATTCATCCAATGATATGTCATTAAGCTAATTCGAAATGAATAAGTTAAGAGGAATTAGGATAATTTCATTTTAAAGAAGAATCCAACGATGCTCCGATTAGCGAGAGTCAAAGTAATCTTATTTATACAATCTTCTTATCTCATATTGTAAAACACTAGTCTAAGGTGTCATCAATTGATGAACAGCTAGATGTTGCATATACAATATTTATCTTTCGAGATCCAACACTATTATGTTAGTCTAATGGTGAAAATCCATTAGGGATTTATCTCATTAGAAAAACAAATCAAGTTAGACCAACAATGAAGATTCGAAATTAAACTACAATTTAATAACAGAAAATAACATGGTTCAATACAAATTCATACACAATTCAAAAATTATGAAGCATATAGCAAGTAGGAATGACAAGTGAAAATACTAAAACATACAATCCTAAATAATTTCCAAGGTTTTCAACAAACTGATATCAGTGTCCCGTTTAGGCGAGAGTCAAAGCTATCATTCATTGAATAGAGTTGTCAGCTCATCTAAAATGTCAAACATTCTAGCAACCTTTTATTCGATCAAGATTTGAATCCGCGTTGTCCCGTTTAGGCGAGAGTCAAGGCTATTCTATCTTATGAGCTTCCACCATTGTTTCATATTCTTGCAAGTCTTATACAGTCGCCACCATTAGGGTAAGCATAAACTATATAAAAAACTTACAAGATTACTTATCTTTCGAGATTAAACGGTCCTAACATGCTAATGAACGTTCCTCTATTAGGGAGGATTACTCACTAAAACAATAGCTATGTAAAACCAACAATGGAGATCGAATATCCTTATAATAATAAAGCTCATTATTTAATGAAGGGTTGTATTTTCTTCTAATATTTATTTTAAATCTATATTTATTCAATTAAAATTTCCAATTCACAATGAAAAATTCCAAATATAAATTTTCATTTAATATTTATAAATTATACTTAGATGGATACGAAAATAACGTGAATTATTTCCATCTTAGTAATAGTTTCCATAAATATTTAGAAAATTATTCAATTTAAGTTGTTTCAAAATTAATTTAAATTAATTTACAACTCATATTTAATTTTCTATAAATATATATTGCATTTTTGAAAATTCATTAAAATAAAATAAAAATAAATCCTAGAAAATTACTCTAATTTTATGTTGGCCCAAAATTAATAAAAATTAATTTTCAACAAAAAATATAATTTCCCTATTTAATTAAATATCTAAGAAAAATTTCAAATATTTAAGTATCATGATTAAAAAATCAACTTAAATATTAATTTTTTATTTAATTAAATACACTAGAAAAATACTTCAAGCAAAATAGATAATATCTATCTAGACTTTCGTAGACTAATTAATTCTATTTCTAATTATAATATATTTTAGTTCATTTATTTTAATTAATCATTAAATGAAAAAATCAATGATTTAAGTTGGTCCAAAATTAAATAAATAACTTTGAACTTTAATCTATTTTTCAAATAAAATTCGAAATTTCTGCATCAAGGTTATGCAATTTCAAAATTTTGGGAAATGATTAATAAAATAAAATAAAATATATTTTGAAAATTATTCAAACTTAAGTTATTCTGAAATAAGATTCCAAACTTAAAATAATTTTCAACTTTAATTAAATTACATGAAAATAACAATATTTAAGTATCATGATTAAAATCAACTTAGATATTGAAATTTTTCAATTTAATTAAATGTATTAAATTCAAGAAATAAATAATTAAGTAAAGGGGAAACTTAATTATTAATTCTAGTTTAATACTAGGAAAATATACTAAACTTAAATTGTACCAAAATTAATTATGAGACAATTAATTTCACAATCAATGATATTTTCCTATTTAATATTAGAAATAATAACTAGTACTAGAAATAACTATCTAGAATATATCATTGACTAAGTGTTTTTCTAAAATTAACTTTAAAATATTATATGAAAAATAAATTTCATATATTTTAAAAGTTAATTATGTTGCTAATTCAATTTTAATTAGGTTAGACTAATATAATTAACCTAATACAATTATTTAAATAAGGCAAATGGGCCTTCACAATTGGGGTAGTTCATGTGAGGGTGAGCTGGGTTCAGTATGTCGTACCCACTTCTATGACCCCCAACTCTCACACAAGGCCCAAAAGAGATGAATTTAACCTTAAAATAAACAATTGTTATTCATTGAATAAGCCCAAATCTAATTGGACCTAAATAAATTTTCTTATGTCAAAATTTATTTTAGCAACCTAGTCCATTTACTTAGTAAAAACTTAAATGGGCTTCCTATATGCATCTAAGCCCAAAAGCAAACATATAGGCTCACACAGGTCAATGATTTGGATGGGCCCTATCATGTTACTAGGTTTACAGAGATGAAAGAAGTACAAAATTTACCTGTTACAAATTATTTATAAGATCTATCGTCAATTGGATTATGATTAAAATCAGATCATTAAATCTGTCAACAAGTTAATCATAGCAATTTAGATCAGATAAATAATAGGTTTGTTAAAAAAGTTTTGAATAAACAATATAAATAAACAAACATTGTCCATGTAACAGATGTGAAATAAGATATTAATATAATTAAATTATTATTCTTAAACTAACCAAATAAAGGAAACTAATTTTAAAATATCTAGGTTTATTTGAATCAAATTAAATTAAATATCTAATAAGATCAATGATTTGAAAGGAAAGAATCTTCAATATCACTTTCAGATCTTATAATTTAATAAAATAAACCAATTTTAAAATAGATTTGGTTAGATAATTATTATTTTAGGAATAAAATAATAAATGTATAATAATTATCATAATTATATGTCAAAATATCTCAAATTAAGCAATATTCAAATCTCTACAAAATATCAATGTTATTTAAATATTTAAGATATGATTTATAAATTTCCAATAAGGAAAAAAATGATATATATAGACAAAATATCATTTTTAAACTTATAATTTATAAATAATTTAAATATTTAACAAAATAACAAATTTTGAATTTGAAAATATTATGGTAAGTATATCTATAAAAATATCTATGTTAATTTCAAATTTATTAATTATTTAATTTGTCATATAAGATAATTTTAATATAATATTTCAAATAAAAAGACAAAGTTATCTTTTAATTTAAATATCTTAAATATCAAAATACCTAATCTTATAATTAAATAATAAATAAATATTAAAGAAGTTAACAAATTTTTAAATCAGACCATAATAGGAAATATTTAAAATTGAAAACATTCCAAAAAAAATATCTAAAAATTGGAAAAATTCCAAATTGAAAATATTTAGAATTGGAAACATTTCAATTTAGAAATATTTAAAATAGGAAAAATGAATTTTGGGAAACAATCCCATGAAAAAATTGGATTTTTGGGGAAAAAACCTCAAAAATTCGCAATTTGTGGGGAACTGCCAGGATAGGCTGCATGCCGCAACCATGATTTCCAATCTTCCAAAATTCATATCTTTCTCAATTTTTATCGAAATCGAGTTCCGTAAAAACAAAAATTGCTCAATTTTTCACAAGGAATCAAAATAAAATATTTTCAAAAATTGAAAAAATATATTTCATGGAAAAATTTCGTACAACACATACATTCATCACATAAGCACATAAACCAACATGAAACTATCCAAATCAACACGACAACATGCAAATCATCGTTTTAATTCATATTACATGAAAGTAAATCATTACCATGGCTCTGATACCAGTTGTTGGAAATTATTTTACCAGAATCTAGATTTACTAACAAGTATGTTGGATTAACAACCTAATATGAGTTCTAAAACAATGAAAATAAACACATATAAAGTTAGAAAACCTTACAGTGGGTGCAGCGGAATAATATGACTCCTTCCGTTCAGATCTCTAGCCCTTTATTCCTTTCTCTAGCAGAGCATCACCAAGATCTGAACCTGGATCTTCTTTTCTCCTTCTTTGATGCAGAAATTCCATAGTCTTCCATACTATGATTGAGATACCACTTGATGTGTGTGGGCACTACTCATCTCACAAGGATTTCGAAATTTTCTCTCTTTTTCTCTCTTGAATTTCGTGGCTTATGGCTTACAAGAGAAGAGAACAAAGGTTGCTTTATATAGGGAGAAGGGAGAGCACAACTTTCCAAATAAAACAGTTTCCTTAATTACTGTGTAATCAATTAACTGCCTTATTTAGTGTGATCCACCACTTTCCTATTTTTGCTCGGCTTTGATTAGCAATTACATGGCAATTAAAATTGAAAATAATAATTGGGAAACACACAAAGAGGTGTCGGCCATAGGGTGATATGGGCCTCACTTGGATTTTGCAGTTTCCTCAATTTTATTTCAATTTCTCCAAAAATGCCATTTTTCCAATTCTAATCATTTAAATGCCAAAACTAATTATTTAATAACTAAAATAGATTATTAAATAATATTTTCATTTAAAATAATTATTAATTAGACATACAAAGTCTCTTAATTAATAATTAAACCTAGAAACCCTTTTCTTTATGATTTCATCCTTAAACTGTGAGAATTCATAAAGTAGACATAGTCTAACTTTTAGAATTATAATTGATTAATTAAAATCAATTAACTAAGTCTTACAAACAATATGGTCTCAACTAGTATGGGGACCATGGGTCTGTATAACCGAGCTTCCAATAAGTCGAACCGAATTTACCAAGTAAATTCCCTAACTTATTAATTCCTCATTGAATCCACACTTAGAACTTGGAATTGCACTCTCAGTCATATAGAAACGCTCTATATGTTCCACGATATAGACACGTCATTAGTTATCCATTGTTATAACCCTAATGTGATCAATGATCCTCTATATAGATGATTTACACTGTAAAGGGATCAAATTACCGTAACACCCTACAATGTATTTTATCCTTAAAACACTTAACCCTGTATAAATGATATTTGACCTAAGTGAAATGAGATCTCCACCATTTATCTTCGTTTGGTTAAGCTGGAAGGAAATCATCCTTTACTTCTATTTGCCAAATAGAAGCTATAGATTCCATATTTATGTTAGCGCTCCCACTCAATTGCACTACCGTGTTCCCAAAATGTAAGTATCACCCCAACCCAAAAGTAGGCTTAACTTAACAAATCAAAGAACACGAATAACACTCTTGAGATTGAGCCTAACCATATCAGGATTGAGATCATTTGATCTAGGATCAACAGGTTATATTGAATTGAATAGATATTACGGTAAATTTTAACATATCTAATCAAAGTTCAATATCGGTCCCTTCCGATGTATACTACATACATCCGATACTGGTAAACTTTTCCAATGTCCTGGAAAGGACATAACACTTTTCCAAGGTGTAAGAATACCTATCGCTGATTATACCATGTCAGTCTAAATCCAGTGTTCTGACAAATCCGGGAATAAACTTTTGAACATATGATTAAGATTATATTCCACTGTGCTGACAATACTATAATCTTTAACCAACTCATATGTTCTGGACTTAAAAAGAATTCATACATTATATAGATATAATCATGAAATAAATCATGTGAACCATGCAACATAAAATGTTATTTCTGATCTTTATTAATAAGTAAATCTGATTATATTGAAATGAGTTTTATTTAGGGCATAAAACCCAACAACACCATCCTAGCTTGAAGCTTGCTCCTATTCAGCCTTCCCCTTTCCTTTACCTACACATGAAAATAGCAATTGTGAGTCAACAAACTCAGTAAGAAAAGCATATAACAAATAATATAAATCGACTTGTATTTAGGCGCCCATACCTATTTACAAGGCTTAACAAATGAGTAAGAACGTTCTTTACTAAG